>NW_006256885.1:858386-1238064 GCF_000478725.1 Eutrema salsugineum
AGTCTACTTAAAGGTTACACAAGTCTCTTGGTCCTCTATTCTACATCCCAACGCATGAAAACACAAGAGATTACTGCAAAAATAACTAAAAAAAACACAAAGTAGGATATCAGAACCTCGATTAGCAAGTGCTTCTTTCACTCCAGCAATTTCACTCTGAATGAACCCTATGAACTCCTTGATCTCGCTAATGGTCTTCTCGGTTGCAGCAAGGCGATCCTCCAATGCATACAGCCAATTCTCATATGATTGCAGAAGGGTTGTTCGGTTGTCACGGAACATGCTTTCGCTCTGCTTGTCAATTCGTATTTGAAGAATGGTCAGCTGCTCTTCAATGGCTTCATCCCACCATTTGGAGATGTGACCCGGTTTATCCTACACATATGACAAACGAAAACTTCAGTTATACTCGATGAATAACATTAAAACTATACACATATTGAGAAAAACCTCATTAAAACTATACACATTCGCCGAATATTTCAGGGCAACTATAGAACTTCCTGCCAAACGTCTCTGGAGCTGTAGACTCTTCCAATCTACATCGAAGGCCGCAATAGCATCGTTCAGGTATCCCAAAGTCTCCATCAGCTTTGGCACACCCGCTGTCATAGCTTGCTTTGGAAGATGAGCTGTTGGTGTAGCTTATCGGCATTACTCTGTAGAGATCAAGCAAACAAACTTGGCAGTTAACAAACAAAAAACTAAAACAGATACGACCACATAATAACTTTGCAGCTAAAAACAAAACAACAAAAACAAACTTTCCAAACAAATATTTCTTACTCGCTAAACAACAAAATAACAAAAAAGGTACATCTTGAAATAAAGAAAAAATCGAAATATTTTTACTTACTTGCTCACGGAATCTGTGAAAAAAGTATTTTTACTTAGATCTGTTAAAAAAACAGTAAAGCAAAAGGACAAAAGAACAAAAGAACATAATAAAGGACAAACCAGTAAACAATAAGATACAGACTAAACAGAGAATGTAATGGCGAATAACTCACAGATCTGGAGAGATAACTAAGAACGATGAAGACGCTGGCTGAGATCTGCAGCAACAATAAATGTAGTGATATATATATGAAACAACATATGCATCAGAAACAGAAAAGAAGAGATGGGGAGCGCCGGAAAAGGCTTACTGCGAGAGAGAGTCGCGGCAAGAGAGACCAGAGTGCAGCGCCGTTTTACAGTGATCTAGGGTTTTTTATTTATGGTAACGACTGGTAAATTTCTTTATATACTATGTTAAAAAAAATATTCCGGTTAGGTTAATTATTCTGGTTTGACAAGACTTTGATTCGTAGTCTGCTGAGCAGACTGATAAAGAAGTCTGCAACCCTAGTTTAAAACTTTTCACTTTTTATGTTTATCTTAGATGGTTAAAAATGATTCATATTTATTAAATTATAATTTTTATAGATCATACTTGTTGACATTTGATTTATAGAAACAAATTTCAGTTTACATTATTTTTATATAATTTTAAAATTTAAAACTAAGATTTATTAATATAGTAGACTTCTTTATCAGTCTTCTGAGCAGACTGATAAAGAAGTCTGCAGCCCTAGTTTAAAACTTTTTACTTTTTATGTTTATCTTAGGTGGTTAAAAATGATTCATTTTATTAAATTATAATTTTATAGATCATACTTGTTGACATTTGATTTATAGAAACAAATTTCAGTTTAAATTATTTTTATATAATTTTAAAAATTAAAACTAAGATTTATTAATATAGTAGACTTCTTTATCAGTCTTCTGAGAAGCCTTCATTTGTATTTGCAGACTTTGCAGGGTTATAATCGTAATTGAGACATCCGTTTTATTGTTTACTCATGTAGGAGATAATGGTAATTTTTCTACCCTTCTGACCTAGTTTTGCAATACGTTGAATTTGGGGTATACTTTTGCATTTGAAATCAAATTGTGGTATATTTTTAGTAATTCCTCCGTATTTTAAAAACTTAATTTGATAAAAATATCATTTATTAAAAAATAATAATTCAAAAGTATGTCGTTTTTAGTCATTTGGTATATTTTGCATCCAACTAATTTTTTAAATTCACAAACGAACAATTTAGTATCTAACATAGCATTTTGATGCAAAAACTAGTTTCCAAAATAAATAATATTTAGATGTTGTATCTAGATGCAGCATTTAGATAAAAAAACAAACAGAGCCATAGTACGCAAGGCATAAATTATTCAATTTAAGGCATATATATTCCTAAAAACCAGTGTTCAAATTTCATTACAAAGATCACTCGGTCATTGTCTAGTATATTGAATAAAGTTTTTACTATAATTTGTAGATTTTTTTTTGCTGAACGTAAACTATTAAAAAAGCGAAAAATTAATTTCACAAACGACAGTAAAAATCTAAAATTTTGCAAAACAAAATTAATCAACGTCTTCATATCATCCAAAAACTAGAAGCAACCCACTTATACCCACTAATAAGAATCGGTTAACTCTTCAGACTAGAAATTTCCTACATCACCTCCAGATTCCATGTTTAAAACTACTTTTCTGCGAGATAGCTTCAATGCAACTTGAGCTTGAGACAAAGATTTAGCAATGGCTTTATTGTTTGGTAGAACCTGACTTAAGATCTCATAATCCCTCACTGCTTCAGCCCATTTCTCCGTCTACAATTTCAAAGGAGTTACCTTAGAGAGCAAGTCAAAAGCCAAAGCTAAGTCAACTATATATATAGATCTTACCTTACTGTATGACAGAGCACTTTGAATCAATTCAAAATTCTTTTTGAAAATTTTAATTTCAATGCTATGTGGATCCAACTCTAAAGCTTTCTCTGCAGCTTCAGCTGCATCATCGTACCTGCAAGAATTCGTCATCTGATCTTTACTATTTTTATCCAACATAACAATATAGAAAACAAGTAACCAATCACTAACAAGACTATGAATTTCACCTTCCTAGAGCCAAATCCATCTGGGATTTGACAAAAAATATGTAAGCTCCACAGGTCATGTTGAAAAACCGAGTCTGAGAGAAAGAGGCTAAGAATGGTTCTACATTGGGGATATTTGCTAGTGCTGTTTGAGCCGCATAAACCTGTTGGAGTTTCAGTAGTGCTTCAACTTTACACATAGCTAGCTGCAGTTGTGAGATATGTAAAATGTTTGATTTCTAATTCCTCATAAGATAATACAAGAATTGTAACATCCCGATTTCTGGAGTAAGCGGAATTGGGATCTCATAAGAATGGTTGTTATTTACCTGAGGACATGACCAACCAGCTCCAGCTCCATATAAATTAGCTAAATTTGCTTCTCCCAAAACAGTGTTCCAATCGTCGCGGATTCTTGCATAAGTGCATATGTTCAAGTGTTGTTCTACTTGTTTAAGCTTAGACGCATTTGTATAGTAACGTGGTGGTAATTCATGCATTGTCCCATAATCGACCTGACCTAAACTGCAACCAATTTAAAGACTCAAAAAAATGATCAGTTATACTTTGTCTCTATCATTGAAAAAGAATGTAGAAGCGAATCAATTACCTAAGAAGAAACAAGGCTAAATTTTGACGAGCCAATGCAAGTTTTGGATCCAAATCTATGGTTTTTCAAACTGACGCACAGCTTCCCCAATCCGTCCCAATCTCGACAATGCAAGTGCTCAATTGGTATGGTAAGTCGCGTTATTAGGTGAGAGCTCTATTGCTCGATCATAAAACTTCAAAGCCTCAGTGAAACAACGTTTGCGGTACATTTTGTCTCCACTAGTGTTGAATGGTACTGGATCTGAAATAATAGTTGGCTTCCCAGGAGAAAATATCCGACGTAACCAACCCAAGTGACTGCAAGAGGCAGAGCGTTTTGGTGGACAGGAACAGAGTTTTTCATGTTCAGACGATCTAGGTTCAAGATCGGGAAGCTTATTAACTTCCGAGCTCAGTGAGTCTCCAAGATTATTATCTAAGAGTTTATTGGGCTTCAACATTGCCTCTCTGCAAGATTACAAAAAGAAAGATAGCTTGATTCCCAAACTTTCCCATAGGGTTTCTCTCTCGGAAAGGAAACTAAGAGCAATGACTGTTAAAAACTTATATATTCATGTTACATTAGAGTCTAGCGAGAAAGAAAGAGTCTTATATTAAGAAGTGAGGACAGTGAGAAACGATACACGATACGTCTCTTCAACAAACTCAAAATCTTTTAAATTTTTCTCTAAACACATAATAATCGAATTTAGGTTATAAGTAATCCAAGCTGAATGAATCTTAGATTAAAAAAAAATAAAAATCGATTCACCTCATCGTAGTTTCTTCTCTTCACGAATATGAAAGCAGAATTTTGGAATGATCTTTCCCTAGAAAACACAAAACCCTTCGTTCCACTCTCTATATTTGTTTTTTGTTGCGTTGTTAGCGTGCGTTCCACACATTCATAAGGATAGGGTTTTATAGCTCATTTTTTTTTAAAACATAATTCCCGATGACATGATAAAGATTAGGCCCAAGTATTATGAGAAAAACGAGGCCCATATGTGACAGGCTGAATTCGAATCTTTCATATATCTCTACTATATAAAAGCAGCTATTTGGGGCTCCCGAAAGTGTCCACATCAGCATGTTTAAGTTGCTCTAAAAAAATATCACGTCAGTAGTTCTAAAATATTTTTACCTTAACAAAATTACATTAATAAGAAAAATCCCATTAACTAATAACACGCCAGCAATTCAATCCCACATCTCCCCACCCTACAAGATCGATCTATCTTCCCCGACAACTACGTAACGTCCGACGACCGACCTTCTTCACTATTCATTTTATGTAATCTGACGCTTTAAATCAGGTCCATTAATACATCAGCTAATCTTCCTTCCTCCTCTCTTTCTTGTGCAATCTCCTTCTGGATTGATAAACGTAGACAGCCCTTTGCTCCGCCACTGAATTGAGAAGGTTAGACATAGCAATTTGTTTCCAGTTTATTCTATCTAACCTCCAATACTCTATTCTGTTTTCGGAAATCCTTTATTGGTATGACCAGAGAAGTGAAAGAAAGTTTTGGAATGACTCAAGAAAGCCTCGAAGAAGTTTACAATGGAGTTCAAACCAGTTTACCCCCAAATACCGAGAAAGCCTTGTCATCAAATGAGATCAACATCATGCAGAAAAGTCGCACAACACTATCTCTCCCCTGGTCTTCTCTTTTGCAATATGATTACAAATATAACGACCCCAAGTAACTGTGCTCATGAATCATACACCTAAAATCACAGTGGGTTTTTTGTTCGCTGAGAACAGATTCATAATATGGACCTTTATTGATTTATGGATCTTTGGGGGATAAAATTATTATGAAAGTTTGATTAAATATAGCAAACATTTCTACACTAAAGCTCTCAAGTTTGGTTTTGGGTATCTTTTGGTTTCAGGTATGGGAGCTTGGCGTAGATGGCTGCAGAAAGAAGAAAAACATGGTTTTGCTACAGATGGAAGCTCCAAACCCTAGGCCAAAGGGCTCAGTCTCACCTTTCACTTGAGTACGAGGTTGATTTGTGTTCCCCGAGTCAGTTTAGTGTATGTTCAGACACAAATATAATTAGCTCTTAAACCTTTTCTCATGCCCTCTTACATTGTTCCCTTTTCTTCTCTGTTCCTTTAGAGAAACCGCCTCTCCATTATCTCTTGATCTAAGTTTTTGGTACGGATATAATGGGTGATAATCCAGCCGCCTCACAGCTTTTCCAGCACTATAGGAGGTGCGATTTGTGTTCTATTCTACATCTCTTTGCCTAAACTCTCTTGGTACGTATGTCATATATCTCCTTTTTCATTTTATGTGAATAAAAAAAATTAGACATTACTTGATTAAGCTTTGGGATTTGTGTTAGAGTACTGTTGCGATAGAGCATGACTTCGTGCTTCCAATTTTGGAACCGCAGACTGAGACTGAGAGAGATGAAGTCGATTCAAAAGCCTTACCAAGCTCATGTCCACCATATATGTTTATTTTATTGAAGGTAGCTCATGTGTTGAAGGTGTCAATATGTTATGTATATTGTTCCCATATTTTCTGTCTAACTTCCTTATCCTAGATGACAATTTACAATTTGTGCAGTGACATCGCATGAGGGTAGGTGAAATGGCAACCAAATGACGATTACTGACATTTTGAGTTGATGCTTTAACTCCAGATTGTTCTGCTATCTAACTCTCATAGATTTGCCAATGGTTTAATGACCGAATACCTAATAAAACCCATACAGTTCAAATGTTCCTTATCTTCGATTCTTTATGTTCTATACCCGTCTGTCTACATTGGTTAGTTGGTTTAAATGAATTTGGGAGTCGTAAGTTATACAGGAAACTCTTGTGAAATGGTATGCAGTCTATCTTAGTTTTTTAAAACCATGTAAATTAGTATTATTCATGCTGTATCTCATGTCAGATCATAATTGTGTCACTAATAATCTAAGATGAAGATTGTTCCACTCAGTTAAATACATACTTTCCAAAATTACATAAAACTGTATACAACATTTATTCTTAAACTCTATAGACGAGAATGTACCGTCTCTAACTTTTGAAAAATCTACTAAAGTTTCTAGATTATATCTCTAATGCAACATTATGCAAATTTCAATTTTAGAGGCAAAATTTCATATGCCATTGCATTTAGTTATTTATTTTAATTTAAACAAATATGAAATAAATTGAATAATTTATATATCTCAACCCGCCCGCAGGGCGGACTAAATCCTAGTAAATTATAATAACTGCCAAGGACATGATCCGGTTGTATTTTACGGTTTACCTCTAAAACTATTATTGCTTCTTCTTTTTTAACACTGATTTATTATTTTATTATAAATTATGAGAACTATTACATTGACAATTCTTTAACGAACAAGTCTCCCGCCTGCAAACACGCCAAACGGATCTCCATGCATCATATTGAAAATCTCTTGTAAGTTTGTTACCATTAATCTGCAAATTAATAATAAATCGCACTTCCCGAGATTCAAAACCTAGATCTCTTAATGTAAAACCATTAATGAACCCATTAACCAGTAGGTTAAGGGGACTTCCACAAACTATTATTGCTTCTTCGTTACTGAAGTTATGCATATAATGCGTAAAATGAATTTTATGGTTGATAAAATTTATTCTATTTAAAGGTTGAGAAGCAAAGCAAATTACAAGGCCAGATCAAAAAAAAAATTGTTTAGAGTTTGGCTAAAATGAAACTCTATAAAAAATAAAGGAAACCAATTAGACCAGAGTTTTCTACCCGAAAATTTTGCATAACCGGAGAGAAATAGTGAACCAGCAATTAAGAGGGTCTGCTAATAGAATCTACTTATGTAACAAGTGTCTTTGATACTATATTACTCTCTATGAGAGGAAGTCTCAAATTCGAACGCAGTTACGCAGATGACAAAACTCGATGTTCTGTTTCTAGACAGTAGCCTGCTATGTCAAGATAGATTACGTATTAAGGTTTCTAAAGAAACTGAATTTTCAAAGGAATTTAAAACTTTATGTTTACTAAAGTATGCATTATATATGTAGCTTTGAATATGTGTAGTGACAGAACAGTGAAACTTGCATAAATTATTAAATTACATGTCAATCACAAATTTTGTGAGAAGATTTCATTTATGATAATATTATTTCGATCAATTTCATGAGTCTAGTTTTGTATGTCAACCACATGAACATTTGAAATACAAAATGATTTCCTGATCAATCGTCCAATTCAGAGGAACCGAATTTGCAAAAATAGTATTTACAAATTTAATTATATCGTTGAACAGGATAAACAAGCTACGCTAACATTCATTAATTTAAAACTCAGTAAATGCAGTTTCCTTACAAAAAGTTGCATTCAAAAATGAAATTAAAATTTCATTTAAAAAGTTTTTGTAAGGAAGCTTCTTTTAATGATTTATATGGTACTAGACTGATGTCGTCGCTTCTTGTAATGATTTATATGGTACTAGACTGTTGTCGCTTCTTTGAATTGTTTGTTATCAGATTTATCTATTAATATCTTATATATAAAAGTTGCTCAACTCTCTCCATATGAGTGACACATAGTATTTGAGAATTGATATGGAAATGACATGTATTATTTTAAAGAAAATTAATTAATAAATTTTAAATGTTAAACCACTCAAAGAAAATGAAAAGTTTTTTTAATTGATTCTTAAATAACATTTATGTAAATATTAAACAAGAATTTATGTTATAATTAATTCAAAATTGATATTTTTAATAACTTCTTGATTTTTAATGATATTATATTTTTAATTAATTGATTTATAATAAAATATTAACAAATGATGATCATTTTTTAAAAAAAAATACAAAAATATATAAATTTGAAATAATTGAAGAAAAAATCTATTTAAAATTACAGTTTTAAAAAAGAAAATTAATTAATAAATTTTAATTTTAAATTTTAAACTACAAAAAAAGTATCTATTAATTGATTTTTAAATAACATTTATGTAAATATTAAACAAGTATGTTATAATTACTTAAATATATTGATAGATAATTAAACAAGAATTTATGTAAATATTAACTCTTGATTTTTAATGATATTGTATTTCAAATTGATTGATTTATAATAATATACTAACACATAATAAATAATGTTTATATTTTTTAAGATAATACAAAAATATATAAATTTGAAATAGTTGAAGAAAAAACCCGCACGTTACGTTTGGGTATTCACATAATAGAAATAAAAGTCACTAGCTAATTCGGTTACTTTATTCATTAATATAATTTTTCTTGTCAGAATGTAATTAATTTTTACTTTGATCCTTAAACTAATGTCTCGCACTTGACTTACTAGTTTACTGTTAGTTAAACTAAAAAGCTTTTCTAAGAGTAAGAAAAATATCTAGTTCATCTAAAATAACAATAGCACATATACAGAAACGTATGTACAAAAAAAAGAAGTTAATTACCTTTTTCTTGGAGAAGTAAAAGTAACGGTTGGAGGAAATTGAATGTGATACGGAACAGACTGATACATTTTGGTGTAAATATATCCACAAATGTAATTATTTACATAAAGACGAAATATTTTGTAACTGACGAGCTAAGACCATTAAAGGAAAGTTTGAAAGAGACGAAAGCAACTTTGGAATCTCATATTTTATAAATCAGACAAAAAATAAAATAAAATAAAAATTGTACATTCGGTGGAGCTTTCTCATACAAATAGAAAAACCAAAGTTTTCGAAACCCATTAACTGAATCATATCATCCCTATAATAGACGTACCTATATATATGCTGACGATGGATGATGTTCTTATGATTCTTTTATATTAACCATCCTGTAGATATTTAACAAGGCATGAGGCCAAAAAAAATGATTCAATCATATTCATTTAAAAAATGTAGTCTTGATTTACAATTGATATTTAGCGAATTGAAATTGAATTCCAGGAAAACAAATCCTTTTTTTCGAAGCCAACGTTGAAAAGACTAACCGTAGTTTTGCACAGCAGTAGTATATACTATATATATAGGTTCGCCACCATTTCTATTCCCATTGTAAAATTCATTTATTAGTCATTCATTGTAAAAACTATCTTTGCATATTAATATGGTTAATCTATCCAAAAGTAGATAGCTCCAGGAAATAACTAACTCTATAAATCTCTAGTTATACAGATTCTCGAACAGATTCTATTATATATATGTACATGTATAAATGTATAACTTCAGTTTTAACTTCCCAGAAACTTTTTACCAACAAAAAAAACTTCCCAGAAACCCTAAACTATTATAATAGAATAAATAAACCATAAAGTCTTTTCTTAAATCAGAAACAGTGAAAAGAAGAAGCTGGAAGTCTCTTGATCCCCAAAAAAGCAATTAGCGATTTTCAACTCAATTTGATAAGTTGGACGAATTAGAGTTTTCTATATAGTCATGTAACTCTATAACCCTAATAAAAAAGATCTTGGTCATATGCACAAACATACACACACACATAGAAAACGAAAAAATTCAGATGAACAGAAATATGGCAACAGAAAAGAGAATTAATCTAAAAAATTATATGAAAAAGGGAAAAAGATTCTCTTTGAAAATCAAACAAAACATAAAACCCTATTTTGTGATGGAATTAAGATTGGCCGTTCGATAAAAATTAGGGTTTCAGGGTGCGACAGTCAACGGGTGAAACTGCGAACATGATCTAATTTACTCTCATGTCTCTTTTCAATCGTCAGGAAAACAACGGAGAAAGAAAGTTATTTAGATCATGCTGGCAGCTTCATCAGATGCCGGTGCACTATACACTTCACCGTAGGAGATCAAGAGAAAAGAGAGAGAAGGGAAAAGGAAAAAAAAAAAAAAAGAGATCAATGTTTCTATAGCTAGGGTTTTCTCGGTTAAATGGTCTTATCAACGAAGAAGAGGACGGTCTTTATATAGAGGAGAGAGGAGAATGTGAAGGAGGGTTTGGGGGGTGGATAAGAGATAGGATATGTTTTAGAAGGGTTACTTTTACAATTAAGCACTAATATGTGGGTCGAAAGTTAAAAACGAGTAAGGGAAGACAAAAAAAAAGAACGAGTGACAAACAAAAGGCGTTAAAGAAAAGTGGTCCAAAGTAGAACCGTGAATAAAATTGAATAATGTCACGCCGATTCTCCGAGCCTCATGCACTTCTTCTCTCTTACAGGGACAGATTAGTTTTGTGTGTTGTGTTTGCTTGCTTCTGTAACTCTATTAATTACTTCTACTACATTGATGGGGACCGTTTTCTTTCTTTCTTTATGTTCTCTTTAGTTTATAATTTTTGAATCTTGCTTTTAGATTAAATTGACCGCTGATTCCAATAGTATTCTAATTAACTATTAATTTTCTTTTATTAGAGATTAATGTTCTAGAAGATGGTTTTTCTAATCGGATGTTCCGTGATATTTCTACCACTTTGACTTACTAATCGATGTTTGAATTTAATTACCCGATTAATCAGTCAGTTGATTACAGTTGTATATGATTTGTGAGACGACCGAACAGTTTGTAACGCATGAATGTGTCACATCAGTTCTTAATATTAAAGTTAGTTTTAAACATATGGATTCTAAATGTTTTGTTTCTATTAACCATTTTCTTCTTGGCCTATTCGATCGGTTATATAGACTTATTTGACTCATCCATAAGGTTTAATATAGTTTTCAAAATTTTCCAACGCGGAAGACACACATGCATCTTTATGATTCATCTTCAATATAATTAAGAACTAGTGGCTTTAATAAAGATCTAAGCCATGAAAAAGTGAAGTTAACACATGCATAAAGTATAACCCTACAAAAAGTCTTAGACTATATAATATATGTGAGACATTTCATTTTTTGGCTTCTATATAAGCTTATATATGCTTATCGTGCATGGTTGCTACTTTATAAATCTCTATCACATACCAACAAATAATATGTAACTTCATTGTATACTTGTTTCCGTCTTATGTTATTGTACATACATAACTTACAATTGTTTTTTATTGGTTGAAACAAAATTGAGAAATTGTGTTTGTGATAGTTTTAAGAATCAAAACTAAAAAACCTGGTATTTGAGAGAAATTATAGCCAATATATACATTATCCATGTAAGACCTGATCGATCTCATATGGAATATTCCCATGACCTATATATTTGAAAGTAATATATATTATCTATATTTTTATTGACTCAAGTAGTTAAGTGCCAGTCTTTGTCACAACAATACTTTGGTTTTTAAAAAGTAAACTATGTGTACATGTACAGTATCCATGCTTAATTACCGACTACACACATATGTCTGTGTTGCGACAATTTGTTCTTGTAATCTATATGCTACTACTAGTATAGAAATCAATAGCTACACATCCACTTGTTTTTATTTTAATACAGAAGATGTAATAAATAAAGTATGTGAAACTGATGATGTTATTTAATTATTTATTGCTGTAAATGTATAGAAAGAGAATTGAACAATAAAACAAATTTCCTAAAAAAGATTCCTTATCACTAACAATGGGATGATACCATTTCTATGCAAAAATTACCCAAAATTCGATAGGTTCTGGGCAAGCTGTTGGGTCTGTGACAGCTACGCGATATTGCAAGCTATTGAAAATTATTGATATGGACAATCTTTGATAACGACTTGTTTGTGCATTTGGTAGAGATAAAGAGGCAAAACCTCTTATTGGTTTAGAAGTTTTCTTTTTCATTGTTCCTTTTTTAAGGTTTTTAGTTTGGTACCAGTAAGTCAACAAAACTAATTGCAAAAGAAAGCATATATATACTTATAAATTAACTTACATCAGCTTCTCTGCTGGTGAAGTAAAATTCCCAGTTAAGTTATGTGTCACGACCAACTGGAAATTTATTCCTTTTAATTTGTTTATAAATGAAAAGCGTGTTAATTAGTCATCGATTTCTAATCAACTACCTAATTACCTTTTTTTTTAAACTAGTACATATATTCCTCATCTTGTTTGATATTCGAATACAAAATTTGTCACAAATGCTTTGACATATGACTCCTGAGGATGCTGATGCAACTGCTTTGATGTATACGCATGCAAATTAAGAAGTACTTGATCACACACATATTTGAGGCTCGAACTTATCGTTTTGTTTTTGGATCAACTATCAAATACAATAGTACTATAATTTTAAATGCCTTTTTCTTTTCTTTCGTAAAAAGCGATATTAGATGCTAAATAAAGAGTCGTTTGATTGTGATGACATCACTAACTTTGCATCCAAAAGTCAATAAAAAAGTGGTCATATGCATAACCTTCCACCAACGTTATTCGGATGCACCTAATCGATCTTTTGGTTGAACAAAAAGTACTAAAATAAAATTCAACAAACTACTACGATACTCCAGTTGAAATCAGAAACTTTATATATCATCTCAAATCCATATCAATTTTGTTACAGATTTGCATCAATTACCCATTTGCAACGACTTCATATATATATCTACAAGTTGATTAGGGTCGTAATAATGGTTTTCAAACAAAACTATTCTACAGGTTTGTGGTTTACAAACTAAGAAATTTATTGTCGATGCATGTTTGCTAATTATTTCTGCAGTGAAGTTAATGTAAGTTCAAATTATGCAAAAGATTTTGCTACAAACCTTATGTAGGAAATGGTAAAACCAAATATAGTTTTTACTATTGATGATTATTGCGACCAACTTTTTGAGTTTGCGTAGCATACTGATCGCAAACTTTATAAAACTTTCATGTAGAACAAATAAAAATATAGATCTATTGTGACGGGTTTGGTAAATTATGATCCACAAACTAATGTATGATATTCGTATTTTCATCATAATTAAAATAAATGGTTGTAGCGCATCACGTATGTAAATATGTAATAAATATGCTGCAAATTGCGACTTGTATCTTGTGATACAAAATTGTATCTATATGTATGTAGAGAGAATACATGAGAAGAGTTAAAAAAGAAGCATGCTTAAACCAACAGAGAGTGGATCCAAATGTTGCTTTCCAGCTTTATACAAACGTATCACCCACATTACTGCCACTGCTACATAAACTGGAAGAGAGAGAGAGAGGGAGAGAGATATTGTGATGTGATCATGATCATGATATATCGATTTCGATGATAAATTGATGATGATGGCTCCGGTATGTGTACCCTAAGAGTTGTAGCTAGCTAGGACCATGGATACATTCATACATATATATAATATAGAATTGGTTTGGTTTTGTAACTTGTACGTACCTCTAGAGCATGGAGTTTACCAAAACGGCGACGTTTGGTGGGTCTCAGTGGGGGTGTAGTGTGTATTTGCAAGTGGGGCTGAGTCTATATGTGTAATAGGAGATGCAACATGCAAATGGTCCCCTTTCCTGTTTTTATTAAAAGAAATTAGTGTTTACTGAGGAGGAAACATCCCATTTATAGATTCACACCCATAAAATGCAAGCTTCTCTTTTTCTTTTTTTCCCCATGATATATATTACTTGCGAGATATTTTGAAATCGTGTAGTGTACATGTATATAGATCGTACGTGTGCTATCAACACTCATGTCAAATATGATATATCAAAATTCATCTAAATACAAATATGTAAACCCTAATTTTGACTAAGCTTTCTAAATCTAAAGCACCATGGGTGTGAATCTATATATATATATGAATAAAATTACCACTGGTCCCGAATTCTCATGCTTCGATTACACTCACCGGTTTATTAATCCATGTCAGAGTTTCATAACTTTCATTTACGGAAATTATTGTACATAACCAAAATTTATCCTATTTATACAGTGGAGCTCGGTTATTATTATATTCATCATCTTTTTTTAATATAGCAAAAGGTGATGATAGTATATTATAATAGAAGTCGACGAAGTGCATACGCTAAGTGAGGGATGTATATATAAGTTACATAAATATATCATATACAAAGTTTTAAAGTATGAAAAGAAATGATATAAAAATGGTTCTTCTGTAATCCACTTCTTTTGAAATGGGAGATTCGTTGAGTGTCCATGTGCTCTTTGAATCGACCCTATTCTGTCTGTATATTGCCAACCATATACCTTTACAATATATACAACTTCTATTTTTTGTTTAGATCAATGTGAAATGCTAGGCTTGGGGATCCGTGATCAATTTTTGTTGTTGTTTGCTTAACCATGACTTTTCAGGCGTAAATCAATATATTTTTTTCTCGACTCTTTCCATTTGGTAGCTACATAGATTCAAATGGTAGTCACTAGAATTAATAGAATATATATGAGTGAAATATAATTGAATAGAATAAATAAAAATTACTTCTATTTATTCCTCCAATTCTCTTGCAAAATAGTAGAGAAAAATCTTTCTTTCAAATTTGTCATTCTTTCAATTTTTCAGTGGAATCATTTTTCCACACTTCTCAATCTACATGGTGAAACTTTAAGAAATGCTTAATTCTATCCATTTTTCTCAACCTAAGTAGTAAAAAATATTTGAAAATGCTTAATTTTGGTTAAGTTGAAATCTTAACTAGTTTTACTAAAAAAGGCAAGTTAAAATAAAACTATGTGATAAAAGGGCCAAACTAGTTTTAATCCTAAGTTTCACATTTGGGCCTGGAATGGATGCGTTTAGAGGATTAGTTTAATATGAAGGGCCCAAAGGTTTTGAATTAGTTTGACTTTCGAATGTTGTTCTGAATTGGTTTGACTTTCAAATGTGACGTCATTTTGGTTTACTATAGCGGCAATAGTCGTTACATCTATAATGTGCGCTGTTTGTGATGCGATACAATGTAGATATTTTTGAAACAGCTTTTCTCTCTGACCGTCGATTAAACTGATAGTCGCTCCAACGTGGCGTGATATCATCCGTCAAAGTCAATCAAACAATACCCCGAAAACAAATTCCGTTAACAGAATGCGGATTCCAAAAGTTTTAAATAAATTTTCGACTCAACAAAATTTTTAAGCAGTCTTCGATTCCGGTTCCCGCCGTATAAAACCTAAATCCTCCTAGCAAATTCAGCGATTATCTCACATTTCAGTTTTCAAAATTCAAACTCTCTCTCTCTCACTATCTCTCTCATTTCAAGCTTAGATTCACAGATTGAGAATGATGGCTGCTCTCAAGTAAGTTATTGATCTCTATCTCCTATGATTCTTCTTCTTCCTTCGTTTTCGTTTTGCTTCTTAAGTTTCGTGCATGTGAGATACTGAATCTCTTCTCTTTTTTTTCCCGATGATCTAGAGCTGAAGAAACGAGCCAGATGCAGCTCGTTGAGCGTGAAGAACTCGATGAAGACGATGATTTGTTTGAAGCGATTGACAAATGTAAGATTAAATTCAATTTCCGCTTTGAGGTTTCGCCTGTGTAATCATACTGTTTCTATTTCTGCTCGATTTTGTTTCTCAAATTTCTCGCTACGCTTCTTCAAATATCGTTCGAATCCTCATGTTTGTGTTTGGGTATCTCTTCCATTCTTCTCAGTTTATATATCTAGACTTATTTCTCCTGAATTTCTGGGTATTGTGAATCAGATCTATAATCGTACCTCTAATCTGCAACATATTCTCGAAATATCTACTTGATTTCGATTTTGAGTATGAATCTAGGATACATATCGACTTCTTCTGAATCCATGCGAATAGCTTATGGTTGAGTATTAATCTACATCTATTTCTGTGCTGTTCGTGAGATTCCACTGTATTTGGTACCGATCGAGTTCTATAGGCATAAACCTCTTGCTAGTTTCATCTCGTGATTTATATTTCCTTGTGCCAGTAATCGCCCAAGGTATAAACGCTGGAGATGTGAAAAAACTGCAAGATGCTGGGATCCATACCTGCAATGGTCTGATGATGCATACCAAGAAGGTATAGATCGGTTTATTTAGCATCTTTCATTGGGTTTACACTGCCTAGATTTTGGTTGGATGAATCTATTGTTTTACTTGATGCAGAACCTCACTGGAATCAAAGGTTTATCAGAGGCCAAAGTTGACAAAATCTGTGAAGCAGCTGAGAAGATAGTGGTTAGTACTAAGTTTTTCAACTATTTTTGCTACAACAATGTCTCGTATTACACTTGCAGCATTGTCTTCGTTTTAACTCTCACAACCTTTCTCCTTCAGAATTTTGGATATATGACTGGAAGTGATGCTCTTCTAAAGGTTGGACACTTGATTTTACTAAGCTCTAGAAGTCTGTTTAGCTTTTAAGTCCTGTTGCTTGCACCCACTAAATAGAACAGTGAGATTCTGATGGCTTATTCAGCATTTCATATTGGATTCTAAAACCTTGTTTTTGTTTATAGAGAAAATCAGTTGTGCGTATCACTACGGGTTGCCAAGCTCTTGATGATCTCCTAGGAGGTATACTAAATTTAGGTGTTACAGTTTTCCATCTTGATCACACTACTTCAAGAGTTCTGGTTTAATTTCTCCACAATGCTTCGTAGGTGGAATTGAGACGTCAGCCATCACAGAGGCTTTTGGGGAATTCAGGTGAGAAGCAGAAGCAAGCTCTTTAAGTTTCCTGTCAAAATCTTGTATTCTGATAGAGTTTAATTTCACTTCAGGTCTGGGAAAACTCAATTAGCACATACCCTTTGTGTCACTACGCAGGTTGGTTTCTTTCCTAATGTCTCTATATGAATTAATTGTTATGGTGTTTAGTGTAACAGTCAAAGGCATGAGATGAGATCCGTACTTTCTTTCTGCATATAACCCATTGAGGTCTCTGTCTTTCACTGCCACTAGTACTCATTTCTGTATTTATGTTATGCAGCTGCCCACAAACATGAAAGGAGGGAATGGCAAAGTGGCCTACATTGACACTGAGGGAACCTTGTATCCTTAATATCATAGAGCAAATCTTTAGACCAGATCTTGTAGATTCACTATGTGGTTTTATATTTCATGATTTTTCCTTAACCCCTAAACCCTGTAGCCGCCCTGATCGGATTGTCCCAATTGCTGAAAGGTTTGGAATGGATCCAGGAGCCGTGCTTGACAATGTAAGCATTATTTTAAGCTTTACATCTTAAACTCTCAGGACTGCAAATGATATTCACAATTTGTTTCATCTCGATGTAACAGATCATTTATGCTCGTGCTTACACCTATGAGCATCAGTACAACCTGCTCCTTGGCCTTGCTGCAAAAATGTCTGAGGAACCATTTAGGATTCTGGTAATAAAACGTCTGCTTATGATTATCCTTAGTTTCTTTATGGAGAAAACTCAAGACGACTATGTTTCCAGATTGTTGACTCGGTCATTGCTTTATTCCGAGTGGATTTCACTGGAAGAGGGGAACTCGCAGACCGCCAGGTTACTACTTTTTGACTCCTTGGCATTACTACATAATCCACTACCTTTGCTCAAGTAGTCCATTTTCTGTGTTGCAGCAAAAACTAGCTCAGATGCTCTCAAGGCTAATCAAAATCGCAGAGGAATTCAATGTTGCTATCTATATGACCAACCAAGGTTTGCTTTACACTTAGATGGAATTAAATGACATAAGAGAATCGAATCTGACTCTTTTGGTTTTTCTTGGTTGCACTAACTTAATAAGGAACATCTCTTCATTTTTTTTTTCTGGTTGCAGTCATAGCTGATCCAGGCGGTGGAATGTTCATATCAGATCCAAAGAAGCCAGCAGGTGGTCATGTTCTTGCTCACGCAGCCACCATCAGGCTCAGTTTCAGGAAAGGCAAAGGAGAGCAACGTGTCTGCAAAGTCTTCGACGCCCCAAATCTTCCTGAAGCCGAAGCTATATCCTTTTTAACAATAAAAAAATTCATTTGAAAGCCAACTTTATTGATTTCGATTATTCATCATCATCCATATTAGTAATGCATGACTTTTCCTTAACAAAAGAAAGCACATTTTCCAGATTACTCCAGGAGGCATTGCAGACGCCAAGGACTAGAGAGCCTAGAGGAGCTCCTCTTCTGCCTGTTTATACCTGCTTACAATATTTCTATTATGCGTACCCATATTACCCACACAGGATTTTTACAAGGGAAGTTATTTTTTACTCGTGACAGATATTATTAGAATCATATGTATGCACTGAATCAAACGTTAATAAGTCTTATATTATTATTAGCTTCTTATTGCCAAATAAAGGGCTCTCAAAGCCCTAATCATTATCATGAGACGAGTAAAACGATGAGATCTCAACTCTGTAGAACACAGCCACAGAGTCCAACAAAGTAAAAAAAAAACAAAAGGAGTTTTGTCCCGTGTAAAAAGGTAACTCCAGCTAAAATCAACACTTAGCCTCTCAGATTTGTTGAGACCAGTTCTGGACACTACCGACTCTAGGCATTGCACCTTCTTTCTTGGCCTCAGAATCCACTTTGAAAGTTACACCACACACCTGACCCGAACTGTCCACCCTTGGAACCGGCTTCAACTCATTCATTGGATGCTCATAGCTCCTCAAGCCTCCAGATGAAGTAAAGAAACATCCTGCAATAAAATGCATAACACAACAACCACATCCTAATTCATAATTTTGCACTATAGATCAAAGAATAACTAAGATGTGAAATGTCTTCAAAACCAACCCAAAAAAAAATTGATTTGTATTTATACCTTTAGGGAATGGTGCAAAGGATTTACCACAACCTTTCTTCACAGTTTCCACATCATCAGAAAGAACGAGATGGCCTTCAGTATCTGTTCCCCAAAAGAGAGGAACACTCCCTTCTGTGTCCTGCACCGTTGCATTCATATACCTTTATAGCTTTTGGACAAAAAACAATGAGAATAAAGAAGCAAATAAATCAAACAACTCACCCCGGCAAGGAAGACGTTTTTTGTGGAGCAGTCAAAGAGCATAAACGCGAATTTGCCTTGAAAATCTCTGACAACTTGGTCGGCAGAGTAAGGACCACGGTCTCTTAGTGTTCTGTATGCTTCGATCACAATGGTGACCTCCGTTGCTGTTTTTGTTAGTCCATACTGTTGCTTGAGGAATGGAATGTTCTCTATATGTCCTTGGAAGATGCAGAACATATCATCCGTCACAGAAAACAATCTGTCACACAAATTTGGATTTGAAAAGTCAGCTAACCCCCAACAAGATCATGAACCAATAAGAGGACCAATAAGAACACAAAATCTGAAAGCAAAACTTGAATATAGTTTCAGTCTCCCATCAAGATTTATCGAGAACCAAGACATTGACATCAGATTAAAACAACATATCAATGACTCAGATGTACAGTGAGAAGGTGAAGATGTATTCCACATTGAAACATTTTCAAACGATCCTATGTTTCTTGCAGGGAGTCAAACAAAATCACAAGTAGACAGCAAATCTATCAGATTTACACATAACTAAAATAACCAAAAGAATCAAATCCATGAATGAAGTTGGGTTATTCAAAATAAAAAATCCAAAATTACCCACTAATCATCTCATCGCCATAGTCATTGGAAACAAAACATCATTGTGAACGATAAAAGTCCATTTTTTTTATAAAAATGCAAGAAACCTGGGAAGAAGAGGGTTCTGCTTATCGAGCGAGCAACCGATGAGACCAGAAGATCCGAGATTGATGGTGACAGCACCAGGATAAATGGAGGCGAAGTGGTTCGACAAGAACCCATCTTTAAGAGCACAAGCCGATCCACCTTCTTGACTCTGTAGAGCCTCAGGGCTCTTCGCCACGTTTTTGTCGAAAATCGCCAACATCTTCTTTCCTCTCGATCACACAGACAGTGAAACACAGAGCCAGAGATCAAAAGTCTGAGAAAATGACTTTACGATCGTTGAATGGGCATTTTTCTAAAAACAAATGGCAAATTTCAATAGGGCTTTCGTTTCTTGGAATGGAATATAAAAAATATTCGGTCCTTTTCCTCCACGTTTCAAGATATTTTTGTAGAAAATTTTATTATTTCTTGTTTAATGGGGTTTTAGCACGTATCTGATGATCGCCTCGCACGTTACGCTAATTCCTCTTCAAGATAATATAACTCAAAAATCAAAATATGTCTGACATTGGAGATGGATTTTGCTTTCGAAAAATCCTATCTTTACCCGTAAATTAAATAGCTTTTTTTCTGTTTTACTGAAAACAAGTGAACAAATGATACTATCATAGAGAAGAGGCAAGATCCATGAATCAGAATAAGCTTATCAAGTTCTTCATGTTAAACATAAGTAAACAGAAGGCTAGAAGAAAAAAAAATTTGTAGAAACCAAAAAACAAAAAAGGGGTCTTTTGCTATTAAGCTCTTAATTAACTAACACTTTTCTTATGATTTGTTCACCGATTCAAACATAAAGGAAAACAAAACCTAGGTGAAGTTCCGTTATGTTCAAACCCTGTTGTATGCAACCGACTTGCTGAAGAGCTTGCGAATGTAGAGAACCTGAAGTCCACTTGCTGCCGCAAGGAAAATGTACTCTCCTACTGTGTAGAATATCACACGCTTTCTCGTGCTCTCATTAGCTGCAACAAAAGTTTCCCAAAAAGCCAAAATCGATCACATAAAGGAATGCTATATCGTAAAGGTTGTATCTTTTGGTTCCTAAGAGCGCATTCAAAGTCTGCATGCTTATAATTCGACTCTAAAGGTTGTATCTTTTGGTTCTTAAGAGCGCATTCAAAGTCTACAAGTTTCTTATTCAACTCTAAAGGTTGTATCTTTTGGGTCAAACAAAACTATACGTTCTCCTAAGAATGCATTCAAAGTCTCTATTCGATTCATTATATTGTTATACTGCATCTGAACAAGTTCTTCATATCAAGGGAATAAAGAACATAAATTGCAAGACAAAATTATAAAAGGGTGTAAAAGGGAGAGAACTCACTGTGACGGTGACGAGTATCACGTGCTTTCAAATACTTCTGCTCAGCAACAACAGATTCCAAAGCCTCTCTCAGCTCAGCGATCTTCACATTTACTGGGTCCAAATGTTCTGAGAAGCATAAAAAAAGAAAAGAGGAGGAACATGGCATCAAGAAGCTGTTCTAAAACTCAACACAACGAGATATACAAATCAAGAAACACAATGATGAGGACAAAAAACTTTATTCAATTGAAGGGAAATGGAACAAACCGTCTTTGGCTAAGTCGTGCTCGTTGGGAATATGACCAACATGAATATAGAAGGACACAGTTTCAGGAGTAGAGTAAGGGTTGTGGAAACAGAACTTGTACATTCCACTTCTTGGTGCCTTAAACTCGAACTTATCTCCAGATGTTCCCTTCAATGTTTGTACAATGTTCCCAGCAGGAGATGTCACCTATATGAACAAACCAATGATTAAACATTGACCACTACAAATCCAAACCAAATCGAGATAAAGGCTACAATTTTGATTCCAATCTAACCCTAAATCGTAACATCATTTCGAAGATCAGATCATGGAAAAATCAATCATGAGAATCACGAATACAGACACCAAAAACCAAAATCCGATCAGAAATTTTTTCACGGCATCGGGATTATCGAAGGAAATGCATCGGTTTTAAGAAAAATTGACAAAATTGTCAAAAATCACTCACCGTGAAATCCAAACCGGGATGATCTGATCCCCAGAAGATATCATGGTCAACGACGACGAAGTTTCCGGAGACGGTATCTCCTTCGTAAAGGACGTACTCTTGGACGCATTCATCGTCGTTCACGGTCACTGAGAGCGACGAGATTCGCTCGATCGAGCTCAATAGAATCAGACCAACCAGCACAAAGACATGGATCTTCGAGTTCCTCGCTTGTCTGCTCTCCATCTTTTTTTAGATCTTACTTTCTCTCCTTGGATCAAAAATTTTTCCGTTTGTTTCTCGAGAAAATTCGTCGAGCGTAAGTAAAGAAGAAGACAAGAGGATTTAATTGCGCTTAGCTGACTAAACCAGAAACCAAAACCGGTTTATGACGAAACAATGAGATTTTGGAGCTGGTCAACGGCTTCTGGTCTTTAAACATTAAAGACTTTGAGATAACTAAATAGTAAAGTTCCCAACATTCCTTAGAATTATTTTGTCTAAATTCCACCAAAATCAAAATTTCTCTAGTTTGTATGGATACGTTATCCTAAAGTAGGACATTCGATTTAACTTTAGTTTCGGATCGATTTTAGATTTTCTGTTTTATAAAACATCCAAACTTTATTGTGCAAATTAAATCTAAACTATTACCAAAGACCAACCAAAATCATTTGTCGTTTGATTTCGGTTCGTCTTGATATATTTTCGGTTTGGTTAGTTTTCAATGGTTGGATTTCGGTTTGGATTCGGTAAACAAAAACATTATTTTGTTTTTTTGACATCAGTAAACAAAAACATTTGACGGTAATGTATGTCAAAACTCAAAAGTGACAAAAACGGAATACATTAGATTAAGAAACATTTTTGTTGGGAACAAAATCTAAATTTTTATGTTTCTTTTCATTGTCTTACCATATAAAAATGAAGCTTTCCAAATCTCCCATATGGTGAGACTTGCGATTATGAATTAGTGTATATCGCACTATCGAAGACAAAAATAATGATCAGATTTTGACTATTGTCAACTTGAGGAAAATTTGGTAAACATTGGAATATGCGTAAGGGCTAAAAAATATTTAAGGTTAAGCAAGAATGTTACTGAGCCTAGTGAGCCCTTTTCTGGCCCATTACGCCTTCGGTAAAATATATGTCGGACCACTCAGCATTGCAAACTTTTAGCCCATTTTCGCTGATTGTATGATTTTGGTCACTAAACTCTAAGAACACCATGAGAGGCTTTTAGAGGAGTTTTTGGTTTTAAGGGAATTAAAAATAAATCAAAACTAATTAAAAATAAGAACCAATCCTAAAAATTCTTATTTGAGAACCTCATTTCTTAGAGGTTCTACACTTGTCACCTTCTCATTAGTCTATTTTTATTTTTAGAATTAAAATTTAATTAAATAATTATACTATATTATAATATTAATATTTATTTGTTTAAAAACCCAAAATAAATTCTCCACCATTGGAATTTTTACTATTCAGATCTTCAAATTTGAAGATTTATTTTTTTCATTTGCATTTTAGTTCTTATAACTAACTATCTTTATAAATAATGTCTTTAGTTATGTTTGTTTATCATTTTAATTTTATAATATTTCTGATAATTATTTCATATAAATTTCTCTAATTATAATTTTTAAATACAAAATTAAAGAAAACAACTTTAAATTAAAATATCACATAAAAACATTACAAAAAGTAAATTACAAAAACACATAAATATAACATAATATTATTACACAGATTTATTAATACAACATAAAGTTCTAAAAAAAAAATTACAAGCACACATAAATATTACGCAAAATAAAATACTATAACAACACTAATAATCAGGCTAATTTGATCCTGAACTCCAATATCACCCAAATTGTATGTATTGGAAGTGGAAAAATTGTCCAACTGCTTGGACTGGACAATTTAATATTCTTTTTTGTTATTTCTGATTATGTTTGTGTGTTTTTTTATAATGTTAATGATGTTTAATTAATTAATATTATATGTAATCTTCTTTAATGTATGTTTACAGTTATTTATATTGTTTAATGAATCTATTATATAATGTGAGAGTTTTCTCTCCATCTAGGGTGTCCACATCAGCATAGAAAAACAAAACTAAAATTAATGACTTAATTAATTCACACATTTTACATTTTAAAATAATATTATTTTCATTTAATAATAAAAGAAAAACACTAACACTAAATTTAATGACTTAATTAATTCACACATTGTTTATAATTATTACTTTTTATTAAGAAGAAGAAGAGTAAAAATTAGAAAAAAAATAAAAAGACATAGTTAAAGAAAGAGACGAGGATGAAATGAAAATCATAGACGATGAAAAAGAATAAAAACAATAGGAGGAAGAAGAAAAAAATCAAAATATAAAGAAAAACATGTAGATGGAGACAAAATAAAGAAGAAGAATACATACACGAGCTATGTAAAAATAAGAGACGAAACAAAATAAAAAAAAAGATGAAAAAAATATTAAAAAATAAAATAAAAGGAAGTTGAACCATTCTAGGTATTTAGGCTGTTGATAATAGAAAAAAAAAAAGAAAAAAAATAGAAGTCGAAGAAGATGAGGAGGAAGATGAAAAAAAAAATAAAGAAGAAAAAGAAGAACACAAAAGTGAGAAAGAAGAATTAAAAAAAAAATACGAGGACAAAAATGTTGAAGATGAGAAAAAAAACAAAAAAAACAAACAAACTATGATAATATGAAGATAAAAAATGAATCTAATAAAATCAAGAACAGTAAGAAGATAAATATAATGAATTAAATGTCTAAAAATGAAATTCCGTGCAACGCGCGAATTATAAATCTAGTTTAGTTAATTATGTTGAAAAGTCAAGATTATAATGTAAAGTAGAAAGTTTTTGAAGTTTATTCTGAAGAGAAACACCTAAAATTTTAAATTTGAAGTTTATAGATCTTCAAAAATGAAGTCTCTCTTAAAAATTTGAAGTTAATGAATGAAAGACCACAAATTGTAATGTTAGATTGGCAGTGACTTTAATGTAGTTTCTTCAATTTTGGTTTAGACTTAAGACTTCAAAATTCCTTGATCAGTTTTATACTTTCTTACCATTGAGCGAGATAACTAATGAACCTTATAAATCTTCAATACTTTTTCATCCACTTACATTACATTAGTACAAGTATACAACGAAAGGTATTGAATTGTAAAGTTATTGAAATGTTGAAATGACCGTTAAGAAAACTGATGGAGTTAAGATGGGCCACGTAGTCAGAGACAAAGAGAGTCAAGTCACGGACTCGGACAAAGTATGTATGGGCCTCACTCGATTCCAACTTAGCTAACTTTCAAAAGCAAAAAGAGATGTGTAATGAATGAAACCTCGCTTAGAATAGAAACG
This sequence comes from Eutrema salsugineum, assembly GCF_000478725.1. NCBI lineage: Eukaryota > Viridiplantae > Streptophyta > Magnoliopsida > Brassicales > Brassicaceae > Eutrema > Eutrema salsugineum. The sequence continues at coordinate 883,805 of NW_006256885.1, forward strand.
AACGTAATGTTTATGTTTTGTTGTGAGCCACATGAATTTGGAAGGTGCAGAGAATCTTTTATACGTGTTTTACCAAACCCACTTGGCAAAAAAGAGGTAGAAGGAGAAGCTGTGACGAAGAAGAAGGCCACGTCATTGACTAATTGCTCTTTTCCCTTCAAAAGTTTTCATTCTTATGTGTGGGGCAATGTAAAGCAACGTGGTTCGTTAAATATCGCACCTCCTCTTATTCACTTTTTTAGCTTACGTGTTTCGTTTTGGAGCGGCCAAACACTATTCAAGATTTGTTCAAAGATTATGAAACAAATATCTTGGACGTCCGAAAACGTTGGAATTAGGAAGATCCGAATAAAATGATAAGCATGTCTCAGTTCCTAAGAAAATGAAACGTAGATTACATGAACAGACTAAATTTGCATAGAAACGTTTTTCCTTAGGTAATTTTCCTAAACAAAGTCATGATTAGCACTAATAATTTTTTTTATTAACAACATGCATGATATTTCAACCTGTTAAGCTATTTGTCTAACAATTAAAAATTAATTGTATGTGTATCGAAACACTTCACTAATTGAACAAACGAACACGAACGAAAACACTGGCTAATATCTTTTTACTTTACATGATTTATGTTTTTGACCGTTCGTTATTTTTAACTTGAACACGAACGAATGAAAATGAAAGGCTAAATAAGTAAAACAACTAAAGAAAGTTCAGGAAACAACTCGACCTGGACCTATCATTTCTCATCACCCCGTCCTATAAATACATACATTGATCCTTCATTACTATCATATCAAGCTTCTCCACAACTTTTAATACCTTAAAAGTCTAATACCCTCTCAGTTCATACTCTAGATTCCTCCTTTTATTTCACACAAGTAAAAACAGCTTCAGAAATGGCAACGACGTCGTTTAACATGCAATCTGTCTTCGCCGGTGGATTGACCACTCGCAGGATCAACACCAACAAGCTTTCCTTCGCCGGAAACTTCTCAAATCTCAAGAGGAACTATCCGGTGGGAGTGAGGTGCATGGCTGAGGTACGTATATACTTTTACTTTCTTCTCACTTTCTTGATCCAACGGTCATTATATATATATATATATATATATTAGTATGAAATCCGGACCGTCTGATTGTTTGACTTTTTCAGGGAGATCCCATGAAAGACGAATCTACTACACCTTCGACCTCGGCTGCTCAGCCTATGCCTAAGGCATCCTCGCCGCCTCCTCCTCCCCCTCCTACTAAACCTAAGGTATAATATTTTTCTTGGTTGATAAAGCTTCACTGTTTGTTTTTTAATGAATCGTTTATTAATTAGTTAATTCTTCCCATGCCTTTTGTTAGTTTATAAACAAAAATACGTCTTTATTGTATGATCAATTAATTTTGCGTATCAACTTATAGCACACAAGATCATGGAAATAGGGTTTTATATTAATCAAGTAATAGCTTGTGATGATAACTAATGATTTTGAACGTATATAGGTGAGCACGAAGTTGGGAGACTTGTTAGCGTTTAGCGGTCCAGCACCAGAGAGGATAAACGGGCGTTTAGCGATGGTTGGATTCGTGGCTGCGTTGGCGGTTGAGCTATCCAAGGGAGAAAACGTTTTGACTCAGATCTCCGACGGTGGCGTTTCGTGGTTTCTTGTAACGACGGCGATCTTTACGTTTGCGTCGTTTGTGCCGCTTCTCAAGGGCATAACCGCAGAGTCAAAGTCCAAAGGTCTTTTTACATCAGACGCTGAGCTTTTGAACGGGCGTTTCGCTATGCTCGGTTTGGTCGCTTTGGCGTTCACTGAGTTTGTTAAGGGTGGGACCCTCGTCTGAGTTATCAAAAAAACAAATGTTACTTTTTAGGGGATGATGTTATATTACAGTTTTGCCCCTGTATTTCTGTAAAGTTATCTGGTTTGCTCTTGTGTCCTGTTATGTAAAACAGTAATAGTAGTGAGTTTGCAGTGACATTTGGAAAAAACTTGTTGGGTTATGAAATATTTTTATTATCAGTGAGTTGCTATCATATACTCTCTCGGTTCCAGAGGATGTTTTAGGATTTTTATTTGTTCAGCAAGATTTTATGTTCCAGAGGATGTTTTGAAAGAATTTAATGTTATTTCATTTTACAAGAATACTTAACAGTACTAAAATTTACGGGTTCAAAAAAAAAAAAAAAAATTTACGGGTTCAAGAAAGTGAGAAACGAGAAAAGAAATTCGATTTATGGCCAGCAAGATTTTATGGCATGTCGTCTTTAATTTATTGCAAACCTAACGATTATGACAATACACCATTTCACAACTACCAAAGTTTGCATTCATTTCTCCTTGAGGAATCTTTTTGTTCAACTGCTTAACAATTTACGAAGGAAAGAACAAAAAGTTTCAATTAGTGGAAAAAATTGAACGGTTATATTTCTGAAATCGAGGGAGCGTGAGCCATCCGAAATAAGATTTGGGGTAGGAGGACAGACGACACAGTATAATACTTCAAAAAGTGTGCTGATTCCTAAAATTTCTTTAAAATGGAAATATCAATTATCTACGTACCAAGCATAAATTAAATAAATTTAGAACTCATAAAGTTAACGAAACTGATAAACTGATAACGAAAAATATATATATAGTAATATTAAAAAAAATCTATATAGTGCTATATGTTTATAATATATAGTCAAATTTTATATGTAACATTTAATTAAGAAAATCCCAGACGTTGATAGAAAAATTTCTATTTTTGAATATTCATGCTCACAAATTTCAAAATCATTATATTATACTTTCAAATAATTGTTATGAAAACGCTAAACGGCTTATGCAATTTCTTCAATTTGTGTTTGAAAGAACTAAAACAAACATGTCATAGAATCCATGTTTTACAAGGTTTTTCAGAATAATAACAAATCAAACATCGAGGAAAATATAATCCACACATACAGACATACTAAAGTAGACCAAAATGTAAATTCAACGGATTAGCAACAGATAATAAAACAATATGCAGTGCTCAAAATAAAAAGATAAACGAGCGTGAAGGTAGTAAAGTAAAGTAAATTAAATGGGCCTTGATGTCGATGTTTTGGGCCCGTAGGTTCCACCGGAGCCCTCATTTTGAAACCGACTTCGAAAAACAAAGGGAATAAGGATTACTTGTGAATGATTCTCTTTTTGTATACGAATTAGTAGTAATCATCAATTTTTTTTTTTTACCAGTGAAGTTTACTATTTATACGATTCACGTGCGATCAGTGAAGAGTTTAGATTTAATATGATCAGCAGAATTTAAGTAATCCAAAAGACTGGTAGCAAGAGATGGAGCAAAATGCGGCTCAGTGAGTCATGAAAAAAAAACAGCAGAGCACGTGCGTACGCAATCTTAAATTCAACAGACAACGACTGGAACAGATTTTACGTGACTCCCCACTTACCGTTGTCGCTTGCTTTTTCATTTTTTGTCCATTCCTTAATCATGATTCATCCCCCAGTCTACTACCATTTTGTGTTGTTGAAATTTTAAGAATTTTTAAAGGATATTGACAGTGATCTAGATCTACTGTTAGATTTTGTTATTTTCAATCATATATATCTATATATTTAATTCATATCATTTTAGTAATATATATTAGAGTTTGGTGCAAAATCGTTGAATAGAATAGAAGTAATTGAAGACACTGCTCAGGTCAATAGTTGTTGTTTGGTTATGACCCAAGTATACTAGCAACTTCAGCTGCCACTCTATTGTGTAGTCAGAATCTTAATTATCCCGTAAATCGTTATTATGTCCACCATTGAATGTCATTGATTAGGTTGTTCATGGAGATGTTCTAGAGAAATCTTTTAAGCATGTCCATCCACAAGTTGTTTGCAGTCTCTTTCCATGTTTATATCCAATTATAAATTCGACAACATAGAAGATGAATTCAGATGGTATAGAATGGAGAAGCTGCAGATTTATTGCCAAAAATTGACCGTATATACGAGAATTCCATTTTCAAGAAATATATACGAGAATATATTCTGCCTTTGTCGATACGAGAATTTAATTCCTTGTGGTTCATCAATCAACATTATCAATAAAAATCAGAAAGAAACAAAAAGCAATTTTCCATTTTCAAGAACAAACGCATTCCTTTCTATTCCAGAGAATTATTCGATAGTCTTAATTTTTACATCCCACCATAAGATTAGCCATAATTATTTAGGAAAAAGATTATCATTTGTTTTCTCTCGCTATAATGCAATGTTTTAAAACCGGACCGCTGACCGAACCGGGAAAGCTTTTGGGTCATGGGTTAGTATGGTTAGACCAAGTTCAACCGGGTTTGATAAATTTTTTCAAATAATTATATATGGACTTTAAAAAAAAAAACCAAAAGAAGTATAAAAGAGTTATGATTTAGAAAACTTTTTTTTTTGTCAAATATTTAGAAACCTTATCTTTTATTTTTAAAGTAAAAATAAATAAACAAAAATCAAATTGACTTGTTACTTTTTAAAAAACGTAAAAAAAATATGATTTAAGTTTTTTTTAGTTAAATTCAGTTTAATACGGTTTATCGATTTATCTAATTTCTGGTTTTTGATGGTTCAATCCGGTTTTCAACTCAACCCGGCTACACTTCTGGTTTGTGGTCCAACCTGGTCTGACCGCCGGTCCAGTCCGGGTTTAAAAACACTGCTATAATGAGTATAGCTGTATGTGGGAGAAAACAACCTCTCAAATATATACGATGGTGGTTGGAAGAAAAATAAAACAGCCAGCATTTCTTATTTTATTTTCTATTTAATAGTTTTGTTTTTAATGTTATCATTTTTTATATAAAATATTTACGAATAAAATTGCTCGACTAATTACAATTTATCATCGGACTACTATATATTTCTAATCTTATTGCATTTTAACCTCCTTTCTTCGATTTTCTGTTAACCATATTTTGTTTTGTCTCTATTGCTAAAATTTTGATAATCACAATCATAAAAGAGTCGAGCAAAGTGGATCTGGAGGTATTCTATTTCGGGAAAATATTCAGACAATGATTATTATGACAGGAGCAAAAGCTAGTGGATAGCTTGCCATTTCCGCAACACGAGAAATAAAAATTAATTACTTCTAAAAGTGCTGTGAGATTCCCACCAAGTGCGAAAATGAAAAGTAAAGCCAAATAAAGTTTTATAATGAAAAGCTCGAGCCGTGTTTCAGTGTTATCTTACATTTTTTCTTAACAAGTCGAGTAAGTTGATAATGAATATTTTAAATCGACAAAGGTATTTGATTTTTTTTTCTTCGAAACTATTAGAGCTACAAGATTAACTGAACCTTAACAATTTTTGTTTAACTGAACAGAATTGCTGAAGAAATTCTTTAGATCTTAGATGTCATCCCCACCGGGTCGACACAATTTAGGTCAGCAGTACGCTTTATCAAAGTTGGTTATTCTAGAGAGTTGGACTCTATCTTGAAATTAGCTGATTATACATTGCAAATTTGAGAATACAATGTTTGGTTTCCAACTTAATAAAAACCCTAAGACAAAAAATAATTATCTTATCGTTTATAGTTCGCATTGATTTAACTTTGTGTTTTTTTTAAGTTCGAATTAGAAAGTCAAGTCGAAAAACACAGTTTATATAAGGAAAATCGTCTAATCTATTTTTTGCTAATTTCCTAGTAATAGGAACCAAACAATCGGATTCTGAATTCAAATGACGACGAATAACATAGAAAAAAACGACTTAACCTACCAAGAAAGAAAAAGTACCATTCATCCAGAATAATGGCATATAGACCGATTAATCTAGAGAGTTTGCATCTATTGGAAATTGTATACTTGGTTTAGTTTACTTGGTTTACTCTTGGTATAGTGAATTGTACTTGTGGTTTAAGTATGTAAAGGCGTAAAGGTCTATCTTAGCAATATAAACGTAAGTTGAGAGTTATACAGATAAAAGTACAAAACCAGTTGGATATTTTCTCTTCTTCTTCATCACAAATCCTCTCAGAATTAAAATTCCACGGAAATTCTCATTTGGTAAGCTATTTTTTAATCAATTTAGAATAATTTCTCGAACTTTGTAAAGTTTATCCGATGGCAAATTTGACCTAGTTCAAAGAAGAGTTTCAACTTCAGATGTAATACAGAATCATACAAATGTCTAAAATCAATATAATTTTATCAAGAAAAATGTATGTTAGAAAACTTTTAGCAATTACTTTGAGCATGACACAAATTAAGTTAGTTACTTTGAGCATGACAAAAATTTAGAAACAATTTTATTTCCAAAAAGAAAAAAGAACATTATTGTTTTTTGAACAACAAAAAAGAACATTATTTAACCCCCCAATTCAATAAGTTAGTCCATGACTCACCAAATTGAAACAAAACCAAAAAAGCTAATAGGAAACAAGTTGAGTCAAATGCCTAAGTACTTCTTTATTAATTTCCTCTTAATTATTGTGAATCAGAACCCAGATAACCAAGTTGCTCTATTAGCACATCAACATTTTCTTCATCTCCTTCAAAATCAAAATTTTGACCTTCATTTAGCAAATCTTCCCAAAAACCTTCACCATAAATATCGTTGTTCTCCTTTTGGAACCCATCTTGTTGTTGTTCCACTTCATTTCCCTTTTCCAGATCCAATATATCTTCCTTATTGGACTGATCGGACTGAGCTCCAAGTCCTTGAATGTGCATAGCAAGTCTGTCCAATTCTGACATCTCGAATTGAGATATGACTCCATATGTTTCTTGCTTTATATCAACAAATGCCGAGGAGGATCCAGCATCGTTCATATACCTTCCATAACTACCACCTCCACCACCACCATCATCATCATAATCCTCCACATTAACCACATTTCTTGTACCTTGATCGATAGGTCTTTGTCTCTTCTTGCTGATTGCGTCTTCAATCTCCTTCCTCTTCTCCTTTTGATCGACTAGCTGCTGAATGAATTCCGGATTCTGCATTGCGCGGGCGAGGAAGCTCATCATTTGTTGTTGTTTTGATTCAGTTTTCTTGAGCTTCTCTTCAATCAATGTAAGATACATTTTGGTGTTTTGTTGTTGTTGTCTCAATTTCACTAGCTCCGTCATCAGCACTTGTTTGTCTCGCTTCAAGCTGTCCATCTCTCCATCTAAACCATACCTACCAACTTCTATGCAACAATTGTCTAGTGATTGTTGTTGAGAAGATGATTGAGGTTGTTGCATTTTATTATTGTTACTTGTCTTTCTTCTCCTTATGGTCTTGAGGAGATGCTTTTGCCCTCTAAGAAACCCTTCATTTGCAAACTCCCATCGATCTGGATTCACCTTTCTGAAACCCTATTTATAGAATTTTATGATTAGATTCAACTCCAAACTCTTATTGATAAACTTTTATTGAATCACAAAGCCAAAACCATTCATGAACTCCAATATTGTCATTCTATCTTATGTATTTTATGCAACTAGAGATGAGAGAATTTTCATATAGTTATAGAGAGAGAAACAAATTAGTTGCATATCATATCCATATATTAATGTTGTAAGGAAAATTTCCTTGAGATCTCTAACAAACAAATGTAGAACATTTCACATAATTATAAGCTCCGTTTCAAGATTTTAAGAGATCTCTAGAGACAAAAAGACGCAAAACACACAAGTGGGTGTAAAATATTATAAGTCTCAAGTTTTTTCGGAGAACAGTGATGCCCACTTGCATTTATATATTTATACACTCACGAATCCTTCAAGCAATCATATATATTAATTATCACTAATCAACCACTCGGATGGAAATCAAAAGCGCCGAAAAAAACACCAATCAAAAGCCAAGTCTCAAGAACTCGAAAAATTATATATATACTGAACCATTTGGAAAAATCCACAAAATCAAGTTTTGACCCAATAGTTGAAGTCACGATTTAATTGTGAGTGAGTAGACCTCCCCAGACAAAAACACACAAACACACACACGTATATATATTCATACACAAGTATATATAGAGAGATTAACACTTACATATGTGTTGAGCTGGCGAACAAAGCTAGAGAAGTTATTGTGCTTGAAGAATCTTGGGAGGAGAGTCATGGAAAAGGCTTGTGGATCCCAGACGACGAAGCTGTTACTGGCCTGGCTCCAAGACACGACATGGTTGGTTCTTGAATCTTCCACTAAATCATATGTCTTTGTCAGAAATGGAGGTGGCCCTGATTCGTGGAGACCTTCTATTGGTTGAGGAGAGCTCAATGTAGTTGGATCATTAGGGGCCATGGAGGTTGAATAGAAGTAAGAGGGAGTTGAAGAAGATGGTGGTGATGGAGAATCATTGAATCCTGTAGGAAACTCCTCTTTTATGAATCTATATGAAGGATCCATATATGGTTTCAATTTATATAAAGCTTAGATCTTTTGATGTGGGTTTAAATTTCAGTGAATTGGAATTTGCTTCAATTTGCAACAGAGGAAAATGTGAATTGGTTTTAGAGAGAAGTGGAAATTGAAAGGTTGGAACTTTGGAAAAAAGTTTGCTCAGAGAGATTTTGTAGATGGAGTTTTGAGGTGTGAAGATGAAGTATATATGGAGAAGAGAGGAGGAGATGAGAGAGAGAAAGAGGGAGAGACAAGGAAGCAAAAGGGTTTGTATTATATTGCATTTTATGAACTTTTGATGATGGATTCCTTCCTCTTTTGTATATAATATACTTTTTTCCCTTTTTCTTTTATTATTGGAAATATTATTCTTTAATTTGCGCTTTGTGTTGGCATCTAGATAGTATAGTTTGACATGCTGGAGCTAAAAGCAAATCCTGAGATATTTTCTCTACTCCCTAATGTGTCACTCTTTATATTATTCTAAGCAAAATATGCCAATTACTAGCCTCTAATAATAATGTATTCGTGGTGTGTTGTGATTGGTCGAAAATAAGTACTAGTGCATGTATTTACACCTGTCAAAGTCCATCTTATTTTACACAAAACATATTCTTTACACGAAAATCATTGGAAAGCGACAGTATTCATACTGAAAAGTTCATTTTTTTTTTTCATGTTAACTTAATGGAGTAGTAAAGAGTTTAATGAGGTTTTGTTAATATTACTTTGTTTTATTTTTAACTGAAAATATGTTTAAACTGTAAGTAGATTTTGCTCTAAAGAGCTTATTAATATATAGAAAATTGAAGATAGAAAGGATAGCTTATTAGAACTTTAATGTGCAAGAATGAAACTGAAAGAGAAATAGGTTTAAATTGTCACTATAAACAAAAATAGTTTTAGATTGATTTTCGAAAGGAAAATAGTTGCCTTAATTACAACCTTCAAAGTTACTACAAAAATTCTCATAAGAAACATACTTATACAATTCTTACTTGTATAAAATCTTAAATATATGAGCTTCCTAAATTATATTGGACTTATATAGACTAATCAACCCCAAAAGAATACATTTGTACATTTTACAAATCACAATTTCCTAATTGAAATCTAAAACTTGATTATATTTGTCTAAACATTACAAACTTTTTTCAAAAGGCCACACATCTATCAGTTTTTTTGTGTTAACTATGGTATCCCAAAGCAAAATTAAGACTAAATCCACGAAATCTAAATCTACATAACAAAATCTAACAAGCCTAACGAGACTACTATGAGAAGGTTATAAATCAGAATTCTAAAAACTTGATTGATATACGTTTGTTTGAATTACAAAAAATGTCGAAAGATAACGGATTTATCGGTGGTCAAGAGTGAAAATCCGTGGCCAAATATAGAAACTAACACATATGTGTTTCTAACTCTGAACAAAAATCAAAACCAAATTTTAAATTATTGAATAAGATCGCACATGTGTGTTTTAATTGTGCTATCGTGTCCACTTATCGGGCCGACAGTTTAACCATTCCAACCTGGAAAAACCCATAGACTTAGACTAGACCGGATAATCATCACTTTTACCTTTTGGTTATAATAATCAGGAAATCTTATAATTATATATGAATAATATAGAACAGAACGTGATATATAACACAAAGTACGCATCCATATGTAACACACGTACGCGAGACTGCAAACGCGTTTTGAACGCACAAATGTTCGATTGCTTACCGTCTTTCTTTGAATATCTTATTCTTTGAGGTTAGAAAGTGAAAAATATCTTCCAAGTTAAATACTATTATTATAATCGATCAGGCGAATTATACAATCTAATAAACCCACTAAAATCTGTCATAACAAATTGGGACGAAAACCTACCAACAAATAACGAGAAAATTTTTGATTAGAAAAAGGATAAAGTTAGATACGTATAGAACAGTGGGTCCAACTCAAACACGTGGCAACGGATTAATTCATAAACACGGACCTTTTATAATTAGGGAACAAGATTACACGTCATTATTGTTGTCTTAGTGCGAGCATTATCGCCTTTTGAGGACTTCAAATCTCTGAGAAATTGACACGACGCTTGTGAGTGTGTCTAAAGCATCCAAAATGGACAGGCTACGTGTTGATTGTCCATTAGGTAAATCATATTTTAAGAGATTTAATTATCTGTAATGAGATTACCTAAACACGTGAAACCGGACAACGTCGACACGTGTCTACACCCCTTACATTATTTTATTCTTGATCTACTATTCGTTGATTTTGCTGATTTCGCATAACATTGAAATGTTGACTCACTCCAAAAAGGGCTTTGAGAAGTAAGATATTTATGTTCCTTCTCCTCAAATTAGAAGATATGGGAGATATTTGTATGCACTTTATTGTTAAGATATTTCAATATTTAATGTTCGCCAAAATCGAAATGTATTTCTTTCATTAACTAATAGCCAAAATTCTAAAGCATGGTCCTAGTTCGTTACACGAGTATGAAAATGAGCTTATTATAACTCATGAGTTAGTTCAGCTCTACTCGTTGAGTTATAATATGTATTTTTTTAAATTGGTGAGCAAGTTCTATTTAGTTGATCGGTTCTCTAAAGTGAACCAAAAAATGATAATTGTGTAGGTTAATTCCAAATTAAGATATTTTATTCAGTATTTACAAGTATCATGATCTGGTAGTGGTGGCATGGTGATAATCAATTTGGGACAAAACAGCAACTCATTTGCTATAAAGTATACATTTGTATAAGTTTACATGTACACTACATGTTGGTGGATTACAAGTCCAAATTACACCAAGTACCTTTCCACTTTATATTTTGGACAGTATTTATTAATAGTGTAGCACGATTTAAAAGTTAGAAAGTTTTCTTATATGTATTGACTGGTGTATTTAAAATAAAAAAGAAAAAAATACTAAAAAAAAGACTGAAAGATGCAATTATGGAAACGAGTGAGTTCAGACTTAGAGAGTCATTACTCATTACATATATAGATATATCATTTGCTGATGCTGAGTCGTGACTCATGGTTGAAAAACAATGGTTAAATTCTGGACTTCTTTTTCAAAATTCAAATTTATAAGTTTTTGTTTTTATAGATTTTAAAATTAGACAATACTTCAAACTGTGTATCATTTAACAAATGGAAAAATAATAAGATTGGCCTCATTCTACTGTTGTTATGTATCTCATTTTGGGTCCAAACCCTTTCCATTTGGGCCTATTTTTAAATTAGTTCGGCTCATAGTTATGAAATTTTATTTTCGTCAACAATTATCTACTGCTAGCTCATATTATCAGATATTTAAGTTTAGGGGTACTTGCACAAAACCCACAATTTGAAGTCAAATGCAAAAGTAACATTTGTTTTCTCCCTCTTTATTAAATGCCACTTTCTCCCTACTATCTCCTTACAACCACATATATTCACAAAAATGCCATTATGTTTTTAAAAATACTAAAAAGACACAACCATCCTAAAATATATCATTTATTTACGAAAATGCCATCTTCTTCAATTTTGTCAACCACCATTACCAACCAGTTTTGAAGCTTTAAATGTTTGTCCAACCAATTTTGAAGCTCTAAATGCTTATTATGTCGCTTATAACTTCATTTTACCTACAAATTTCTCTCCAATTTCATCTAAAAAACTCTTTCATGCTCATTTTTATAAATTCCAATTTCATAAATCATCTATTTTTGGAGATTCTTGCATAACAACGACTTAGCTAGTTTGTTATCGGTGCTATACAAAATCCTGGGTGTTTGTCAAAGTTAATCGAATTTAAATTGGAAGTAGGTAAACATCTACTTCATTTTCTTTAACATTTAGCTCTGTTTCGCGAAAGCAGACTTCTTTTTTAGTCTGCTAGTCAACGCAGATGTTAGATTTGCAATTGACTTTTTTTAATATTTGTGTAAGTAAACTTCAAAAGAAGTCTGCGAATTGTCCTTTGTAAACAAAAAAAATCATGTAGACTTCTTTTGCAGTCTGCGAGAAGAAAAAGTTATTTTTGCATTTGACCAAAAAAATTGAAGAACTTTGACTTTTATAGTAGACTTCTTTAATTTGACTTCTTTAGAAGTCTGCTATTTCGTAATTTAACTCGAGAGGTTATTTTTGCAATTGACCAAGATTTTGACAACTTTTGACTTTTATAGCAGACTTCAATTTAAGTCTGTTAAAGAAGTCTGCGCATAGCAGACTTTTCGAAAGTCAACCTTTTAGTCAATTGCAAAAATAACCTTGAGTAAACTTCTTTTGTAGAGTAGACTTCATAAGCAGACTTCTTTACTATAGCAGACTTCTTTTACTCGTCAGCAGACTTCTTAAGAAGTCTGCTCTAAAAGTCAAACTTTTGGTCAATTGCAAAAATAATTTTTTCTTCTCGCAGACTGCAAAAAGAAGTCTACTACGAAAAGTCAAATATTTGGTCAAATGCAAAAATAACCCTTTTTTAGAAGACTTCAACGTGAAATTTCCCCGGCAGATTTTGAACGGATGTCTGTATTTTTTTAAAATTTTAAAATGCATTTTATAAAGTATTTGTAATGTTTTTTTTAATTTTAAATTGTAAATGCATTTTATGTATGATTCTTGCACCTGTATGGATTTGGTGTGTTTATGTGTTATAATTATAAAGTTATGAATTTTTTTGGTTTGAAAGGTAATTAGCACATCTAAGCAGACTTCTAAAGAAGTCTGTAGATGAAGTCTACTGTTACGTATTAGCATATCATAGCAGACTGCATACGAAGTCTGCCTAATTATTTTTTTAAAAATTCATTTTTGAAATATTTGTTACTTGTAAAAATGATTTTCTTGTTTTGACATGTTTATTTGTTTTTTGTGTTGCATCTATATGAGTTTGACGTTGTTATGTGTTATAATTACAAAGTAATGAATTTTCTTGTTTGATTTATCTATTTTTGCAGATTTCTAAAGAAGTTTAGAAGACTACTTCCTTTCAATTATTTTTATTTGTTATTGTTCTTGCATTTGTATAAGTTTGAAAAATCAGTTATTCTTGCATTTAACTGTCATGGTTTGTCCTCAACTTTAACTATTGGCCACTTTTGTTAACGGTCTTGATAGTATATAAATTACTTTATTAACGCGTACAACGTTAACAAACTCTTGTGGTCTGGTGGAAACAGACCTACTTGTTGCCCAAAGTACGTGGGTTCGAACCATTATGCTTCCAATTTTGGTTATTCTTTTTGTTTTAAAAAAAGGCATAATTGTAATTTTGTTTTCGTCTTCTATCTAGGGTTTTCGAGTTCTGCAACTCTTTTTCGCGGCCGCAAGCCAATTTTTTCACATAATCAGTCAGTTTTTTGCATTATTCTTATTATTCACACCTAAATCTTATAGATCTGGCATACATATATTGATTTCAAGTCTTAAACGAAGAAAAAAAAGAATTTTCAAAGAATTTGATTTCAAGTCTTAAACGACTAATTGGTCTTGGCGGCCGCTTTTTAGAACATGGGATACAGACAATGGATCCGAGAGAAATAAAATAAAATAGGAAAAGGATGAGAACAATACACTGGAAAAAGCCTCTGTGAAAAAAATAACAAAAAACTTAAAAAAGAAAGGGACTAATCTAAGAAAGAAATCAGCTTGTGGTCATGAATGGAATTGCTCTGATGACAAGCTGTTGGTAGAGAGCCACAAAAGCTGCACCAACGAATAGTCCCACCCAGAAAATCCACTGCAATAACAAAGAAAACGACCAAAATAGCATTAGAAGAAGATGAAATCAACAAAAATTTGTAAAATAATTAAATGGGACAGATTCTTACGTGGTCGTCCCAAGCTTGGTCCTTGTTGTAGATGATTGCAGATCCGAACTCAAGTGAACGAAGAACATAGCAAAAATGGAGAGCAGCAAGAAAGAGGATTACAGCAACAAAGAAAATGCAGCGCCGTTTTTGGAGAGAGGGATCAAAGTGGAGAGTTTCTGATTTAGGGTAAAATCTCATTTATATAATAGGGCAAAAATATCCGGTTATATCTGGTTAGGTTAATTATTTCCGGTTTAAATCAATATTTTATTTTAATTTCGTTTACGGTTTGAGCAGACTTATAAAGAAGTCTACAATCCTACTTTAAAATTATTCACTTTTGATGTTTATTTTAGATGGTTTAAAATGATTTATTTTTATTAATTATAATTTATATAGATCATACTTGTTGACATTTGATTTATAGAAACAAATTTCAGTTTAAATTATTTTTATATAATTTTAAATTTTAAATATAAGATTTAATAATATAGCAGACTTCTTATTATAAGTCTGCTCTACAGACTTCATTAATATTTGCAGACTTCGTAGGGTTAAAATTGTAATAGAACCCTCCGTTTTTTTGTTTACTCATGTAGGAGATAATAGTAATTTCTCTACCCTTTAACCTATTTTTGCAATAGGTTGAATTTGGGGTATACTTTTGCATTTGCATTCAAATTGTGGCCTATTTTTAGCAATTCTTCCTTAAGTTTATAACTTATAATTAAATGTTAATGGATCCCATCTTTCGATATTGTAAAGGTTACGTATCTTATAGCTGTGACTTGTGAAAACCAAATACGATAGGACAACACGAAAGAGATAAAGAACACTACAATAATCAAACAAATAAGTTTTAAAATACAAAAATAGACATAAAAAGGAAATATCTGAAAAGTGATATATCTTCTATAATATATTCACACAAATGGAAACAAAAAATATATCGATCAATCGATCAAAACTTTTTTGATTTTTTTTCAGACCTTAAAAATCATATATTTCATCTAAAATCTATTAAATCTTATACCAAAAAAAAAAAACAAAAGATGATCATAAAAATCCTATATTTTTAGTAGCCAGAATTTAGAAGAAATGTATTGTTTGAACAAAACAAATCAACAATAATAATAGACAGAAAGCCCAACCTAATCCTCCCTAACCTGAGCCCCCACTCATTAATTGCTCGACTAGTTTATAATAATTTCATATATGTTATTTATCATATAATAAGAGAGAGCATATTGTAAAGCGTAACTGGAATTCCAAATTCGTTAAAAAAAATAAAACTGGAATTCCAAATGCATTATTTTCTTTAGTTACCGGGAATCTCATATCAAGAAAACAAGTCTAATATCTTCCAGAAGAAAAAAAAAAATATATAACAATTTGCATTTGCATTTTCATTTTCATTTTTATTTGTACATCCCTGATCCTTCTGTTTTAATTCTCTCTGGTCTTTAGTTTTCTATTCAGAACATGATCATCAAAGAATGTAAATAAGAATAAGATTTCACCTGAAATTATACTTCCATTTAATGTATGTCTTCTATCGTAATTATCAGATTAGATAAAGCTCTTATATATTAAAGCTAATAAAAAAAACTCCATGTGGAATTAAATGTACGTAGAAGAGACAAAGAATGAACATAGCAAATAGTTGGGAGGGCAGAGAAATAGCTTTTTTGACCCGAACCAAGGGCGATCGGTCTTCTCCGCAGTGAATTTAATTACTTTGTCTTTCTCTTTGTTGGATTCACGAATCTAGTTGGTTGGAGTGTGTATCACTCAATCAATAATTTTTATTTTTTTATTCCTAATAAAAGTAAAAGTTAACATGAAATAAGTATACCATAAATATATGTAATCTTATTATTCTAAAACATCTTATATAATGTAACAGAGCAAATATCTAATATAGCAATCAAATATTTTGGGTTAAACTAATATGAAAATTATCGAAATGTTTTTCCCAAAACGTTGCAAAACCTAGCAACATCGGAGTTTTTTTCTTTTTTTAAGGTCTGCCAAATCATAAAATAAAATTTTAAAAACACAACTAATGTGATTAATTAGTCTTTTTGCACCGTGAGTCTGATTAAACTTTGCTAAATTGTGTTAAAAAGCATTAGTAAGTATACTATTTATGGATTATTAGTAATCTGGTATTCCCTATTTATGGATGATTGGTAATTAATATGATATCTCTTTTCATACTAATCAGTAAATTTATACACTAGTATTTTCTCCATGAATCAAGTCATAACAGTGTGTATTTATAAATATTAGATGAATACCTGCGTGTACACGCAGATGTTTTATTTATTTTAATATACCTTATAAAATTATATTTTTCCTACAAATAAATATATTTTTTTGATAATATAAATATCATATAAATTTGTAAATATATAATCATTAAATGTGATTTTTTTTTGTTTTAATATAATTTATTAATAGACATTTTTCTATAAGTTTAATCTAATATTTTTGTATTTGGTAATATGAATATCATATGAACTCGTAAAAATATAATCATTATTTTTTATAGATGTAATAACTGAAACTTCAAATCATACATCAAATAATAAAATATATCAAATAATAAAATAAGAGACTTTGAACTGAAATTCAAAATAGATTTTATTAGAATTTAGAATTTCAAAAATTGACTTGAAGTTTTGTCATTGATTTGCTTAAACTAGGCCTGAATTTTTCGGGAATTGGGGACGGGAATTGACGGGTAGGGGATGAGAATGGGAATTTTGGGAATCTGAATATACTACCCAGAGTATTCCCACAAAATAACGGGAGGGGAATTTACGGGTATGGGACGGGAACGGGAAATTCGAGAATCAAAACATACTTTCCATACAATCTCAAAATAAAATATAATCGGGAAAAGAACGGGAAAGAGACGGGAAAAATTTCGGATAATTGAGATAATTAGATTAAATTCAATTTTTGTTTTTTAAAAAAAATTATTATTTGTTAATAAATTGGAAAAATCATTATTTATTATAAAAAAAATTCAAATAACCGAAATCTATAAAATTTTACTTTATATAATTATCCAACGGGAAGTTCGGGTAATCCCATTCCCGTCCCTACCCTTTCCCTTACCCATTCAAATATTATTTTCAATCCCGAATGGGAAATTATAATTTCCCTTTCCCGAAAAATTCGGGAATTTCGGGACGGGTACGGGACGGGACGGGTTACCCTTCCCGAAAAATTCAGGCCTAGCTTAAACAATACAGCTCATTTCCTTGTCTTTTTTGACTAATCAATCAAGATTAAAGAAAATAAAAAATCAATGAACATTATTTGAACCTAATCATTCGAGATTAGCTAAATTCCTTTGAGATGAGCTTTTTCTTAACATTCAGTGGCAAATTCCCAACGGAAATAATTATAAGAGCTTACTCTCTACTTCGAATCCTCCTTTTAAAACCATCTTATCCTCTACTTTCTGCCTCGTCTCACCAAGTGTCTTCTCCATGTTGTCGTACTTCTTCTTTGTGGTCAAACAGTGTTGTGTTCTTTCTTGTTTTTGTTGATTTCTGCCCGAGACTTCAAATCTCAACCCTTTGTCATGGTGGTAGTGTTGTCATCGGTGTGTATGACTTTATACTAAGAAGAATTCAATACAAGTAATATAATAGAGCTTTCAAAAACCCATAAATCAAATAGGAGATTTGTGGAATTTTGAATCAATATTCGAAAGCATTAGAGATTGTTTGAGATTCGATCTTTCCAACTTCCAAAATAGAAATTAATTTGCAGTTCATTATGAACCATAAATTAATATGCATTTCTTTTTGGTTTTTGTGTTTAATTAAAATGAAATTAGTATAATTTAATTATTTAATTTTCTCATATTTTTTTTTAATCTGATGTATCAAAAAAATAGATGATGATGTGTCAAGCTTGTGAGACTCAACTGAGTCTTTATATAATAGATTTTTTTTAATCTGATGTGTCAAAAAAATAGATGCTGATATGTCAAGCTTGTGAGACTCAACTAAGTTTTTATATAATAAATAACATTTTACACATTACTTTAATTTTTAGAGGGTAGATGTGAAAACCCAAAAAAGGTAGACGTATAAATATAACATCAGCTGTAATTAAGAATGTGGTGGGTTTTTGGTCCACCGAGTCAAATAGCAACATTTATTTGAAATCGATATAGTTGTACCCACAGGGGAACCATGTGTCTTCAAATATGTTTTAACTAATTGGAGACGAATGAAAATGATTGAAGAAGAAGGTTTATTCACACCCTCTTTCTCTTTCTCTCTCTTTATTCATCACTTTACATGTCTCTTTGAGTTTGGTCCAATTTTTCACAAGTCCTAAATCCAAAACCCCCTCCTCACCGGTTCTGGCTCATGGGCGTCGTCCTCCATCGCCACCACCGTCGTTTCATTCCAACTATCACCGTCTTTGCTTTCATCTTTCTTTTCTCCTCCTCCTCCGCCGCTGTCTCTCTTAAGAGTAAGAATCCACATATAATAAACTTTTAAATATCTTTTTTTAATCTATTTAAAGCATAGTTTTTATGATATTATGTTATTTTTCTATATGCAATGTTATTCCTTAAACTACAGTGGGAATTGCAAACTCACTTAAGCAAAATGTTTTGTTGCTTAAAAATAGAAGAATAAGACCAAAACAAACACATCTTCTTTATTCTTGCATACTTTACTAGCTAGAGAGTGAGTTAACTAGGTCGTTAATTAACCAGGTGAAAGGCTTGGGCAGGGGCCGGGTTTGGCGGGTCGGATCGTAGATCAGAAGCGGTTAGGCGGGCCGGGCTCGGCGCCTCCGAGTTGTAGATCGAAGTGCGGGAAGTGTGAGCCGTGTAAAGCTGTTCATGTTCCGATTCAACGTGGTCAGATTACGGCATTGGAATATTACCCTGAAGCTTGGCGCTGCAAGTGTGGCAACAAGATCTTCATGCCCTAACTTTATCCTCAAACTATTTTAGTGAAGATAAATAAATTATTAAAATGACTTCTTCTAGTCTTTTTCATTTCTCGCGATTAATTTTCTTCTTCTTTTTCTTTCTTATATGTTTATTTATTAGTGGTTAGATGTAATGGATATATATATTAATAATATTACGACGTTTTTCTCATCACTTGTCCTTATCATTATTTTCTAATAATCTGATTAAATTAATTTGTGCCATCATTTATTTGGACTTCAGTTTGGTAGAATCTTGTATGTTATTAACAATTATCTTTTGATAAATTGTTAGCTTTTACATTCTCATAAGCGGAAAAGAGATTTAAAAAGGTTCTAATATCATAGTAGTTTTAGCACACACCAAAAAAGAAAAGTATGATATTGTTACTGACTTATTGTAAGATATAAAATATGATTTAAAAATATATGTGATTATTACAATATACACATTGCATTCCTTATTAAGTGTCTTTGCCCCTTATTGTTAGACAACTTTATGCTCCTAATATGTTTGGACCCATAGGTTTGAATTGGTCTCTCGAGTCGGCACCCATTAGGCCATTACTTGTCGTGTGTATATTACTCCATAATTAACCAATGAAAATATCATATCTATAATAACGTAACATTACTTGCCCCGTTACACGTCTATATATTGCAGAACTCTTTTATAAATGGAAAGAAAAAAGTGAATAATCGAATATAATTTGATGACGCATGGAAATAGTCAAGACATTTATAGTTCGCAGATTTTTTTCCCAAAATTTACCACAGACTCGCAGATGTACTCGTGCGCACTGCATACCCTGATTCTTGCATACAATAATGTCCGATTTTTGTTTATGTATGTCTTGTTAGATTTTTTTACTTTTGAAAATGTTTAGTCTCGTCGTGTACATCTCACCCTTCAATTATAGGTGCTTTTTCAGAAATATTAGTTTTTTTGGGTGTTATGATATACTATTACAAAGTTTTGTTGAGCTTGGCAGCGAGATATATATACACATATCTATAAGATTTCCTACTCTTAATCGTAAAAAAAGATTGGAGAAATAATACCTAAATCGTATGATGCTATTTAGCCAAAAAAAAATCGTTTGATGTTAGTGTGTTATATTCTCTTCCAAGTTGTGCACATAAACCAAGTGTACGAAACACACGAGTTGGTCTTTGAGTTGCAGAATTTCTTTGTAATTTGTTTTTCCAAGTCAAAGTCAGTTCTTTCACATGCACGCGGGGCCTCTTTCTACTATTTGTTCTTGACTTAAAAAGTAATACATTAAATTGAACAGAAACAAAACTGAGAGATTAGGTCTATCTTTTTTCCAAAAAATAGTAAAAGTTCAAATGTGACTCATAAATCATATTCATACATCAATGGATATCTAATTAATTTTTTTTTTTTTTCCTATATGTCACTCTTGCACACCTAGGATAAGCTTTGCATCATCATAGTCCTTAACTATTTGAAAGGCTGTAAATGGTTTTGGCTTCGGAATAGACAGTGTAGATTCGACAAAACAAACATGTTCTTAACTATTTGAAAGGCTGTAAATGGTTTTGGCTCCTGAATAGACAGTGTAGATTCGATAGAACAAACATGCATGATAAATACAGTTAGTGTATTACATGTACTGCGAATACAGTAAAATTAAAGTTGCATGGTGATTTTAACATACCGAATAATCATCAATTTTATTTCATTACTATTTTAACTACAGAAAGTTAATTTTCTTTCCGATCATCAATAAAAGAAAAAAATAACAAAAAAAATCATAATACAATGCGGCACTTAAACGCCTCAAATAAGTGGAGGTCAGAGATTTTGTAAGCAATATTGAAATCTTATTTTGTCTTTTATTATTGTACATGCATAACCACATATATGGTTTGCCTACCGTGAGCAAAAATGTTTCTCACCACTTTATAAGTATTAAAAAACCATTACATATATGGTTTGCCTACGGCAAGGACGATTTGATGGTCTTTGTGGATGGTGAAAAAAATCGATCGAGGGTATTCTGCAGGTATTTGATCGGTTTGCCAAGGGATCAGGACTTAAAATCAGTCTAGAGAAATCCATTATTTTCATGGCTGGTATCTCAGAAACTCTTCAGAATTAGATTCGGGAACAATTTCCTTTCAACCAACACTACAAGAATGAGGGGCTTTTCCGTCGAATTATTTACGACGATTTTTAGTCGTCGTACGACGATCAAAAATTTCATCGTAAATTCGACGTAAAAAAATGACCCTCGTAAAATCGTCGTAATGTTACGACGATATTACGACGAATAAAAAACGAATTTTATTTCGTCGTAATATTGTCGTAATATTTACATCGATAATACGACTAATTGTCCTCTATCTTGTAATTGACGTAAAATCAATGTAAATGTGATGTAAATTTTATTTCGACGTAAATTTGATGTAAATATGCAATGGTAATATGTTGGTAACCAAACAAAAAATTCTATATATACCCTTTCTTCTCTCATTATTCCATCAACCCAAAAAAACATATAAAGACACAAATTTTTTGAGTCTTTGAATGTTTAAGTAAAATTTTTAGTAGTTGAAATTTATATCAAATTTCAAAAACAAAAAGTCAAATATTTGTTTTTGAAATGTCTATATACGATCTACGAAAGTGGATGTATACGCCCAAAAATGGTGATGGGTCGTTGACTGAAGACTTCAAAAACGGATTGGAAATATTCATGTACCAAGCCGGCCTTATGCAAACTGTAATTGAAAGCGGCAAAATGTATTGTCCTTGTGTGAAATGCAAAAATAGGAAACATATTTCTATTGACATTGTCTGGCAGTATTCATTGAATAGAGGGTTCATGCCCCAATACTTTATTTGGTATCAGCATGGAGAGGGATATGGTCAAAGTAGTGGTCAGATGGCTGCATGGAGTAGTAGTAATCATCAAGAACATGTGGATTTTGAAGCGTCCAATGATTATCTAAGTAGTCAAGTTCAGGGTGAAGATCATGATAGGATGCATGAAATGGTTACTGATGCATTTCATGAAACACATGCTGATACTGTTGAGGAGCCCAATGCAGATGCGAAACGCTTTTATGATATGTTAAACGCAGCAAAACAGCCTCTCTACGAGGGATGTAGGGAAGGTTTATCAAAATTATCATTGGCAGCTCGGATGATGACAATAAAAACTGATCACAATCTATCTGAAGTTTGCATGAACGATTGGGCAGATCTTATTAAAGAGTATTTGCCAGATGATAATTTGGCTGCTGAAACGTATTATGAAATTCAGAAGCTGGTTTTTAGTCTTGGATTGCCTTCTGAGATGATTGATGTTTGTGTTGATAATTGTATGTTTTTTTGGAGAGATGATGAGAAGCTTGAAGAATGTCGTTTCTGCCAAAAGCCAAGATATAGACCGCAAATTGCTGGGCGTAAGAAGATTCCTTACCAACAAATGTGGTATCTTCCTATCACTGATATGTTAAAAAGACTATATCAATCTGAACGGACAGCTGCGTCGATGAGATGGCATGCGGAACATTCACAAACAGATGGCAAAATGACTCACCCGTCTGACGGGAAATCTTGGAAACATTTTAACACCGTACATCCAGACTTTGCTAGGTCTAAGCGAAATGTTTATCTTGGTCTTTGCACTGACGGGTTTAGTCCATTTGGTATGTCTGGTAGGCAATATTCATTATGGCCTGTGATTCTTACGCCATATAACCTTCCTCCAGATATGTGCATGCAAAGAGAGTTTTTGTTTCTAAGTATATTAGTCCCTGGTCCAAATCACCCGAAGCGGGACCTTGATGTGTTTTTGCAACCACTCATACATGAGTTAAACCAGTTGTGGCATGTTGGAGTACGAACATATGACTGTTCGAGTGGTAAAAATTTTACGATGCGAGCGGCGCTTATGTGGACAATAAGCGATTTCCCGGCATACGGAATGCTATCAGGTTGGACAACGCATGGGAGGTTATCATGTCCTAATTTTCTTCATAGGACTGATGTATTTCAGCTTAAACATGGTAGGAAAACCTGTTGGTTTGATTGCCACCGTCGGTTTTTACCACCAAACCATCAATATAGAAGAAATAGGCGTTTGTTTATAAAGAACAAATTGGTTCGTCTCCCTCCACCAGTGTACCTAACTGGAGTAGAGCTTGAAGCGCAAATAAATCATTGGGGTGGACTTGAAACGGTCCCCCTTGGAGGAAATTGGCACACTCCTGCGAATATGCCTGAAGGATATGGGGTTCATCACAATTGGCACAAGAAAAGTATATTTTGGGATCTGCCTTACTGGAAAGATCATTTGCTCAGACATAATCTTGATGTTATGCACATTGAGAAGAATTTTTTCGATAACATCATGCATATTGTTTTGAACGTCCAAGGAAGAACCAAAGACTGCGTTAAATCACGGATGGACTTACCCGATATATGTAACAGAATTGAGTTGCATATGGTGAGTAATGGGAAAGCACTTGTTCCTGTATTTTGGTCGGGTGCTGAACAAAAAACAGCATTTTTTAATTGGGTATCATTAGCCGTGAAATTTCCTGATGGATATGTATCTAATCTGGCTAAATCTGTGGATAAAGGACAAACGTTTTCAGGGATGAAAAGTCATGATTGTCATGTGTGGGATGAAAAGTCATGATTGTCATGTGTTTATGCAAGTTACTTCCTTTTGCGTTTGCTGAACTCCTACCGGGACATGTCCATGAGGCACTACGAGGCATTGGAGCTCTCTTTCGTGATCTAAGTACAAGGACATTATCAGAAGATGTAGTTGCACAACTGTCTACAAATATTCGAATATTGTTGTGCAATTTAGAGAAAATATTCCCACCTTCGATGTTATGGAACATTTACCTATACACCTCCCTCATGAAACAGAGTTGGGAGGACCTGTTCAGTTTAGGTGGATGTATCCGTTTGAACGATTTATGAAGCATTTAAAGGGTAAGGCCAAAAACTTAGCAAAAGTTGAAGGGTCTATCGTGGCGGGAAGTTTGACAGAAGAAACTTCTCATTTCACGTCTTATTATTTTGCTCCGAAAGTTCGTACACGCAAACGGGCTCCAAGACGTTATGTTGATGGGGGTGTAGGACAAAGTTACGCAGTAGAAAGTGTGCCTGATATATTCTCACCAATTGGACGTCTAAGTGGGAAACTAAAAGAAACTTGTTGGTCAAACGAACAGGACTACCACAACGCACATACATATATACTTCTGAATTGCGAAGAATTGGCACCTTACGAGAAATACATATATACAAATAAGCATGCATGATTATATTTTGATTGCATAGACGAAATGTCCTTAACAATGTTTTCAAATTTCAGCACTTTCGTCAGTCAAGCCCGAGAATGCATTGACGGTGTTTCAGAAGATGAAATTAACAAGCGGAAAGACCAACATTATGCATTGTGGTTAAAAGGTCAAGTCGAGCATGATGACATGACATATGCAGTATGGTTTCATGAGTTGCTCCTAGGTCCTATTTCGAAGATAACTACTGCAGCTATGTATTTTACACGTGGCTATGTTTTTCATACTTGTAGTCATGGCACTCAACGGGCAATTACAAACTATGGAGTTTGTGTACGAGGTGAAGTAGACTTTTACGGGATCATCAAAGAGATAATTGAAGTGGAATACCCCGGATTAGTAAGAATGAAAACTGTTCTTTTCAAATGTGATTGGTTTGATCCTACGGTAGGTCGTGGAGTGTGTATTAACAAATTCAGAGTGGTAGATATAAACGCATCTCGGCGATACAATAAGTTCGAGCCTTTTATACTTGCATCTCAAGCAGAACAAGTCACCTTTGTTCCATATCCTCGAGTTCGGAGTACAGGAATTTCATGGCTGGCGGTTGTCAAAGTTGCTCCAAGGGGTATAATTGATGGTGTAGATCTTCCGCCAATGCAACAAGATGATTGTGTCGACATTACAGAACCTGATGTTGAAGAAAATGTTCTTTTAATTGATCCACGTAATCGAGAAGTTGAAGATCTACATGGGGACGAAACAGAAGAATGTGCTGACGAATTTCAAACAAGCAGTGATGATGACGATGATGATGAGGAGAACGAGGAAAATGTTGAAGACTAATTAAGTATGATGTTGGCATTTATATAATTGCATGTTTTGAACGTTTAAATGTAACATTTGTCAAATTTGATAAATTTGTTTAAATTTAAATGTTTGAAAAATGAAAGACAATTAATGAAAAGAAAATTTGCTTAAGTGTTGACTTGGACATATGTTGACTATTACGACGAATTGACGACGATTATTTATAAATCGTCGTAAATTCGTCGTAAAATGTAAACCCTAAACCTTATAGGGTTTAGCTTTCCCAACTCACATAATGGTTTTTGGGTGCATTTTCCTGAGTAAACTAATGTATTATATAAGGTTTTGTAGTATAAGATTAAAGAACTTGTAGATATGTGGTTTATGTTACGACGAATTTACGACGAATCACACTCATTCGTCGTAAATTCGTCGTAAAATACCATCGAGTTTACGACGAAATGTAACCCCTAAATCTTATAATCAATCTTTTCTGGGGTTCGGGGGGGATTTAGATGAAGATAATGATATGACTTACCATCTCATAAGGTAAAACAACTTTCTAAACAAAAAAAAAAAATTTCAAAATTTGACATATATGTGTTTATCAAGTAATCTTAAGGTGTTATATACATTTAGAGAAGATGTAAGAATTTATCTTAGATCAAACCAAATTCTTCATTATGTTATGTAAACATGCTAGAAACTTATACAGACCACATTTAGCATGTATAGGCATGCTTGTATGTGCTTATGGGTGTTTCAATTTTTGTAATTCATCATTTTTGTACATACCATCGTAAAATCATCGTAATATTACGACGATTTTACAACGATATGTAAATACATAGCCGTTATAATTTTTATGATTTATAAGGATTTGTCGTAAATTCGTCGTAATTTTACGATGATTTTACGACGAATAACCCTGATCGTCGTAAATTCGTCGCAAAGTCCAGATACAGCCACATGTGTGTGTCTTATTCGCTTTGTTATACGGTTGCAGCTTTACGACGGATTTACGACGATTTCGTCGTAAATTCGTCGTAATGTTTACGTCGGATTTACGACGAATAAAAATTCTATATATATGGAAGCACCCCTTCCTCATTTCGTCGCTCATTCAATTTCTTCCTCTCCCTGCTTCCTCCTCACTTCGTTGCTTCCCTGCAAACCAAAAAAATCAGGTAATTTTTTTTTACTTAAAATCTAATTTTTATTTTTAATTAGTTTAGAAATACAAACGGTTTAGGTCGGAAATTAGTTTTGGCTCGGAATTTGTTAGATTTAGGATCGGAATTTGTTAGATTAAAGATTTAGGGTGTTTGTTAGATTTAGGATCATAATTTAAAATTAATTTGTAATTTCAAAAATAAAAATTTTCTGGTTTTGCAGACGATGACTCGACGGAGGACGCACTACATCAACTTTATGGCGGACGGACACTCTTCCCGGGCGTCTGCCTCGGGAAACACCGGGACCGATGTCCCTTCATCTTCCGGAGCCTCCCAGGTTCCGAATACCGTAGCGGAGCAGTCTCCACCACCGCCTCCACCACCACCTTCACCACCACCTCCACCGCCGGCTCCCGAACCGGTGGCCCACCCTCCTCATCCGTATGCCCAATTTACGGTTGAGGACTTACTAGCCCTACCGGGATGGGGGACTTTACGACGTCTGGTTCCCGGAAAAGCGGAACCAGACTCTTATTGGTAAGTAAAATTTTTTGTTTTTTATATTGTTTTAAATTAATGCTTTAATTTTCTTAAGTATTAATGTAATGTTTTTTTTTTGGTTTCATAGGTTTGACTTGGATAATTGTGTCGGTCGGAGCGTTTCCGACACAATTAAGAGTCATTTCGTTGAGCCGCACTACAACTGGAGCAAGGTGTCGCAAGAGACGTTCGACACCTGGTACAAGTGCTTCGCGGTAATGTTTTTTAAATCTTATTTATATCATTTTAAATTATTTTAAATTTAATTAATCTTACTTTTATATTGTTTATATAATTTTTTGTTTTCTTTTGCAGCAACGGTGGAACTGGGACATCGGGATCAACGAGACGGTCCGCGAAGCTTTCCGGCTGAAGGCGCAGAAACGCCTAGTCAACACTGTTTCCTATTAGAAGCGGAAGTGGGAGACCGATGGAGACGACCCAAAGCCGAGCTCCATGTCCACTTTCTGTTGGAACGGGTTGAAGGCGTATTGGCTGGACCCGCATGCCCAAACCACTGCGGCTAAGTGTTCAGCCGTCAGAAACCGGGTCGGTCCTAACGGTCAGAAGTTAGTGACTCCGCACACTTCTGGCCAAATATCTTTTGCGGGAAGACGTCTCATGATGGTAAGTAATTAAATATAAATTATTTCATTATTATTTCATTTTTAATTATTGCTATAATTTATTAAATATTTTTGACTAATGTTTATTAATTGGTAGGCCGAGGAGAACGGAGGAGAACTACCTCCAATGACGAAGCTCTTCGAGACCACTCACCGGAAGAGGGACGGGAGCTTTGTCGACGCTCGGTCAGAGGAGATCTACAATGCCGCTATGCAGCGGATCGCCGAGCGGGAGACCCAAGCCACACCTGACGGTACTATCCAAGTACCGTTGACCGTCGCTGAGCAAGACCAGATTTTCGAGGAGGTATGATCTATTTCAATTTTTTAAAAATTTATTATATTTATTACTTAATAAATAATTAACGTTTTTATTTTCCATTTGTAGGTTGCTCCGAAGAAGAAGGGCCGAACCTTAGGGATGGGCTCTATTAGAGACTGTCCTGCCGCCTCGGCTTCCGGATTTCGCACGCAGGAGGATCCGAGTCATCTTCGCCAAGAGCTTGCTATGGCCAATGCTGAGATCACTACTCTCAGGCATGAGCAAGTGGCCCAGAAGCTGGAGCTCATCGAGATGCACGGTCTCTTCGACATCATTGCGGAAGCGGTTCCGCAGTTGGCCACCGCAATCCGAGCAAGGCAACAGCGAGCACGAGGGGTCTTTTAGACTGGTGGTACTTCTGGTACTGGACCATCGGACCAGCAGACGCAGGGTCAGTCTTCCGCAGTTGGCCACCGCAATCCAAGCGAGGCAACAACGAGCACGAGGGGTCTTTGAGACCGGTGGTACTTCTGGTACTGGACCATCGGACCAGCAGACGCAGAGTCAGTCTTCGGCTCCGGTAGTGCAGACGGGAAACGACGGTCCAACAGCGACGGGCGGCCAAGACGGAGAGCCTCCTCGTGACGTCGATCTCAACCTCGATGATTACGAAATCACATTGTAGATTAGATTTTTTTTTAAAAACAATTTGTATTAAATTTTTTCTTTTATTTATAAATTATTTTCGAATTTAAATTTCAATTTAAATTGTTTTTTTCTATTTTTAATTTTTTGATTATTTTAAAAATTCATTAATTAAATTAAAATTGAATTAAATAATTAATTTATAAATCGACGTAAATTCGTCGTAAATTTACGTCGATCTAATGTCGAATATTTAACGACAGATTTACGTCGAATATGTTTACGTCGGATTTACGTCGAAACTTTACGACGATTTAACATCGACAATTAAAAAATTAGTTTCCCTTAATTGAAATTATTCGTCTCCTAATCGTTGTTAAAATCGATGTAATTTTACATCGATTTTACGTCGTTCTTATGATGGACTTATTTCATTGTACTTTCGTTGGAAAATTTACGTCGCGTTTACGACGAATAGTTTCCGACGATATTAAGACGATTTTCCTGGGTTGGTAATTTTACGACAATTTTACGACGATTTCTGTTTTACGACGATTTTTTTTTCGTCGTTAATTCGACGTAAATGCTCTTTTACGTCGATTTTATGTGGATATCTGCCGACGTAAAACCCGATCTTTCTTGTAGTGCAAGGGGAACTTTCGGTAAGATACTTGGGACTCCCTCTATTGACTAGAAGAATGAGAGCAGCAGATTACCTTCCTCTCATCGAGAATATAAGAAATCGAATCACATCTTGGACAGTCAGAGCATTGTTATTTGCAGGGAGACTGCAGCTCCTCAATTCAGTGATTTTCAGCATTGTCAATTTCTGGATTGCAGCATTCAGATTGCCAAAAGCTTGTATTTGGGAAATAGATAAGCTCTGCTCTGCTTTTTTATGGTCTTTACCTGCACTAAACACAAAAAAGCAAAAGTGGCATGGAAAGAAGTCTGTACACCAAAAGATGAGGGTGGTTTGGGTCTGCGGTCAGTGGAGATAGCAAATAAAACCTGCTGCCTTAAACTTATTTGGAGGATTATATCGCAAAACTCACTGTGGGTACAAAGGGTAAAAACGCAACTCATTAAAGAGGGCTCCTTCTGGGCAGTCAAAGACACCACCACTATGGGTTCATGGATGTGGAAGAAACTTCTTAAATACAGGGACATGGCGAAGACCTTGTATCGCATGAAGATTGGTAATGGAGAACATATATCTTTCTGGTATGACTCCTGGAGTAACAAAGGCTGTTTGATTGATCTACTGGGTGAAAGAGGTTTTGTTGATATGGGAATTTCGAAGCACATGACTCTTGCGATGGTTATGGATAGGCCAAGGAGAAGAAGATACCGTCAAACTCAATTACAGGGCATTGAGGAAGAATCGTTTATATGAGAACTCAGCGTAATACTCACTCGCAAGATGAGCCTGAATGGAGAAGGAAAAATGGTCATTACAAAACAAGTTTCAGTGCCAAAGATACAGGGGACCAGATCAGGATAGCGAGGGCCAAGGTGATGTGGCATAAGGGAGTATGGTTCTCCCATGCGACCCCAAAGTACTCGTTTTTGACATGGTTGGCTATCAAAAATCGCTTGACCACGGGAGACAAAATGTTGAATTGGAGCCAGAGTGTAGATGCATGCTGTGTCTTCTGCGGTGATCAAGTGGAGACAAAAGACCATCTTTTCTTCACTTGCACTTATACGAAGGTAGTGTGGAGGAAGCTAACACAGGGCCTGTTGAAAGACAGATTTACACTGCAATGGAATCAAGTGTTGGATCAGATCACACAGACTACTGCGGACAGGACCACTCTATTCCTCCTCAGATATTCTTTTCAAACCGCAATTCACTCCATTTGGAGAGAAAGGAACAGTGGAAGGCATGGAGGAGATTATTACCAGCTGGAAGTCTAGTGAAAATGATTGATACAAATGTTAGAAACCAGCTTTGCTCAATAAGAATGGCGGGTAGCTTGCACTACGAAGACGGCCTACAAGTTTGGTTCTCGACTAGAACCGTTTAAACGAGTGGAAAAAATTATGAAAATCAAGCTTTCTTTTTAAACTCTTTTTCCAAAAAAGTTGTAAAGAAGTCTTTTTTCTTTTGATTAAAAAAAACCAAAGTATTAAAAAACCAAAAAGTAAGTATGGTTATATCATAATAATTGAACACTAAAGATCCAGTAATAAGAATATATATATGGAGTTCTGAGACTAATGTAAATCTTGGTTCGAAATCATGGAATTTCAGATATTGTAATCTTTAACATTTTCGTCTCAGAACTTCAGACAAGCGAATGAATAATACATGTGATAATTGACGTGATAATTTTCGTCAATGAAAAAAAAAGACATTAAAAAGTATCAATCACATCAAATATGTTACTATGCTTTTTTCACTTTTTTTATTTTTTAATAATCATCAGAAAACGATCTTACTTAGACACATATATCCTTATTATGCTTGGAAACTCGAGTCTCTTACGCTTGGAAACGTCTTAAAATTTAGTAGTTAAGATACACTTAGACATTTTGACATTTGGTCATTTTTTTTTAATCTTCGTGCATTCAAAGATCCTCTCGAAACACTTCCAACTTCTTGGAAGCACACTCGTTCTTGTTTTCTCACTTTTCTGTCGTTTGCGTCTTTCAACAATTCACGTGGCCAACTTATAACTTAAGCGTAAGAAAAAACACCATAATGGTGCTCCGAGATCTACTGACCGTTCTCTCTATATATACCGCATGTCCTGATAGCAAGACTGTTATTAATTTGGTTAGTAATTGTAACCTTCTCAATTCTTGAAACCATCAACTTAGTAAGGGAAATCTTGCGGTTTAGTCTGAGCACCATAAGGGTCTTGGTGTTCCATAATATGACACAAAGGGCTGACCTAAGAGCTATATGGAGATAGAGGGATTAAAGGCTATACACAACTAACATGGACACACTTCAAATTTTTCATATAATATTGAGTCATTAATATTACCATTATGGTTAGAACCGGAGTCTCCTTCCATCCAAAAGGATAACCCCCTAAAGTCATCAATGCTTTTCTGATTCTCAAGAGGTTTCTCTTAGCCTCTTGTATCTTAATTATCCTTTTTGCGTTAATCACCATGTGATTCTTCAAGTGCATTCATCATGTCTTTTGATGAAAAAGAGCCCCCCCTATGGACTTGGGCCAATGGATGAAACAATGTAAAATTCATAGATCCATTTGTATTTGTAAACTGCTGTTTATATATATAAAAAAAAAAGGGAAACTAGATCCACGGACCATCGAACAATAAAAATAAAATTGAATATTCAATAAATTCATAAAGATATTTAGGATTTTACCCAAAACAAAACACTCAGAAAGGGCCCATATATAAACTTCAAAATTAAACTAAGAGGCACTAAAAAGCAAATTTACAAACACCAAAGTTTTGTTTAACCAACCCACCCTTAGAAAGGGCCCATTTCATCCTATATATACCTTATCGAAAAGAACCCCTCAACTTTCTCCAAGTTCTAATTTGGCCCCATAAGTTAAACATCAGTGACACGATATCCTCCACAAAACAGTCGCTCTTAAGTCTTAAACTACTCCTTCATAACCTATATCTGTTATTCCTCTCGGCAGCAACAGAAAGAAGCCTTGAGACACCTTGTGTCCACATCTCATACTCTCTTTGGCTCCTGCACTCAAATTCTACAATCCCTCGCAGAACCGTTTTTAATCCAAAGTATCTCAAATCCTCTCCTCCTTCTAGCAAATGGCGGCCTGGCCAAGCCGGTACGTTTTTGATCACCTCAATCACAACATCTGAAGGAATATTTAAGAAGACAAACGGTCAGGCAAATGAACTATAAAGGGAGAATGTGACTAAGAAGAGTCTTGATGTTCACATTCAAAAGAAAGACAAACAAAAAAAGCTATGAAATATCAAATCCCCAAGTTCAAAGTAGACCCACATCAAAGTTTTGAATTCTCATATTATTGATAGTATTAGAAGACAATGACAAAACTAAAGCTTTCACCTTTAGTTATATCACATCAGTACTATAAGAATATCAAATCAATTCTCTGATCTTGAATGATGTTATGGAGGGATTTAGAGAAATCTAGCACCACATGTTCTCGATAAGTTTTAGTAATCGATAACAGTATTCATAAACAGGGTTAATCTCTCTTACTCTTTTTCTTCTTTGTGAAGGTCCCTCCAACATGCCTGCTCTTCATCTTCAACATAACCTTCATGTCCAACAATCAAAATCATAAGGGTGATTCCAAGAATGGTTTTAGTCATAAGACTAAAAACAAATCATAAAATCATTATTTTTAATCCTTATGTTCGTTTCCGCTTTCTCTTCTTTTTTGGTCTCTGATATCTCAATTTCATGTTTTTTTCTTTGTATTCTTTTAACAAGATCACACTCATGTGAGTGACAAAAAGTTTTCACTGTCTCGCTAATAGTGTATCTCTCTTCTCTTTAATCTTTTTTTCTCTCTTCTCTTTAATCTTTTTTCTCTCTTCTGTTTAATCCTTTTTCTCTCTTCAAAATTCATCAGATTATATTTAATGATATCATTGCTCAAAAAAAGAGATCGAAGAAACTCAAGAAACAAGAAAGACAGAGTCTAACCTGATTTACCCTGTTTATGTAAACAGACACTATTTTCCAATGAAGATCACCTGCCAAAACCATAACATTAGACCTCCCCACAAGAAAAAGATCCAAGAAACTAACTCGCATTTGAGATTACAACAAGAGATCACTGTTAACTTATTAACGTTTTTACCTTTGCGGGTGCGTTTCAGGAGTTGGCAGCCTCGAGCAAGCCATTCTCTGCTGCAATGTCCCAAAAAACTATCTTCAGCTACAAATTCACCACTGTGACTACTGCTCGAACTGCCATTGCTACTGTTGCCGTTAGTATTAACATTGCTGCAACCTCCAGGATTGATTCCTTTATCCATTGGAATAACTGATGCAATGTTCCACACCTCCTCCATCGCCCTCGCCTTCAATGTAGCCACTCCTCTCAGAGCTACACCACAAACAAACAAACAAAGACATTCAATTTCAAAAATGTTTTTACTATAAAAGTATTTCAATTTCTTACTCAAACTCTAAACAATGGGTGAAAAGAGAGTCCTTGATTCAGTTTTGTTAGTTACTTTCGAAACTTTAGTGAATCCCTTCATAGACTCAAGTTATAGACTGATAATGCCTAAGGAGATACATCAGTGATAAGATGTTTTGTCTCAGACAATCAAATTTCAGAATCACCAAAATGTCAATAAACAGAGAGATTAAAGTTAAGGACGAACCTGTGGCTGCTCCGGCGGTTAATGCCATTATATCTCCGGCGGATCGAACGTTCACGGCGGAGCTAACAACGGAGGCTAAATACTCCCTCTCAGCTCCCATCAATTCCGCAGCTTCCACGCATTGAGCTGCCACAAGTGTTGCAGCAGAAGCCACGGCCTTGTCTGTTTTCGCCGTCTCTTCATCTTTTGCAGAGCTCGACGAAGCGGCGGTTGCAGCCGCAATAGCAGCCACCGCAGCGGCCACGCCGGCGACGGAGACGGCGGCGTGAATCTGAGCGTTGTGGGCCCGAGTCTCCTCCTTCTTTTTCTCTCTTCGGTCTTTTAGCCACCGACCCACCGTCTTGGACTGTGTGGTTGTTGCCGTGATAGGTCCCGGAGTGTTCGCCGTTGAACGGAACTGAGAGTTGAAGTTTTGTGTGATATTGTTTGATCGGCAAAATTGCTGCATAAGGGGAAAAATGTCCAAAATTTGAGGCATCAAAACATTTAACAAAATCAATTTAAGTAATTAATTCAGCACAAAGCGGATAAAATCTAATTAAGGAAAGTCTTACAAGAGTGATGAACAATGACAAAAAAAAAGGAATAAACAAATCGAGTAAGAGGATTAAAGAGATTAAAATAAACAAAAATTAAGTTTCCGAGAAAAGAAACGTTTAAATCCACGAATGTTCTCATCGAAGAAACCAAAAAACGAAGATATTATCATCTCTGGGTATGTTTGGGTAAAGAAAAGAGATTTTTTCTTCCTGAAATCAAAAATATTTTACATGGAGAGAAACGCTCTAACGCAGAAACCAAGACACATTATCACTAGATTTAATTTCATAATCAGACTTAAACATGATACGAATGTTTTACCTTGATGTCGTGGACTTCCTGCGGCGAAATCGGAGGACTGTCGGTTAAAGAACCGTTGAAAGGACCGCTGCTCTGAGAAAGCCGACCAGATGTTCGTGGCGACACTTCCTGCTGCAAAACAGAGGGCAAAAATCGCATAAGAAGAAAGAAGAAAGAAGACAAATTAAACAACAGTGACTTGTTGTTAGCTTTTTTTTATATCAAAGAAAACTCCAAACTTTTTGTGATTATGCATATAGGGCCCAGGAAAGCTGAGTGTTTTATTAAGGAAGAAATGTATGATTAAAAATCATTGCGCGTGAAAAAAATCTTTCCTTTGTTCAAACCCACTGAGAAAATTTCATGATTCATGAACAACATAGCTAATGGAAAAAAAATGTGATCTTTAAGCCCAGAAATCGTATAGTACCCATGGAATTGGAATGACCCATTTGGGAATTTCGATGAGATTGAGTAAAAGAAACAAATTTTAGAACTTGAGAGTCAGGTCAGAAGAAATTTGTCAACATTCTCCGTTTTGTCTGCAAATGCTCTGTTTTTCCCCAAAAAGAAAAAAAAAATGAAGAGAAAAAGGTAAAGAAAAACACTCACAGACTCCGTAGGTTCGTCTTCGAGAATGACGGTGTCGCTTGAGGTCTTCGAAGGAGCGAGGGACTTGGATACCTCGAGAGCTGAGACGCTCCACGAGCGAGAGAGAAACTCCATCGGCTCTAATGGCGTCTCCGGTGGCCGGTAAATCGGGTCGGGTCGCCATTTTTCAAACACGGATTTTTCCATTGGGAGAGAGAGAGGGAGAGTGATGGGGTTTGATTGTAAGATGGAAGCGAACGATGCGATTTTGTGATAAGTGACAATGAGAGTAATATATCACTCATATAGTCATAGACTCGTACTGCTTTTTTTCCTATTCAGCTTCAATGCTTTCCTTTACTCTCTCTCTCTCTCTCGCCTTAAAAAAGATAATATATTTATTAATAAAGTATGAAATAAGGGCTTTAGAGATAATTAATTGATTAATTCCGCAGCTAATTTTCTGGTAAATTTATTATTTATGTTTAGATTTTTGCATGACTTTAATTTAAAAAAAAAAAACATTTTACACAGTGTTTCAGTTTCTTCATAATTGAATCAAACAAAATTAAAATTTTGAATAAGAATTGAAGGAGCTCTACCTTGAAATAGTGACAATAGAGGAATGACTTCACTTAATTAATGGTAATGGTAAATTTCAACCCATCCATGAGCATATATTATTTTTAAAGCAAAAAAAAAGAAGAATTTAGAACTGAAGTCTGGCTACTATTTTAAAAGAGTGATAAATGGCAAGAAGACATAAATGAAGAGAGACATCAGGAAATTTTTTCTGAGTCCAAGTGTGACCAGCAAAATGAGGCAATTCATTATTGATATACCGAATTTAGATCATCAATTGATTCTCATTATTGAACTGAGTATTTGAAGTGAAACTTATAAGAAGAGTAGAAGACATAACATTATTTTGTTCTATGTGAATAACCTTTTTACTTATGAACCTAAAGTGAAACATACTTCCCATTTTAACACCAAAAACATTTGTTTTGAATAACTTCAAATCTTCTAACCAATGGTTCTTGAGATTCATGACATTATTTGTTTTGCATACCGAATTTAGATCGAGATCAAGCACTATAAAGCTGGATGGGATTACAAATTCTTTTGGACCGCTTGATGGGCCAGACCTTGGAAACCTATATACACAAAACGTGGACCTTGACCCATCCTCAGATTGATTTGGCGGGTTGCATTACCATTTTTCTATCCAAATATGAATGCAAAAAAGAAAAGAAAAACTCATCTAACGCAAGATTTTCTTTTGCATACGGTTTTTGAAGCAATTCTTTTGAGAATCCCCTACATACAGTAATACATATTTGGTGAACTGATCCAAACAAGAAGATTTCGTTAACGCGGAAAACGTTACAATTTCTCTTAACATCTGTTTGTAGCGACATATTTAAATAACATTTAAAAAATAATAAAAGGTAAAAAAGTTTTTAAGTAACGTCTTTTTTTTTCATAACCAAGTGGAGACTATTGTATTATCGATGATATATCGTGCTCTCGCTAGGTTCACTGATTTTCAACAACTATGAATCTTTGATAGTTTATCGGAGATTGTGATAAACGTTTGACCTGGCCATCAAGGTCGATTTTGAAGAAATCTTAGGATCAACAGAAGAAAAGAACTATCAAGTTGCCTGATAAAATAGGAGCTGTGTATACGTGTACATACGTGCATACATACGTATATACGAAAGTCTACACGTTTTCTTTTTAGCTACACGCCAACTCTCAAAATAATATCAGTACATGAAAAATTAACTTGATTATATATCAACGGATCAAACGTAAATGAAATACATAGTGAACAATTACTTTCTTTTATTTTGTGGAGTTCTTAAAAATAGATCACACTATGAAAGACCTAGTCTTCTAGTGACCAACAAGTTGTGTTAAAAATTTATAATTAAAGTAGCGATCAAACGGGAGATTTTGTTTTTGTCCCAATTCACAGTTTTCAACATTTGTTTTGAGTTTAAAAATACTTTCATGCTTTCAAGCTTTTTAGGAAAATTGATATTATAATTAAATAACAGTGGTCTAAAAGCTTACTAAACCGTGTTTCTGGTAGTAATTAACAAGTAACAACCATCCGATTCGTTTTAGTAAATGCGCTTTAGGAAACTATGAATTTTTTATATATATAGTATGTGCTGGATCGTATACTTTGTGTCGAAGAAACAAGGGAATTGTCGTAGTCCGTAGGCCTACTTAAGAGTAAGGCTATGATTGGTAACTTGCGGAAATGGTAAAATTGCGTTTTTAAACACAATTCCGCAGGTTTTTTGCCAAGCAATAAAAATCCGCGGAATGAGAAAATACACAAAAAAACACAGACTGCGTTTTTGCTTAATGAAAATACAAAAGAAAAGTCATTCCGCAGTTTATTCCACAAGATTTTTTTTACCATTCTGTCATTCCGCAAATTTACCGATCAAAGCCTAAGAATCTACTTTGTTAATTTTTTTCTTCGTGTACTGTTCAACGGGCTAATAACACATGTAGCTCGAGAGTTCGTTTCCCAATATTGTCATTAATGGTTACATAGGAGTTACAAATATATTTTTTGGCTTTACATAATCAAACACTACTTGCTCTATTTTATTATCTTTCTCTAAACCAGCTTTTACTCTATTTGTATTTCGTCAAAAACCTATAAATAAAACAAGTCATGAAAGCTGTTAGAGCATCTCCAATGGAGAGTTGTAAAGAGGCTCTTAAAATTTAAAATAAAAAAAAAATAGAAAAATAGGAGAGAAGGTTCTTAGAGCAACCTTAATGGA
This sequence comes from Eutrema salsugineum, assembly GCF_000478725.1. Taxonomy (NCBI): domain Eukaryota; kingdom Viridiplantae; phylum Streptophyta; class Magnoliopsida; order Brassicales; family Brassicaceae; genus Eutrema; species Eutrema salsugineum. Next base: position 921,877 of record NW_006256885.1, read on the forward strand.
GAGACCCTCATGGGTCTCCAGCTCAATATTTAATTAGTTTATGGACAAAAAGTTAGATTAAAAACTTATTCTAGAGACTTAGTCTTTTAGGTGTGCAATAGAGAGACCCAAATGGGTTTCCAAAAAAAAAAAAAATTATTTTACAAAATTAAAATAAAACAAATTTTTTAAACAAACTTATTTCATTAAAGCTTAACAATACATGCATTTAAATTTGAACAAACTAAACTTACAAAATAACAAAAAACTTAATTGTTATATAAATGGCCAAATTTTTGCCATACATGCTCCATCAAATCTTCTTGCAACTAGTCATGTATTTGAGTGGAACGAACTTTTTTCCGAGTATCCAACATATTTCGAACATTGGTAGGCATACTTGTCGAATAAGAGCGATCTACCGGTTAATGACGGGTACGAGGCATGGGGTTTAGTAATTGTTTAGACAGTAGGTTTTAATGACAAACTTAAATTCCCACACATCTACCCACTATCTATTTTCAACAAACAACAAGCACTTAAAGATGGACATGACATAAACCTAAATCACCATTTATTACCACCTAACAACTCTAGACATCATATCTATTCACTAATTACAACTACAAGGGAGATGCTGTTACCTGACCATTTAGTTACGATGAAGCAGGATTCAGGCATTTGGTTACGCTCCAAATCAATGCCAACTACGCTCCAAATCAATGCCAACTACGCTCCATTTAAAAAAAAACCGTTAAGACACATAAAGACATATCAAAGCTGAATAAAGTGAACATAAAAGCAAACACGATTACTTATCTGGATGAGGCTTGCTACGAAATGGTACCTGACCCTTGCCATTTAAATTGGTGCCTGATTAATAACAGAACAAACAAACGAAACCTCTACTCCAAATATATAAACAAGATATAAGAATAAAAAACAGCAAATACAAGAGAAAGAAAGAATCATGAAACAAACTATGGACAAACGACAGACAAAGAAGATGATGAGTAAAATGCGACCAACCAAAAGCATCATGACTACAAACCCTGCACCGAAACATATAAGATAATCGAGTCCACCAATTCCATTGATAATCGAAATATTGTTCATATACAATCAAATCATATCAAACTACCACAAAATATACGAAAAGGACTCAATAATTTTCTCAAATAACAAAAGCCCCAATTTCCCGAATTAGGGTTTCCCAAATACTCAAACAAGCTTCGATTACAGAGAACAAAGATGATACTACCTTCGATTACACAGTTCTCGTTCAAAGGATCCCCAAAAAGACGAAACCAACCCAGAAATTTCATCACATAACAAATCCCCAATTTCCAAAATTAGGGTTCCCGACTCAAAGATTTCGATTTTGTCCAATCTCAACCTAATAATACAAATCATATAATAGACGAATTCAAAGCCAAGGGAATACACAGAACTAGATGACCGCAGATTACCAATCGACAAACAAACAACACACAAAACGAAATTAGGATTTAGATGACTTATCTCTTTCGCCTCCCCTTTCGCAGTCACGTTTCCACCCCTGATTCCTCCGTATCAGAACCGCCAACCCTTTCAGAACCTGCCGGAGCCGGAGACAAATCGTTCACCGTCGATTTCGCCAGGAAAAAAGAGAGAAAAGATGAAAAGAAAGTTGTCGAGAATGTTTTCGTAAACAATCGAAGGAAGGAGGAGATAGAAAAAAAAATATCTCTTCATTTTTTAACCAATAGATCGTTGCCACGTGGAGATAGAAACGCGTAAAAATGTCGCCAAATAGGAGACGTCTTAGGCTTTTTGGAGACGCTGGCTCATTAAAAAATTATTAGGTTTCTGTAAAAATCCAACTAAAGCCCGCGTTAATCATGCTCTTAAAATTCTAGTTTTAGAACCCCTTTTTTTATAAATTCTATATGTGTTAGTTTTTCATTGGGTAGTATAAATTTTAAAATTAAAATTTTAATTATATAACTATATTGTATTAAAATATTAACATTTAATGATTTAGATCCCCAGAATGGATTGACTATCATTGGAGATAGTCTTAGATCCGGTGTCCCCAAATGTAAAGAATTGCATCTTTGTAATACTCCTTGTCTACATCCCGAAAAACTGTTAAAAATAAGTTTTAATGTTTTATATTTTTATTACCATTTTGATTTCTTACAAAAAAAACAAATAAAAATCGGATTGGTAGGATACAGAGGTTAGACCATGTAAACTGTAGATGCATGATTAAGGATCAAAGAACATTCTTCGCTAATTCTGACCTTCTCTACCAAACCAACGAAAGTCAAATCAATGCTCCCCTGTCACCCATTATTCTTTAATAAAACATTTTTATCATCACATTTGAATTAATCATCGTTACAAAATATTACTAAAACATCAAACACACTAAAATTAAAGATTGACTCTTCAATAGATAACCACTAGAAATTGTTCATCTACAATTACTTTCCTACATAAAAAAAAAAAAACTAAATTTTCAACGGAAGTGGTTACACCCTTTTCCTTATACATATACAACCTTATACTTGGTCCCATTTCCAAAACAACACAAAAGCCATCTCAAAAAATGAAAGAAGAAACCTTCTTCTTCCAATGGCGTTTCTTGGCCACTTCTTGTTTCATCATCTTCTTCTTCCTCCTCCTTCCTCAAGCTTTCACTTACAAAACTCCACTGACCAACCCCTGCTCCGCACATGCTCCGAACTGGTTTCCTCCGATCTTAAACCCAAGGCTCTTAAAAGCTTACGCAGCTCTTCAAGCTTGGAAACTCACCATAACTTCAGACCCAAACGGCTTCACTTCAAACTGGTGTGGTCCTCATGTTTGTAACTACACAGGCGTGTTCTGTGCACCGGCTCTAGATAACCCTTACGTCTTAACCGTAGCCGGTATAGACTTAAACCGGGCCAACATCGCCGGTTATCTCCCGTTAGAGCTCGGTCTCTTAACCGATCTTGCCTTGTTCCACATCAATTCAAATCGTTTCGAAGGTCAACTCCCCAAAACTCTAAAATGTCTCAAACTTCTTCACGAGCTTGACGTCAGCAACAATAAACTCTCCGGCGAGTTTCCTTCCGTGATCTTCTCTTTGCCTTCTTTGAAGTTTCTTGACATTAGGTTCAATGGTTTCTACGGCGATGTTCCTAGCCAACTCTTTGACCTAAACCTCGACGCTCTCTTCATTAACGACAACAAATTCCGGTTTAGGTTACCGGAAAACATCGGAAACTCTCCGGTTTCGGTTCTTGTTTTGGCCAACAACGATCTCCAAGGATCCTGTGTACCTCCGAGTTTCTACAACATGGGGAAGACGTTGCATGAGGTTATCCTCTCCAACACTCACTTAACCGGTTGTTTAAACCGGGAAATCGGTTTGTTAAACCAGTTGACGGTTTTTGACGTGAGTTTTAACAGCTTGGTCGGTTCTTTGCCGGAGACTATGGGTGATATGAAGAGTTTGGAGCAGTTAAAAATCGCTCATAACAAATTCTCCGGCAAGATTCCGGAGAGTATCTGCCGGCTACCGAACCTCGAGAACTTCACTTACTCTGATAACTTCTTCTCCGGCGAGCCACCGGTTTGTCTTAGGCTTCAGGAGTTTGATGATCGGAGAAATTGTTTACCGTTGAGGCCAATGCAACGGTCTCCCGCCGAATGTAAATCTTTTTCTTCTTATCCTATTGATTGTGCCTCCTTTGGTTGCTCTCCGCCTAGTCCACCGCCTCCTCCGCCACCGTCACCGCCACCACCATCGCCTACACCGCCGCCATATGTGTCTCCTTCGCCTCCTCCGCCACCATATATTTATCCGTCGCCTCCTCCGCAACCGTCTGTGTATCCTCCGCCACCGTGTACTTTTCCGACGCCGGTGCATTACTAAAGGCTTCTTTTGACCGTATGGGATGCAATAGTTGAAACTGCCATCTGTTTAGTTATTGTGATCTACGTTATGTAACGCTAGTGTTCACTAAATTGTTGTTGTTTCACTATTTTATTTTAATTTAAATGAGCATTAATTGTCTGTGTGAGGAATTTTTTTTTTAAGGTTATGGTAATGTGGAATGTGGCCATCAGGTAAGACATTTATTTGATTTAGAGTGGATATGTAGCGATTCAAATGGGATAGTTTTTTTTTTTTTGTATTTTGTCTCAACGGATATTAGCTTTTTCTATTATTTGTTCTCTACAAACTTCTCGTTATCTAAATCTTCAAGGAATTTTTACCTGATGAGAAATAAGAAAAAGCGTGCATGTCAATATGTGATTATCATTTGGCGCTGCTATCTATAAGAGCACACTGTAATTGAGTGGATACTTTAAATCTTGGTGATATTTGTGACAAGCTCTACTCCAATGTATATCTTTTTATTTATCATATAAAAGAGAGAGCACATTATAAAAGCGTAATTCGAATTCCGCATTGTATTTTATTTAGTTACCGGGAATCTCATATCAAAAAGATAAGACTAATGTCTTAAATATGCGAAAACGTCGAAGATTTTGTCATTGTAAAACTTATTTTAGTCAATCATGATTTAAATCATAATAAAGGTATTCAGAAACTCTGATAAATCAATTCACATTAGTGAATTCTTCGACCATTAAAACACCATAAATTGGTTCCAAACATATGATTCACTACAAGAATGAGGGGTTTTTCCGTCGAATTAGTTACGACGATTTTTAGTCGTCGTAAATTTACGACGACGTTAAATTTCGTCGTAAATTCGACGTAAAGAATGACTCTCGTAAAATTGTCGTGATGTTACGACGATATTACGACGAATGAAGAACGAATTTTAATTCGTCGTAATGTTGTCGTAATATTTACATCGATAATACGACTAATTGTCCTCTATCTTGTAATTGACGTAAAATCAATGTAAATGTGATGTAAGTTTTATTTCGACGTAAATTTGATGTAAATATGCAATGGTAATATGTTGGTAACCAAACAAAAAATTCTATATATACCTTTTCTTCTCTCATTATTCCATCAACTCAAAAAAACATATAAAGACACAAATTTTTTGAGTCTTTGAATGTTTAAGTAAAATTTTTAGTAGTTGAAATTTATATCAAATTTCAGAAACAAAAAGTCAAATATTTGTTTTTGAAATGTCTATATACGATCTACGAAAGTGGATGTATACGCCCAAAAATGGTGATGGGTCGTTGACTGAAGACTTCAAAAACGGATTGGAAATATTCATGTACCAAGCCGGCCTTATGCAAACTGTAATTGAAAGCGGCAAAATGTATTGTCTTTGTGTGAAATGCAAAAATATGAAACATATTCCTATTGACATTGTCTGGCAGCATTTATTGAATAGAGGGTTCAAGCTCCAATAATTTATTTGGTATCAGCATGGAGAGGGATATGGTCAAAGTAGTGGTCAGATGGCTGCACAGAGTAGTAGTAATCATCAAGAACATGTGGATTTTGAAGCGTCCAATGATTATCAAAGTAGTCAAGTTCAGGGTGAAGATCATGATAGGATGCATGAAATGGTTACTGATGCATTTCATGAAACACATGCTGATACTGTTGAGGAGCCCAATGCAGATGTGAAACGCTTTTATGATATGTTAAACGCAGCAAAACAGCCTCTGTACGAGGGATGTAGGGAAGGTTTATCAAAATTATCATTGGCAGCTCGGATGATGACAATAAAAACTGATCACAATCTATCTGAAGTTTGCATGAACGATTGGGCAGATCTTATTAAAGAGTTTTTGCCAGATGATAATTTGGCTGCTGAAACATACTATGAAATTCAGAAGCTGGTTTTTAGTCTTGGATTGCCTTCTGAGATGATTGTGTTTTATGTTGATAATTGTATGCTTTTTTGGAGAAATGATGAGAAGCTTGAAGAATGTCGTTTCTGCCAAAAGCCAAGATATAGAGCGCAAATTGCTGGGCGTAAGAAGATTCCTTACCAACGAATGTGGTATCTTCCTATCACTGATAGGTTAAAAAAACTATATCAATCTGAACGGACAGCTGCGTCGATGAGATGGCATGCGGAACATTCACAAACAGATGGCAAAATGACTAACCCGTCTGACGGGAAATCTTGGAAACATTTTAACACCGTACATCCAGACTTTGCTAGGTCTAAGCGAAATGTTTATCTTGGTCTTTGCACTGACGGGTTTAGTCCATTTGGTATGTCTGGTAGGCAATATTCATTATGGCCTGTGATTCTTACGCCATATAACCTTCCTCCAGATATGTGCATGCAAAGAGAGTTTTTGTTCCTAAATATATTAGTCCTTGGTCCAAATCACCCGAAGCGGGCCCTTGATGTGTTTTTGCAAACAAGCAGTGATGATGACAATGATAATGAGGACACGAGGAAAATGTTGATGAAGACTAATTAAATATGTTGACATTTAATTGCATGTTTCAATGTAACATTTGTCAAATTTAAATTTTTGAAAAATTAAAGCCAATTAATGAAAATAAAATTTGTTAAAGTGTTGACTTGGACATATGTTGACTTTTACGACGAATTTACGATGATTATTTAGAAATCGTCGTAACTTCGTCGTAAAATGCAAACCCTAAACCCTATAGGGTTTAGCTTTCCCAACTTACAGAATGGTTTTTGGGTTCATTTTCCCAAGTAAACTGATGTATTATATAAGGGTCTGTAGTATAAGGTTCAGGAACTTGTAGATATGTGGTTTTTATTACGACGAATTTACGACGAATGGGTGTGATCATCGTAAATTCGTCGTAATATACCATCGAGATTACGACGAAATGTAACCCCTAAATCTTATAATCAATCTTTTCTGGGGTTTAGGGGGATTTTGATGAAGAGAATGATTGGCTTACCATCTCATAAGGTAAAACAACTTTCTAAACAAAAAAAAAAAATTCAAAATTTGACATATATGTGTTTATCAAGTAATCTTAAGGTGTTATATACATTTACACAAGATGTAAGGATTTATCTTAGATCTTACTAAATTCTTCATTAAGTTATGTAAACATGCTAGAAAGTTATACAGACCACATTTATCATGAATAGACATGCTTGTATGTGCTTATGGATGTTTCAAGTTTTGGAATAATTTGTCGTAAATTCGTCGTAATATTACGACGAATTTACGACGATTTGTGGATACACAGCCGTCTTAATTTTTATGATTTATACGATTCGTCGTAAAATCGTCGTAACATTACGACGATTTTACGACGAATAACACGGATCATCGTAAAATCGTCGCAAAGCCCAGATACAGCCATGTGTGTTTGTCTTATTTGCTTTCTTGTACGGTGGGACCATTACGACAAATTTACGACGAATCCGTCGTAAATTCGTCGTAATATTTCCGTCGAATTTACGAGGAAAATAAATTCTATATATATGACCGCATCCCTTCCTCATTTCGTCGCTCATCACTTCTTCCTCTCTCTCTGCTTCCTCTTCCCTTGCATTCCTCCTCCTTTTGACGCAAAAAAGGTAATTTTTTTTTAATTACTTAAAATTATAATATTATTAAATAGTTTAGAAATTCAAACGGTTTAGGTCGGGAATTAGTTTGAGCTTAGGATCGGAATTTGTTAGATTTAGGATTGTAATTAAAAATTAATTGTAATTAATTTGAAAAATAAAATTTTATCGGTTTTGCAGACAATGACTCGACGGAGGACGCATTACATCAATTTCATGGCGGACAGACACTCTTCCTGGGCGTCTGCCTCGGGAAACACCGGGACCGATATCCCTTCATCTTCCGGAGCCTCCCAGGTTCCGAATACCGCGGAGCAGTCTCCACCACCGCCTCCACCACCACCTCCTCCACCGCCGACTGCCGAACCGGTACCCGCCCCTCCTCATCAGTATGCCCAGTTTACGGTTGAGGATTTACTAGCCCTACCGGGACGGGGGGCTTTACGACGTCTGGTTCCCAGAAAAGCGAAACCAGGCTCTTATTGGTAAGTAAACTTTTTTTGTTTTTTATATTTTTTTAAAATTAATGCTTTAATTTACTTAAATATTAATGTAATAAGTTTTTTTTTTGTTTTCATAGGTTTGATTTGGATAATTGTGTCGTTCGGAGCGTTTCCGACACAATTAAGAGTCATTTCGTGGAGCCGCACTACAATTGGAGCAAGGTGTCGCAAGAGACGTTCGACACCTGGTACAAATGCTTCGCGGTAATGTTTTTAAAATCTTATTTATATCATTTTAAATTGTTTTAAATTTAATTAATCTTACTTTTATATTTTTTATCTAATTTTTTGTTTTTTTTAGCAGCAACGGTGGAACTGGGACATCGGGATCAACGAGACGGTTCGCGAAGCTTTCCGGCTGAAGGCGCAGAAACGCCTAGTCAACATCGTTTCCGATTGGAAGCGGAAGTGGGAGACCGATAGAGACGACGCAAAGCCGAGCTCCATGTCCACTTCCTGTTGGAACGGGTTGAAGGCGTATTGGCTGGACCCGCATGCCCAAACCACTGCGGCTAAGTGTTCGGCCGTCCGAAACCGGGTCGATCCGGTGAGTGGTCAGAAGTTAGTGACCCCGCACACTTTTGGCCAAATATCTTTTGCGGGAAGACGTCTCATGATGGTAAGTAATTAAATATAAATTATTTCATTATTATTTTAATTTTAATTATAACTATAATTTATTAAATATTTTTGACTAATGTTTATTAATTGATAGGCCGAGGAGAACGGAGGAGAACTACCTCCAATGACGAAGCTCTTCGAGACCACTCACCGGAAGAGGGACGGGAGCTTTGTCGACGCTTGGTCCGAGGAGATCTACAATGCCGCTATGCAGCGGATCGCTGAGCGGGAGACCCAGGCCACACATGACGGTACTAACCAAGTACCGTTGACCGTCGCTGAGCAAGACCAGATTTTCGAAGAGGTATGATCTATTTCAATTTTTTTAAAATTTATTATATTTATTACTTAATAAATAATTAACGTTTTTATTTTCCATTTGTAGATTGCTCCGAAGAAGAAGGGCCGAACCTTAGGGATGGGCTCTATTAGAGACTGTCCTGCCGCCTCGGCTTCCGGATTTCGCACGCAAGAGGATCCGAGTCATCTTCGCCAGAAGATTGCTACGGCCAATGCTGAGATCACCACTCTCAGGCATGAGCAAGTGGCCCAGAAGCAGGAGCTCACCGAGATACACGATCTCTTCGACATCGTTGCGGAAGCGGTTCCGCAGTTGGCCACCGCAATCCGAGCGAGGCAACAGCGAGCACGAAGGGTTTTTGAGACCGGTGGTACTTCCGGTACTGGACCATCGGACCAGCAGACACAGGGTTAGTCTTCGGCTCCGGTAGTGCAGACGGGAAACGACGGTCCAGCAGCGACGGGCGGCCAAGACGGAGAGCCTCCTCGTGACGTCGATCTCAACCTCGACGATTACGAAATCACATTGTAGATTAGGTTTTTTTGTAAAAAACAATTTGTATTAAATTTTTTCTTTTATTTATAAATTATTTTCGAATTTAAATTTCAATTTAAATTGTTTTTTTCTATTTTTAATTTTTTAATTATTTTAAAATTCATTAATTAAATTCAAATCGAATTAAATAATTAATTTATAAGTCGACGTAAATTCGTCGTAAATTTACGTCGATCTAACGTCGAATTATTAACGACGAATTTACGTCGAATATGAATTTATAAATCGACGTAAATTCGTCGTAAATTTACGTCGATTTAACGTCAAATTATTAACGACGAATTTACGTCGAATATGTTTACGTCGGATTTACGTCGAAACTTTACGAGGAATTAACATCGACAATTAAAAAATTAGTTTCCCTTAATTGAAATTGTTCGTCTTCTAATCGTTGTTAAATCGATGTAATTTTACATCGATTTTACGTCGTTCTTATGATGGACTTCTTTCGTTGTACTTTCGTTGAAAACTTTACGTCGCGTTTACGACGAATAGTTTCCGACGATATTACGACGATTTTCTCGGGTTGGTAATTTTACGACGATTTTACGACGATTTCGGTTTTACGACGATCGTTTTACGACGATTTTTTTTTCGTCGTTAATTCGACGTAAAATAGCATTTACGTCGATTTTACGTCGATATCTGCCGACGTAAAACCCAATCTTTCTTGTAGTGATTTAGTTTTAGTAGTATTTTAAATTAGATAAAATTAGTCAAGTACACATGTACTTTCATTTTCATCATACAAACATATAAAATCACATTTTGGTCAATCCCAATGGTGGACAAAATTTTTTTAAACCGTGTTTCTGGTGGAATCAGTAACAACCATTTAAGTAGATTAAAGAATTTCATTAGCTACAACTTAAGACTAACCAAATTAAATAAAGAAAAAACAAAATGACAGCTTCTTTATTGGACTTGGGCTAAGTAATGGTATTACAAATGGGTTAAGCAACGGAAGCTCAATAATCTAGCCAAGCAATTTGGTTTTGGTTTTGGTTTTGAGCCCAAAACAGGGCCGGTTCAGAATAAACCCGAGATGAAGTAGGGGACTTCAAGGAGACAAAAATACTGATGCAAACTGCGAAGTTGATGTGTCTTTACCAAACCGACAATGTAACCTTTAAACCATGACACTTCACCATCGTTAAATCATTGACCATTCACCCACCGCTTATATACTCTTACCAACACAAACTAACTTCCTTTGTGGCTTCATCAAATAAATCATAAAATAAAAATACACATACGAGGATTATGTTTAAGCACTGGCCCCATCATTATAGGATGGTAATACCATTTGAGGAAGTTTATAATCATTATGGGATGGTAAAGCATTGGCCCCATGACCTTATGGTCCATGGAATATACATAATCTTTCTGCCTTCCTTTTTGGTAATAAGAGGACTTTACAGAATGAGAGAGTTGCAAGTGTTGGGGGCATTTTTTAACCAACCAAAAAAAGAAAAAAAAAACAAAATATTGCATCTTACATAGTATGTCACTTTGAAGGAACATCACCTTTTTATTTTTTCAGGTGACTCCTTTTTCTTTTTTCCTTTTGTTTTTGGAGATCTTCATGACCCCTTAGTTATCCCTTTTGTGATTTTGAAGATATTGCTACTGATGTTCGTTGGTGGGCTTGTAATGTGCGTGCAAAAGAAAATCCGATTTTAGAGAGTTAGGTTAATGGGGTAGGTTTGGTCCACAAGTGAAGATAGAAGAAAACCCTACAATGTATTTTAAATTTTAGAACATCTTTTATGAATGGAAAAAGAATGATTGATCTTCAACTGAATTTCGTATATGTGATTTTTTTTTGGATTGTTAATCCCTATATGTGTATATGGATCTATACAAATTCTACTAGCTATTGTAATTTTCATTTTCACAGATGATACATCATACATGTAATGTAATTTTTGTTTTCAACCATTTATCTAAAGGATTTTTTTTTTTCACTAATTCTACGTATTTAGAACACACGACGACGATATATTTATCATGCATCAAGTGTGTGGATTGGCTTCTAAGAATGAATGGCATGGCATGGCATTAGTCTTAGTGTCTTACTAAAATGGCATGTTTAGCATTTTGTGGTCATAAAACAATGATCTATCATTATTTTAAGCATACGACGATTTATTTGTATTTTAGATATTATAGTTCAGCAATGTTGTTGAAAATGAAAATTCTGGCTTTGTTATTAAGAAGAAGAAGCAATATAAAAAAATTTTAAATCCTTATATAATTTTGCAAATAATTTTCCGAAACTCAGTATGTTTACTTATGCTAAACAATATCATGCGTCCCCGAGGTCATTTGATAACAAAAAAAAAACATCATGTTAAAATTATTTAGGAAAATTATTCAATTTAATCTTACAATGTATATATGCATTAGTGTATATGCCTTTGTTGTATTTTCTGGTTCATGTATGAGACCAGTGAAAATAATTTCTTAAGAAACTGTTTTGCATCATTGATTAGCGCACATATAAACGCAGCAAAACATGATGGACCGTTATCATTACGCGATGGAAGTTCACGTTGTAGTTGTAGTTAAAGTAATCGAAAAATTAGATAAACCTTTGCTTATTTGATAGGTTACTCCTTCGCTAATTGACTAATACATATGATTAATTAAGAAAGGATCAAAAGCTCATAATACACGTGAACAACACGTACTATATAGAGTTCTTCAACGTGTCTCTTTTTATAAAGGGGCGTGATTTTAATTATTAATTACTTATAAACATAGTACGTTATATATATTTGATTTAGATAAAGAGATATTATACATTCAAAAGGACCATCGACATGTTAATATATATAGAGATGTCGGTTTGAATTCTTCTAATTTATTTTAACAAAAAAATTCCTCTAATTTATTTCTTGTATGCATTAATTTTAGTTATGATATTTGAGAACACATGTCATAATGGGTCACAAGCTTGTGGAATGATGATAAAGTAAAAGTAAGTAACAGAAGAAATAAAAAAGGAATAGCCAATAATATTTTAGTAGAAATTTTTTTCATAAATCCATTTGGGTTTTTGGACTAAATAGTAAATCAAATATTTGGGAAACTTTACTAATCAATTTGAGATTTACCCTGACCCATAATCTCTGTAAACTTGTCCCGTTCTAGTAATAATGACGTGTGAAATAAATCTAGGAATCTATCTTAGAGCATTTTTAACGCGGTATTTAGAGGGTATTTAACAGAAACTTATTAATTTTTTAATGATGCTTCGTTTCTTATTTGGCAAAGACGTCTTCTAATTGGGGAAGTTTTTACGCGTTTTTTGCCACACGTGTCATATGTTCATTTGTTTTCAAAGTTGGAGAGAATTTTTTTTTTGCTAAAGCATTTCATTTTCCCCGGATTGTTTTCATTTCTATACTCTTCTCTCATTTCTCCGTCGGATCGGGGTTCTCAGACGGGGGCATCAGGGTTCGAATATTTGTCTGCGAAAGAGAAGGCGAAAGAGATAAGCTCTTAAACCCTAATCTCCTCTCTTTATTGGTTATATTTTTGTTTGGTAATCCGGGGTTATCGCGTTCTGTGTATACCGTTATCGAAGATTGTGTGTAAAACCCTAATCTCGTTCTGTGTGAGACGCAATCAGAAAGAAACACTTTTTTGGGGAATTACCTTCACTCGACGCAGCTTATGTCGATGCAGCTTATTTCGATCTGTGATATTATTTCTGGGGAAATTACCTTCACTCGACGCAGCTTATGTCTTTCAATGTTGAATTGAATGGGTCTAATTGTTGAATTTTTGCGAGCAAGCTTTAGTTGCCTTTCATTGAACAGATTACGTTGTTCTGCGAGCAAGCTTTAGCTATATTTCAGTGTTCACCAAATGTTTTGTTGAGTTAGTTACAGTGTAATGCCAATTAGCAACACCAACAGTTCATCTTCCATGTTTGTTATTGTAATGATAATGACTCTTAGTAACCGGTGTTTGTAGGTTTATGGAGCTTCATGGTTTGTGATCTTATTCATTATACTCATTATGAAGGTATGAATCTTTTATTTGCATTTGGTTTTCTTAGAACATTCTAAACACTGTGTTGATTTCTTCTGTGTAACGATCATTACAGGGTTTGGGCATGTAAGCCTCTGATCCAACCGCTTGGGATATGGTCATCTGTTAGAACGCTAGCTAGCAGCTAAGTTTCACAAATCTTACACCTAACGCATATGCAGATTTTCTTTTCCAGGCTGCTGTTCCAAAGGTCAGGTCCCAAACTTGTTCTTCTGCCTATGTTATAACTTATAAGCCTTGCGCTTCATAGTTTATACCTCACGCTTCATGTTTTAGTGAAATTGTTACTTATTAAATCATAACATGGACCTTTTTTGGATAAAGAGTTGTATCTGTCTTAGGTTTTTGTAATAAATATGCTTTGTTTGATCAGATATAAAACAAGGATCAGAGATTCAGTAATGATCTGCTTTAAAACGTTTGTTGACGATATACATAAGATGATTGGGAGTCTTTTTATCGACATTTTTAGGTCTTTTCATGTCGTTTTCTTGATATACATTTGAGACCACAGCTGTTGTTTTACATTTTTACTCCACAAATATTTGACATAGTGTAATGCCTCTCCTATATATATATATATATATATAGATAGATAGTATACCAATGGAAAATGCAATAAACTAACGTTTCAGCAAAGCTTTTTCTTTACATATTTCTTCTCCCCTTCTCCTACATTCAAATGTCGTTTCATCTTTGACACAACAACAATCGTTTTAGTATATCATATTCTCTCCTTATCCTTCTCCTTTAGTTTACTTAACAACAGCGAAAGAATATCCAATATATGGCTTCTTCTTCAAATTACTCCTTTGATGGATATAATGAAGAAATTTTAGATCAACAATTTCAGAATATGTTCATTGAATTTGAGCATTGAGCATTTATGGATAACAATTGAGCATTTATGGATAACAATTGAGCATTGAGCTTTTTTAATACTAACTTATTTCTTAATTTTGTAATAAATTTTTGTTAACAATTAAGTATTTATGTTAAATTGTATGTTTAGTTTGTTGAAATTTAAATGCATATTTGGGAAAGCTTTAATCAAATAATTTTTATTTATAATCAAATCTTTTATTTTACTTTGTAAAAAACATTTTTTTTTTAGAAGTCATATAGATCTCTTCCATTGCACAGCCCAAAAAGAAGTCTCTAAAATCAGTTTCTAATTTCACTTTTTGCTCAAAAACTATTAAAATATAGGTTTAGAGACTCATATGGGTCTCTCCCATTGAGATTGCTCTTATACCTTCCTAAAAACAAACTTTTTTAAACGAAGATTCTATGTTTAGGTAAACAACTTAAATGAATAACTTTAGGTAAAATTCTATGTTTAAAAAGTGTTAGGCATTAGATGAGCGGTCGAGGTTCACTTAGACAAAAAATCAAAAATTAATTTTAAATATTAATTTTAATTACTTTTTAATTTTAATTATTTTTAAATTAATTTTCTTATATTTACATATATAAACTAAAATTTGTATAAACATATGCATAATGATAGACATAGAACACATATTGGTGTGTTGAGGACCCAAATTGTCATTTCATTCATGCTTCATATCTAACTGTTAACCTAGGTAAATGTCACCTAATATTTGTACAAATTACCAGGCACAAACTAATCTGTTTTTATGAGTCAGTACTCATTAGAGGAAACAAAAGCAAAAAAAATCCGAATCTGTATATTAAAAAAAAAAATCATATGTAGATTAGTTATTCTAAACTTTGAAATTTGAATTAAAAAACAACAATAACAATCTTTTGACACAATCTACGATGATTAAGATCAAGAAATGATTTTAAAAACTATAAAAATTCAAAAATATACGAGTTTTACGAGGGATAGCTAACAACAACCGTATCATTTTTTCCTTTAATTGCATTGATTACACCAAATTATAAAAACTTCCACCTGTTGAAGTCAGTTTCTGACCCTAATTAATTCTCGTTAACATATTACTCAATAAATATATTCAACGTTCCATTTTCCAAAATAAAAGGCAATAAAGCAAAAAGAAGAAATTACTGTGTGCGTCAAATCATTCTCATCTTTTATTTTTGTCGCACAAAGACTTCCAAATCTGAAAGAAACATAATTGTAGAGAGAGAGAGAAAAAGAACTGTTTTTGAGTGTGAAATAGAGAAGACAATGGGATGACTTTCACCATTATTTCGCTGCTCTTGCTTGGTATGTTCTTCATATTGATCTCTCTGGTTTGGTTTTACATTGCTCTCATGAGAAATCTTTCTTCTTCCTATCAATTTTTTTTTTGGTTTTCTGACACTTCACTTGCAAAGATACTCGAGTTTTCTTCGTTGTTTGCTCTCATCTTCGATTTGTACATTTGGATCCAATCTACTCGATAGTCATTTCGTTTCTGGCTCTGGTTTCTCTTGAATAAAAAAATCCATTTCTAAAGGTTATGTAAGTACTCATTTCTACCTTCTGGTAATTTGATCTGAAAAAAGTTGACAAGTTTATAACTTTTTTGTTGGTGACTCCTTCGGTGAGACATTCTTGTTAAATCTGAAGTTTTCAGCTTCTGACAAACATTTTGTTTGGAGAGTTTTTTCTCTAATCCTAACTTTTGTTTTTACTTTAAAAAAACTAGTTTTTCCCCCTTTTGATTTCTCAGGGTTTACTTGGATTGATATTTGTGTGCTTCGTTTATAACTACATTGTTATTATTAAGTAATCTCTTGATTTATTACTGGACTAAACACTCTCAGTAGAGAGTTTCTTTGTCTCTGTTGTGTTGGAAAGTAATTTTGGTCTGCTTTTAGTCTGAAGATTTCTCTTCCTTTTTTTCTTTTTCCAGGAGGATTCAGCTTTTCTCGTTCATAGGACCAGGAAAAGTTAGAGATCCAGCAATCCACAGGTTTGTTTTGGTTCTGCTAATTATTCAACAGCATTTGTTCTAATGATTCCTTTATATTGAGTAGATAATATTGCTTTAAGTCTAAACAATTTTGATATAGTGTGGCATTGTTTCAGTTTTGTAGTTGAAGTGACACTGAAAGATCAACGAACTCTTCAAGTTTGAAGAATAATTAGTAGAAGTTAAGCTTGGCTGATTCTGGCTTGGAATCCTTACCTCGGACTTGACCACCCTTGGGTGAAGTCTAGACCACTCTTTGTGCTTCTTGCAGCCGGTGTGATGGCTACCGTGTTGCACTCCGAGTCGAGGCGCCTATACTCCTGGTGGTGGGATAGTCACATTCCCAAAAACTCTAAATGGATTCAGCAGAATCTTGCAGGTACCTCTCTTTAAGCAAAGGTGCTGTGTTCCCTTCTATAGTTTTATGGTTAATTTAACAGGAAAAACGAATTGTATGTTATGATGCAGATATGGATTCCAAAGTCAAGGCCATGATTAAACTCATTGAAGAAGATGCAGACTCATTTGCGAGAAGGGCAGAGATGTACTACAAGAAACGTCCTGAGCTGATGAAACTCGTGGAAGAATTCTACAGAGCTTATCGTGCGTTAGCAGAGAGGTACGATCATGCGACTGTGGAGCTTCGTCACGCGCATAAAACCATGGCTGAAGCCTTTCCTAACCAAGTGCCTTTCGACATGGTTGAGGATTCTGCTTCTTCGTCTTGCTCTGAGCCACGCACGCCTGAGAAAATGCCACCAGGAAACCAGCGATTTTACGACTCAGAAGACCTGCTAAAGGACAGTGCCACGAGTAAAAGAGGGTTAAGTCAGCTGAATGAGTGCGTTGGCAGTTTTGATTCAGAAGTTGAAAGCTTAAAGAGAACATTGGTTGAGCTTGGTGCTGAGAAGGAGGCATTGAATCTTCAGTATCAGCTGAGCTTGAACAAATTATCCACACTAGAGAAAGACCTTAAAGATGCTCAAGAGGATGCTAAAGGGCTTGATGAACGTGCTAGCAAAGCTGAGATTGAGAGTAAGATACTTGCAGAAGCCTTAGCAAAGCTTGAAGCCGAGAGGGATGCTGCGCTTCTTCGGTATAATCAATCCGTTGAGAAGATAGTGGATCTGGAGGAATCATTTGCTCATGCACAAGAGGGTATTAAGGGGCTAACCAATCGAGCAATTGAAGCAGAGGCAGAAGCGGAGAGTCTCAAGCAAGAGCAAAGTAGATTGCATACTGAGAAAGAGGCTGGCTTAGCTCAATACAAGCGGTGCCTTGAGATGATATCTACTCTAGAGAAGAAGATTAGAGAGGCGGAGGAGAATGCTCAAATGTTTAGTAATCAGTCTGCAAAAGCCGAAGATGAAATTAGAGCATTGAGACATGAACTTCTGAAGGTAAATGAAGTGAAGGAAGGATTGAGTCTTCGGTACCAGCAGTGTTTGGAAACGATATCTAAGCTAGAGAGAGAAGTTTTTCATGCTCAAGCAAATGTCAAAAGACTGAGTAGTGAAGTTCTGTCTGGAGCTGCGAAATTGAAGACTGTAGAGGACCAGTGTACTCTTTTGGAGAGCTCAAATGAAACGTTAAAGTTAGAAGCAGGTGGTCTAACGCAAAAAGTATCAGCTAAGGATCAAGAACTTTTCAAGAAGCAAAACGAGATTGAGAAGTTTCAAGCTTTAATCCAAGATGAGCACTCTCGATTTTTAGAAATCGAAAACAGCCTTAGAAGCTTGCAACGTTTGCATTCTCAGTCCCAAGAGGAACAAAAAATTCTCACTTCTGAGCTTCAAAGCAGGGTTGACATGTTGAGGGACCTGGAGACTCTTAATCATAAATTGGAAGGCGAGATCAGCTTAGTTAAAGAAGAAAACCGAAACTTAAGCAAATTAAGTGACTCTTCGACGATCTCTCTAGAGACTCAAAAATGCGAGATTTCTAGCTTGAAGGAGGTGAAAGGAAATCTTGAGGAAGAAGTTGCTAGACACATTAACCAAAGCAGTGCTCTTCAAGAAGAGATCCGGAGTCTGAAGGATGAAATCGACAGCTTGAATAAGAGGTATCAAACAATAATGGAGCAAGTGAAACTCGCGGGATTGGATCCCGAGTCCCTTGCCTGCGCTGTGAGGAAATTACAAGACGAGAACTCAAAGCTGACTGAGTTGTGCAATCACCAAAGAGATGATAAAGATGCTCTTACTGAGAAGCTGCGTGAAATGGATAACATTCTAAGGAAGAATGTTGGTCTAGAGAAATTGCTTCTGGAATCAAACACCAAACTAGATGGTTCTAGGGAGAAGACAAGGGATCTGCAAGAAAGATGCGAATCTTTACGAGGAGAGAAATCTGAGTTTATATCTGAGAGAGCTAACCTTCTTTCTCAGTTGCAAATCATGACTGAGAATATGCAGAAGCTCTTGGAAAAGAACTCGTTGTTGGAGACATCCCTTTCTGGTGCCAACATTGAGCTTCAAGGTGTAAGGGAGAAATCAAAATGCTTTGAAGAGTTCTTCCAGTTGCTCAAAAACGATAAGGCCGAGCTTACAAAGGAAAGAGAATCTCTCATCTCTCAATTAGATAGAGTCAAGGAGAAGCTAGGAATTTCGGAGAAGAAATTCACTGAATTGGAAGGAAAATATGCTGATTTACAAAAGGATAAACAGTTCAAAAATCTTCAAGTGGAAGAGTTAAGAGTCTCACTTGCCACTGAGAAGCAAGAGCGTGCTAGTTACGAAAGATCGACTGACACCAGATTGACGGATCTTCAGAGTAACGTGAGCTTTCTTCGAGAAGAGTGTCGCTCAAGGAAAAAGGAGTTTGAGGAAGAGCTTGACAGAGCTGTAAATGCGCAAGTAGAGATCTTCATCTTGCAAAAGTTTATAGAAGACTTGGAGCAGAAGAACTTTTCTCTCCTAGTTGAGTGCCAAAATTACGCCGAGGCATCAACGTTTTCAGAGAAACTCATTTCGGAGCTGGAAAGCGAGAATCTTGAGCAGCAGATGGAAACAGAGTTCTTGTTGCATGAGATTGATAACTGCAGGGGTGCAATCTATCAAGTGTTTAAAGCACTTCAACCCGAAGCAGATTGTAAGACAGCTGATCCTAAGATTACAAAAGAGAGAGTTCAAGTTTCACGCATCTTGGGTGAAATTAATGAACTAAAACGTTCACTTTCCGGAGCTGAATATGAGAAGCAACGACTTGTAATTGAGAACTCTGTGCTCTTATCTCTACTTGGACAATTTCAAGCAGACGGCATGAAGGTGGATTCAGAGAAAAGAAATGCAGAGAAAGATCTGGAGACGATAATACATCGCTATGGAATGCTGAAAAAGGACAGGCTCGAGCTATTGGAAATGAACCAGCAGTTGAAATCAGAACTGGTCGACAAAGAGCAGCGGGAGCTAGAGCTTAGAGCTGAACTACAAACTGAACGTTTTAAGTTTGAAAGTTTGCATGAGTCATTCATGGCTTTGCATCAAGATTACTCAAATGCTCTCAACAAAAACAAATCTTTGGACCTGAAATTCTCAGAACTGAAAGGTGAATTGTGTGTATTTGAGGAAGAAAACGATACAATTCTTCAGGAAGCTGTTGCCTTGAGCAACATGTCTGTTGTTTACCAGTCCTTTGGTTCTGAGAAGGTTGAGCAGGCTGAAGCTTTTGCTGAAAATCTGGCTAGTTTACAAGATATTAATAGGGGCTTGAAGCAGAGGGTTGAGACACTTGAGGAGAAGTTAAAAGGGAAAGAGGCCGATAGTCAAGAGCTTAACAGCAAGCTAGAAAAATTACAAGAAAGCCTCGAAGAAACCAATGAGCTGAGTGATCTCTTAGAACATCAAATTTCAGATAAAGAGGAGATCTTGAGACAGAAGGCGATGGAGCTCCAAGAAGCCGAAGAGATGCTCAAGGCTACACACAATGCAAATGCGGAACTGTGCGAAGCAGTTGAAGAGCTGAGGAAAGACTGTAAAGAATCAAGGCAATTGAGGGGAAATTTAGAGGTGCGAATTTCTGAATTGTTTGACCTTAGTGGGAGACAGGATGAAGATATAAAAAAGCTTAGCAATTTGAAGGAGAATTTGGAGTCGGAGGTAGAGTTGCTACACAAAGAAATCCAAGAACAGCGAGTTCGAGAGGAGTTCCTGAGTTCGGAGCTGCAGGAGAAAAGCAATGAGTTTGGACTTTGGGATGCGGAAGCAACATCTTTCTACTTTGATCTACAGATCTCAGCTGTCCGTGAAGTCCTGCTTGAGAACAAAGTTAAGGAACTCACCGGAGTTTGTGAAAATCTCAAAGATGAAGCTGCCACTAAGACAAAAGAGATAAAGCAGATAGAAGAAACAGTTCGATTCTTGGAATATGAAGTGACTGAGCTGAAGACTCAATTGTCTGCCTATGATCCTGTTGTAGAATCTCTTGCAAAAGATGTAAAATCCCTTGAGAAAAATGCGTTTTTGTTGATGAAACTCCCGGCGCCAGCTGATAGAGAGGTAAACTTATTCTTGTTCCTTCTATTTTACATGTTACTTCAAGTTATTGACCAATTTTGCTAACCTTATTAGTGGTCCCAGTGGGTGAAACCTGTGCCTTTTGCGATTGTGCTTCTTCATTCCTCATGAATTAAACTCTTCCAATTTCCTCAGGGCGTCCAGAATGATGAGCATCCAGAAGCAGTAGTCTCTCAAGAACCTGTAGGACATAGCAGTATCAACCAAGACAATGGAATAGTGCTTTTGCAGGACATGAAAACAAGAATTAAAATTATCCAGCAAGCAGTCGTTGAGGAAAAGAAGAGGCTTGGAAAGCAGAGAAGACGAAGCTCGTCGCACAGAAGCAGAGACCGCAGGCTCTTTGAAGAGATTGAACTTGAGGACAAATTCTCTGGTGAAATCAGACAGCCTAGATCACCTGCAGTGACTGAGGTGAGAACCAGTTCACTGATGAAAGACATTCCCCTTGATCATGTTGCAGACTCTCCTTTCTATGGAAGAAGCCGGAGAACTAGTCATGGCTCCAATGACCAAATGCTCGAGTTGTGGGAAGAATCTGCTGAACCAGAATCAAGCATCAAGTCTCTGATAAACAATAAAACTTCAAAGAAGCCTATCATTCCCCGTCTTCATCGCAGAAGCAGGAACCCCTCTATTGAATCGCAGTCTGAGAAAGTGGTTGGAGTTGTTGACAAGGTAGAGTTATCTAGAATCATTGAGGACAATACAAAGATACTGGAGAGACTTTTGTCTGATTCCCGAAGATTGGCAAGCCTTAGAATCAGCCTAAGAGATCTGAAAAGCAAGCTGGAGATGATCGAGAAACAAAGCAAGTTCACTAACCCCGATTTTGCTAAGGTGAGGAAACAGCTGAAAGAAATCGAAGAAGCCATCTTTCAGCTTACAAATACAAACGAGATTCTCTCCAAGGAAATTGAGGA
The DNA here is from genome assembly GCF_000478725.1 of Eutrema salsugineum. Lineage (NCBI taxonomy): Eukaryota > Viridiplantae > Streptophyta > Magnoliopsida > Brassicales > Brassicaceae > Eutrema > Eutrema salsugineum. Next base: position 943,716 of record NW_006256885.1, read on the forward strand.
GACAGGAGACGCCAGAGATATCTACAGAAAGGTGGTTATGGAGAAGTCAAGAATTGGATCAGAGAAGATAGAGCAGATGCAGCAAGAAATGCAGAACATTGAGCGAACAGTGCTGAAGCTTGAAGATGGGGCAGCAAAAAGTAAAGGAAAGACAAAGTTCTCTGAGAGTAGGACAGTGCTACTCTTGAGAGACATCATTCACAAGGGTGGGAAAAGGACAGCAAGAAAGAAGAAAAACCGTTTCTGCGGCTGCATGAGATCTTCAGCTAAGGAAGAGTAGGGTGGGATAATAACGTAACAGCATCTAGTTTACTTTCTATTTTTTTCTCTTTCTGGAGGTATTTTTTTACTCGCAGGTTTAGTTTCGAAAGAGATTTCCATCTTTGTCAGACCGATGTCTTACTCTCCGTTGTATGTTATTTTAATGAAAATTCAGATGACCAAAAAACAAAAAAAGTACTTTGTGGCATGGTTTCTGAAATATTAGAGCATATTTAGTAACCAAAATGTGGATCCTTATAACGTAACAGCATCTGGAATTACATCATCTGAAACCTTACAAAGATACAAATAATTGGTTTTCTTAGCTTAACCAGAATGGCTTTTATTTCACTGATTTGGGTTAAGAGAAGGAAAAGCTGGAATAGACCGTAATATCAGCTTCCGGCCATTACTTCTCTTCCCTAGGATTGAGCCAGATTCCGAGGAGCCAATCTGAGGAGGAGAGACTCTCTTGCTGTTGGGAGAGATGGCCTTGATGGTAGTTATAGGGGAACTAGTGAGAATCTCAGGCATAGTCTCTGTTTTGTCTTCGATGACGGTTTCAAGAGGCTTCTTCTCATTCCGTGGCTGCGTTAAGTCATTGTCTGGTTTTCTTAAAGAGGAAGAACCAGCCCCAAGGAAAAACTGTGTCGGAGGCAGCCTATTCTTAGACAAAAATGGCTGATGAACCACCAAATGTCTGCCAAAAACATAAGTAACAGATAATCAGAAGCTAAGCTTGTTTGCATATTGTTTACAAATTTTGATATAAGTACCTGTACGTCGGCAACGGTGTCGAAGGTTGATCAGACCTTGGGTTCTGCTCCTCGACTTCTTTCGACAAGTCCGAATTGTGTTGGATTTTAGCCGTTCTTTTCTCATATGTCTGGCGATCCTCCTCTTGTTTGCTCTCCATGATAGCAAGTAAAGAATCTGAGTTTGTAATCATGTCAAATCACAAGACTTTGGGATAATAAATTGTAATGGAGAATCTGAGCTAAAAGAGCTAACCTTCTTTTCTGCCGAATGCATTCTTACATCCTTCACATCTACAGTTTATGGAACAGCCGACTCCACCCTATAAGATCATCAAAAACAGAGTATCTGAATAAGACCATCGAAGATAACATACACAGATGAATATGCGAGTATAATGATGAAAGAAAAACCTGATAGCATTCACAGTATTTCTTCAGACAGTTTGATTTCTTGCAGTTGCAGCCTCGTTTGTGTCGCGCTGAAGCTGGAGTTTTACTTGCATCATCCTGTACAAGATTGCACGTTCAGAGAGAGAGAGAGAGAGAGACATAGAGAGAGAGACAGAGAGAGAGAGAGCTCTTACACTAGCATCCATGATGGAATCAGAGTTTCTGATGACTTTAGGAGCAAATGCAAGCGGATTTCGGGATTCAATCTGTTTGCGAGTAGCTAAGACAGTATCTTCATGGATAGGTTTGTTGAAGCAATCTATACATGAACATGGCTCAATGCAATAAACTCCAGCAGCAAAGCATTCACAGTAACTGCAGAGATAAAAGAGACTCAAACGAAAGTCTAACTACTTCAAGCCAATTTCAAATTTTGAACATGCAAAGATTAAAGAGGAGCTTACAGCTTCAAACACTTCGACTTTTTGCAGTTGCATCGCTTACACGACTCGCCCTCTCCAGCTTGTTCAGACATACGCCTGCACATTTTTTTTGCCAACAGATAAGAAAGAAGAACAATACACAAATCAGTTATGGAGCTTTTCGTAGGGAAAAACTTGCCTCTTTTTCTTAAGGCTGCTCGGATTCAACTGTTCGAACAAAACCAAAGCGTTGGGAGCTTCTTCTAGAGCTTGACCTTCCCCAGGCTCACTTTCTGCTTGGTCCAAAGTTTCTAGCACGGTGTCTTGGGAGTGAATCGGAGTGGTAGAGCCTGTTAAACTCATTTGAATCTCTTCAGATGTTGAATACTCATGCATGACGTTGATCTTACGGTCCCTTAAGGACATTGCTATGGCGTTTAGATGAAGACCAATACCGGGTACAACACATTTCGAGGAAGATTCCGCCTTATTTTCACACACAGTTTGCTGATCATCAGCTATATCCTTCTTCCGCTTCCCAGGCACCTCAAAGTCTAGACAGCGTCTTCTCATGCTACCACGATGCAAGTGAGAGACAGACTACCACAAACAAACACAACAATTAATCAAGAGCCTAAAAGATAAACTAATATGCACAGTCATGAGGGCAAAAAACAAGTTCACTTTAAAAATGCATTCCTGAATTCACCTCGTTGGGAAGCACAGCCAAAGGCTCGTTATCATCGCTGGATCCATTGACTGGAATATCTTTGGAGATATCTTGCTCTTTCGTAGACTTGACACCAGCGCAGAAACGTCTTTCTGAGCTAGATATTTTATCAACGAGGCATCTAAAAGCCTCTGAATCATTCGGAGATCGAAACACCAACAGTTCACTTGCATCTGCCATCAAACGTCCACAACCAGGAGTGTTATCCTCTTCCCGAGCATCAACCACCTTCTGGAGACTCATTTTGACATCCTCAGAAGATGAAGCATTGTCTCCCCGAGGAGTATCAGATGGATCTACCAGTACTTCCTCGACAACATCACCGGCGCAAGGAGAATCACCTCGATCAGGAGTTTGGCTGTCGGACTTCAGGACTTGTGGCAGCTCACAAGACGCTTCAATGGAAGCTTTTTCTTCTTCGTTTTCTTCTTCTTCCAAAGTAGCATCTTTGTTTAGATCTACATCAGCTGATGCTACAACTTCTTCTTTCGAATCCAAGGCCTTTGAACGATCAGCAGAGTAATGACTGCAACGAGAAAAAAACACCAATTACACAAAACCATTCTCTGTAGAAACAACAATATTCAGGGGAAAATGTTTGTAGAAAGAAACATTCTATTTACCATCTGAAGAATCTGGATTCTCGGTGGAAACTGGCGTGAGGAGAGGTGAAAACAGGAGGAGGAGATGTGAAACTGAGAGAGCTAAACGTCTGAGCAGTGGAGATGGATTTGACCGGCTCAATGGGAGAGAGATTGTTAATATAGTTGAACACTGGAGAATCCTACATTACACAATTACAATTAAAACTCACTACTTTCAAATCAAAGCTAAAACATAAAGGAGACAGATTTGCAGACCACAACAACAAATAAATGTTTGTCAAAAAGACAAAAACTCTAAACGAGTAAATTTGGTCAGTTCACACAGAGCTTGAAAATGAAATTGACCTCGTCGACAAAAACCCAACAATAAATGGGGAAAAACCCTGAAGCGAAAACCTAATTAGCTCGGTGGAAATTAAGGAGCTAAACCCAGAAAACATCTTAGACGAAGAAAGGAGTGACCTTTGAGGTAAATAAGAGATGGGTGGTGAAGAAAAAAACCTCAAATTTGGATTTTGGAGTTGGGGTTTCCATCTGAGAGGAAGACTTCTTCTGGGGATTGTCCATTTTACCAGGAGAATCACAACTACATTGCCTCTATGCAGACAAGTGATTTAGGGTTGATGGATTTTCGAACCAAAAAAAAAAATTTGTCCGCGCTGGTGCGAAACAGTGCGAAGACCACACACACAGTGGAAAAAGGAAAGGTAAAAGATTAAAAGTCCAAATCATATATTCTCACATCAGTCCACTAAACGACAGCATTCTTTTATATTGACTTGGATCTATACACCTCAGGCCCAACCCTTGCACCATTTTTTTTTTTGTTGATATTGTTGTTTAATTAGAGGAACCCTTAATTACACCAATTTTTGTTTTGTTTTGTAGATTGTTTTTTTCTTTTTAAAAAAACTTTTTTCAAAAAATGCAAAAAATACTTTTAGGTGGAATAAGAAAGAAAAATATGTGTTATAATGATAATAATATTAAAATAATTACAAAAACGGTTACATTTTAAACGTTAAATTTTAATCAAAAATAAAAAAAAATTCCAAATTTTGGATTACAAATAAACAGTATAGAGAGCGAGTAAGAGCATCTCCATCAACTATTTTCAAAAGGTATCTCAGATTCTCAATATTAAAATAATTAAAATGTTGGAAAAAGAATTAAGAATCGAGTTTGTTTTCAAATTTTTTGAGATATTCATAAAAATCCCTCTTAATATTTGTATCTGTTTATTGGTTTATTTAAAATTAAATGAAATTATATAAATAATTTTGATATAATATTAATATCTTAATTGTTAAGATAGCCAAATAAAGTTTTAAACTATTTGAGATGCTCTAAATCAAGACAACCTGCGCATTCTGTTCACCTGATAAAAATATTTTTAAGCTTTTGTCAAGACAGCCTAATTCTTCAAAATTTCAGTTTCTAAATATTATTGTTGTGGTCCTTGTGGATTTAGGACATTATAACAAATATAATTTAAATAGAGGAAAGAGTATGATACATATTATAAAACCAAAATACGAAGCGAGTTTTCTATTATGAATACATAAACCGTATAAAATTGATTAAATCCTAAACAGACGTTATTTTAACCGGTAGAGATTAGATTGACGCCTACTTAATGCTTTAAAGCTTTCTTATTACACTAACTTGTGGACAAACGCTAGTTGTTTTGTAAAAAAACATTAGACAAATTTATGTCAGTTAAAAGCTTTTACCATCCACATCTTGACTATGATAAATGACTAAACTTTTTTTATTACACAACCATTCGCAAAACAAACGCAACTATGCTACTACTAAACTAATAAAAACGTATGTTTTGCGTATGCTGTTGTGTAAGTTAAACTACCAACTAGAAGTTGACTTCATCACAGTTCAAAGATTCAAAGAATTTTTAGTGGTGTGGAGTGAGAGAAGGAAAAGTTGGAATTGACAGTAACAGCTTCCTTCCACTATTTCTTCTCCATGGACTCGACTCTGATGAATCGAGATGAGACACAGAAACCCTTTTGCTGTTGGGAGATACGGCATTTATATTTGTAGTTATTGGAGACTGGATTAGATTCTCAGTATCCTCTGCTCTCTCCTCTGTGATTGTCTCAATCCTTGAATGAGACAACAAACTCATGTCTTGCTTCCAGAAAGATTGGTACTTGTATAAGGAAGCTCCATGAAAATGTTGAGACTGTTGAGTAAGCAGAACGTTGTTGGATGAGATGGGAAGTTGAGCCAATGGTTGCCTAAATTAGAATAAAAAAAGGTTAAAGCAAAATCAGGAGCTTTCTTGATTGGTTTACCACACATTGATTTGTTTGAGAGATTGTTTCTTACCTTAATGGCATTGGTGTTGAAGGTGGAATTGGAACAGAATTGAACAACTCGGCGTGATGTTGTGGTTTCGCTGTTTCGTCATCATGTTCAATATCCATGGCGACAAATGAAGACCCTGCAGAGATTGTAAGTTTTGTAACAATGTCAAATCTAAAGACCTTGAGATATACATTAGAGGTTATGAAAGATGGAACAAAAAGACTAACCATCTTTTCTGCCAAATGCATTCTTACATCCTTCACATCTACAGTTTATGGAACAACCGACTCCGCTCTATAGGATCCTCAGAGAGACCAAATGTATCAAAATCAATCAAAAAGAAGAGAATCTTTACACAGATGTGTCATGGAGTTCAATGATAATGTTAGAAAACAAACCTGATAGCATTCACAGTATTTCTTCAGACAGTTTGATTTCTTGCAGTTACAGCCTCGTTTGTGTCTCGCTGAAGCTGGAGTTTTGGTCGCATCATCACCAACTTCCATGATGGAATCAGAGTTTCTGATGACTTTAGGAGCAAATGCAAGCGGATTTCTTGATTCAATCTGTTTGCGAGTAGCTAAGACAGTGTCTTCATGGATTGGTTTGTTGAAGCAATCTATACATGAACATGGCTCAATGCAATAAACTCCAGCAGCAAAGCATTCACAGTAACTGCAGAGAGAAACATCAAAACAGACTCAACACGAGCTACTTTTAAGCAAGCCAAAAGATTAAAGAGGATTTGAGGTATAAAAGTTTACAGCTTCAAACACTTGGATTTCTTGCAGTTGCACCGTTTACAAGATGACTCGCCATCTCCTGCTTGTTCAGACTTGCGCCTGCGAGTTTTCATGCCAACAGATTGTTAAGATATGACATAAGATTCACCATTGATCTATTTAAGCAAGTTTCAAGATTAACTTACCTTTTCTTCTTTGGGCTGCTTTGATTCAATTCTACTAAAGCTGAAGACTTTTGAACCTCTTCTATACCTTGAGCTGTTGCATCTTCCCGGGTTTCATTTTCTCTAACAATGTCGTGTGAGTGAAAAACTGGAGTAGTAGAACTTTGCAAACCGACTTTTATGTTTCCAGAAAACGAGTACTCATTAGCAACATTGCTATCCTTGGAGGACATTGCAATGGCGTTTAGATGAAGACCAATGTTACGTACTACACATCTCGATGAAGATTCGCCTGACGTTTGCTTATTCTTCCCAGGAATCTCAAAGTCTAGGCAGCGTCTTCTCACACCACGATGCAGAGCCTATCACACACACACACAAGGAGAGAATCATTTCAGAGACAATGATCAATCAAGAACCAAAACTAAGTAATAATATTCACAAAACTTTACTTACATCTGAGGACTCAGGTTCATTGCTATTCGAAACAGGTTCCAATGTAAGCTTTTTACCACCACTTAAACGTGTTTCCGAGTTTGATTGTCTCTGCAAGAAGCATCTATAAGCCTCTGAATCATTCGGTGAGCCATAAATCAAAAGTTCGGAATCCGAAAACAGAGAACCCCAATCTGGAGTTTTGCTTTTCGGCTTAACATTGTGGTCACACATCTTCTGCAGATCCATTTCACCATCTTTACAAGAACCATCATTGACAACTTTAGGAGTAGTAGCAGTAATACAGTCATTCTTGATGATTTGTGTGCTCGGTTCGATTTCGATTGAAGCTTCTTCTACTTCTACTTCTTCTCCAATGGAAGCAAGTTCTGCGTTAGAAGCAGATTCATCTTTGGAAGAGTTATTATGACTGCAAACGAAAAACATTCCAATTAAAGAAGAAATTTATCTTTGACACGAAATTTAAGGAAGAGAAAAAAGAGGAGACTTTGATTTAACCTTTTGAAACGAGATCCTTTGTGAGAAGCCGCGTGAGGAGAAGTGAAAACAGAAGGAGGAGATGAGAAACTGAGAGAGCCAAAAGTTTGAGCAATTGGTATGGATTTGACAGGTTTGATTGGTGACAAACTGTTTATGAAGTTGAACACTGGAGAATTCTGCATTCGACCAAAACTTTGTTGTCAAAAACACAAAACTTTTTGATCTCAAAACCCCAAAATTCAACTCAATTCTACGAAATCGGTTAGAGATAGAAAGTACAAATTTTTGTAAACGGTTAAGTCCCATCAAACCCTTAAAAATCGTAAAATGAAAACCGTATTACCATTGTTGAACCTCTCGAATTCCAAAAAGACACAAATCCAAAATGGGAAAGTTGAGGTTTTTTATTTCCCGTTAAGTGGGAATTGAATCGATCTCTAGAAACTGAATCTTTGACTGGAACTTAACCAATTTGAAGATGGTATTGCATAGATTCCGTAATAAACACAAAAAAAAACATACACTTTTCTCTAATGCATCACAGAATCAGAAACAGAGGAACAACGAAACAAAACAAAAAGCAGGAAACTTTAACGGAGTTGAAGATAAAAAACCTCGACTTTGAGTTTAGAAATTGGAGTCCCGATCTGGGTTACAGTTTTTGGCGGCGTATCCATTTTCTAACACTCAATCTCAATCAGATCAATATGTGTATCTCTTCGATTCTCTCACCGCTCTCTCTCTCTCTATCTCTCTGTCTCCTTAGGGTTGAAGAAGAAGAAGGAGGAGATTCAAAGAGAGAGAGAGGCGGGAAGATGAGGATTCTCTCGCGAGGATAGTCCAAACCAAATCCAACAGAGGCCAACCACAACAACAAAAGTCGCTAATTTGACCCCAACACTTGTCTCTCTTTCTCTTTCTATATGTGTCTTCTATATATAAACACCTCTACGTGTATGTATCCCTCTCTCTGTCTCTATTCAATTACTCGAGAGAATTCACTTTGTCTGTAAAACCTACGTTATGAATATCGTAATCGATTAATTACTTTTTAGTAAAGTAACGGACATCACCTTGATCTTTGCTTGATTTTTCTTTTTCTTTCTTTGTTTTTGAGAAGAAAAAAAAAAAGAGAGAGAATAAACTAAGCATAACTGCAAGTAATAACTACAGTTCACTTCCTTCGCTGCTTCTATTTTGTTTGCATACAAAAAGATGAAAGGAAAAAAAATATTCCTCTTCTTTCTTTAATTCGTTCGTTTTCTGTTTATAAATGTGGTCTACTGACTCCGTTGACTACTTGTCACCGTTGATATACCAATTTTTTCTTCTTCTTTTCTCTTTTTAATACCTTTTTTTTTTAATAAAAATCTTCTAAATAAGAGGTTGATAAATTAACTTTGACCGTATCAACAGTAATTTGTTAAGATACCTAACCGAATTTATTACAAAATAAGAGGTTGATAAATTAACTTTGTCACTTTTATGTTTTTAAAAAAATTTCCAAAAGAAATCATGTAACGATGTTAACGTCTCCGTTTTTTGTGTGAACAATCAACATCTTAAGTGATTATCTCAAGTGATGAAATTAAATGTATCGAAGAAATCAATGATTTGAGGTCAATAATGGATGAAAAAACAAAGAGAATATATTATGATCTCGTAAAAATACATAATCAACTGGAATCCATGTACTACAATTAAAAAAATGGTACTACTATGCTAGTATAGAATTAATAGTATTTTGAACAGATTGGAAAGGAACACGTTACAAATTACAACTTACAATGCTTTTTAACCTGGAGATTTGTAATCAGTAAAAGATATTGCCGCTAAATCTGCTAATCACGAGAAAGCACTTATGAGTAATCATGACACTTAAATTGAAATTAATTGGTCAATTATTTGGAGTAATAGTGATAATCATGTACTATGATTTAGTAGTAATTTCTTATGTAACGTTCGGAGAATATCATACTTTTAAGCGGCATGGAATAATAATAATACAACAATCTCTACCGTTTTTTAACATATAATTTCTCTCTTATTCATTTTTGTAGGGGTTTTATAATCGATTAGTGTCGATCCAAACCCATAAATTCCAACAGAAGTCCCAAGAGTATACGTGTTTTCACTTGGTGACTTGCATTTTAGCTCAAACAATTCTAATGTCATATATATATATATATATTAAATAAATTTGCTGTCGAATATGATCTGGCAATGTGTTTCGCATAGTAAATTAATATTTCGTTCATCTTTTTAATGGAAATCTAAAAGTAAAAAAAAAAAAAAAATAATATTTCGAAGCTAGGTTAAATATGAATAGAAATGGAATTTTATTCAAAATGGAGTAATAATTATTAATGTTCTTGTGTATCGACATTATCAAAGCATTCAGCTATTGTTATACATAAATAAAATAAAATAATTAAGTCATTCAGAAAATACAGTGAAAATCAGAAAATACACAAATTCTATTTATTTCTCTATGAAAAATAACTAAAAATGAACTAATATCAAAGCAAAATATCCCACTACAAAGAAAATATTCATTTAAGTACCCTATTATATTTATCTCTCTCTCATCAATATACTATTAAAAAAAGCATTTTTGTGTTTAGATTTATTTAATTTTTTATTATTTTGTTTTTGGACAACTTGTCAAATATATTTGAAATTTTTCTTTAAAAATAATTTCAAAAAAATTCAAATTTTAATTCAGTTAATTTAGATTTTCTTAAATATAGGTTAGATTAATTCTTAAAATTACAAAAATTATTTTTTATTATCTTTATAAAAATAAGAAATAGAATATTAATATATATTATATTTGAATATTCAAATTTAAATAAAATTCTCATAATGATAAAATGATAAATGATATATTATTATATACTTTTCATAATCAATTTTATCTTTAAAAATAATTTCAAAAAAATGAAATTTAAATTTAATTAGTTTAAATTTTCTTAGATATAAGTTAGTTTAGATATTTAGATTTTTAAAATTAAATTTTTATATTATATGTAATATGAATGAATTGGGTAGAATTATGTTTTTATATTTATGATTCTTTTCAATTTAATCGAATAGATGGGTTAAAATTATTGTTTATATTCTAATTAAATTATCAAAAAAAAATAAAAAAAAATTTATCTTAACATAAAAATAAATTTGTGTTATTTTTTAAAAATATTATATTTGTAAAAAAACATAAATTATATTATAAAATTAGTTTAAAAATATAAATTTTCTGTGCGTCTTTACAGAGTAGAATCTAGTTCAATTTTATCACATATTTCGTTTATTCCTTTTGTATTTGGAATTTTAGCATTTGGAGCCATTATATTTATATGTTTTTTTCGAATGGCATTCAAATTATATTTATTCAGTAAACTTTGCAGCTAATAATTTCAACGTACAAGTATATATGTTGTAAGTTGTAACTAACAACTTGCAACTAAATTATTTCGCGTACGTCTACGAGTAAAGTAAGAGTAGTTGAAATCTTAAAGCATGTCACATTCAGTAATAACTATACACATGATGAATCGTGAATACAGTTATTACACACCTATTGTGAACTGTGAACGAGTGCGTACATGATAAAATATTTTGTTTTCCATATGATGTTTTAGCTATTTTCTGAAAAAAATATACTAGCTATTTACTTCTCCTAGCCAAAAAATGTCTTACCCGTGACGCCATAAAGCGAATGGTCCAAATGTTCGCTGCAGGGGGTTCCATTCGTTGGTAATACGTTAACGTGATATATCGAAAGGGAAAATGTGAAAGACAATTGATTTTTTTTTTCCATTTATATCCCAAAACCGATCATCAGAGAGAAAAACGATATACAAAAGTGATCGGTTTCTATTAGTGAGTCTTTTTTTTTTTTTTTTTTTTGTCAACCAAGACATATATTCTAATGATAATTTGTATCAGTATCCGCTGCTTCTTTAACAAAGAAAAAACTTAAGTATCCATACATTTCATCAGCTTGTTGATAACAAAATAAAAAGAACAAATATTTCCAAGTATAGTTCTTATTAGTGTTCTTCAGTATTTTTGTAAATATAAATTGTAGATCTATTTTTTTTTCAAATAATACACTTTTGACTGTATACTACCTGTATTCCACTACAAATTAATTTTATTTATTTTAAATCTGATTGTTCTAATCTGTTAAAATTGAGGTTACAATTTTCATATATGCTCCACTGTGTGCTTGTTAATTAGTTTTTTAACCACATATTAAATCAAAAATAAAATTATTAGCCCATTCTATTAGGTTAGAATATTGAAATTAATTATGTATTTCCTGGATTGGCACTAAAAGAGTTTTAAAGAAGAAATTAATTAATGGTTGACAAGAACAAATTAAGATGTAACCGACTGTTGTTTTACATATATAAACTGATTACTTGTAAAGATCATAAATAATTTTCAGCTGCAACTTAACTACAAGCAGTCGATTTATTATAAGTTTAATTATAACCAAAAACAGATGTATTCACACAAAACCAAAAGAACAAAAGTTATTTTAACCCCAAAAAGCCAACATATTAAAGTATATAATAGTATATAGTTTCCGAGAATTGATATGGATATAACCAAAAGCACTTCTTCTGGCAAAAGGTGCCCCCATGCGAAAATCATAATGTCGACCATTCTACATTCATGCTGCTGCCCCTGCTTCTCAGTCACGTGCCACATGACACATCACGTGACATAAAAATCATAAAATTATGCATCTTTCATGATATAGGCCACAACATTAATTATGATTTAATTTTGTTACTTGTGTATCTATTTTTGTCAGTCTTTTAATATATTTTCAAGTATACAGTAGTACTAAATCAGGTCTAGTTAAGGAATTGGGATATTGAAAAGTTGTTCCACGAACTGTTTGTGCATGTCAGGTTGTTTATTAACGGAATATTCATAAATTAATTGAGAAAATAACTGTTAAATATATTTAATCAGTTAAGTAAAGATCCTCTTGCTTACTACAAATGGTCACAAGAAAAGCCAACGTACCAAAGTCATCGTTTAGCCTTTGCTTTTGTACCATCGAATCTCCATCCCTTTTGTTATCTGTCATCCATTTTTACATATAATTCATTTATGTCCAAGCTTTATTTATTTTAAAAATTAAGATGTTATAATCCAATGTACGATTCAATCACATCTATTTTCACGCAATATTTACATCTCAATAATCCACTGTTGTTTTTCTAATATAAATCAAGTCTAACTTAGTCTTGATGTAAATGTGTAGTGATCAAATTCACGACGTCGAGATCATTCCACCTACAATGTGCAACTCACCAAATCTGCAAGACTACAATGCTACAGTGCATAGCGGTGTGTGTTAATGTTGTTGCGTCACTAACCTAATATAAACAAACATAATACTTAACCCAAGAAAACACAAAAACACACTAACTACATATATTTGAAAAATATGTTTCTACGATATTTTCCCATAATATTTTCTATATATATCACTGATGTTCGAATCTAAGCGTTTTGTAGGATGTCAACAACGAATATTTCAAGAAGAAAGTGCACAATTCAGAACAAACGTTTAAAACAAATTTTCTATTAAATAAAGGAAACTCAGAACAAACGTTGTTTGGATTTTCAAAACGAATTTGCGCTCTTGTTGTTTGGCTTTTCTTGCACCATAGTAATCGGACTTTGGACAAGTATGAAACGACAAATGCATTTCTTTCATCTTCTTGTATATATGTTATTCTTTGTCCATATCTCTTCACATTTATATGCTGTTTTTTCTTTTTATATGTTTCATTTAAGTTATTAATTATTATTGACTATTCTGATTGACCTTGAACTTTGCAACTCTCCCTCCTGTCTGCTTTTCTTTATTAAGCTAAGTAAACAGTAAACAAATGAAATGGAGGTCTAACATCTTTTGACTTATGTACTTATCAAGTATACTTAACAACTAAAGCTTTAGTTTCATCTTTACCTATTTTTCATATCATGGTTTCTCGTATCTTTTTCTCCTGCAAGTCGCGGCACGCCATTATATAATATTGTTTTCTTTGTATCTAAGCTTTAGCATTAGAATCTGAGCTTAAAACCTTTAACAACAAAAACTGAGCTTTGTGAATAATTATCTAATACACGAGTAACACCGAAAAATATTATAACATTGTCAAATGTAATCCAGAAAATTCAAACGTACCTAAATATTATTATCCAATTTCAAACTAGTTGACTTGTATTATCTTGGATAAAATTGAACATTATCAAATTTTCCAGATAAAATACCACTCATTTTCCACAATGTAAAAAAGAAGAACATGCATGGATGATATTTATGTTCTTTTACTACATATTTTTGAATACCCATTTATTATGTTACATTGCTAAGCAAATTCTGGAAGGTACAAGAGAAAAAAAATGATCTAATTCTGAGTTATTAACAGTTGGTTTTAAAATTACTAAAGTAGTATATTGACAAAAAAAACAAAAATTACTAAAGTAATTACCTAAATTTAAAGGATACAGTTTTTTTTTATAGAGAAAAGGATGGAGTTTTGATATTCTACAATAAGGTAGGCCCATTTCATAATTTGGGCTTTGAATGAAAGTTACATGGGGTAACACAAAGTTGGGAATCAAAATTTATGGGCCTCTAGATTCTCAACGTCCAAACTCAGACATCAAACCAGCTTAATTAGTATAAAGTACTTATGGACAGTGGACACACATGTCTGATGTGTATTAACACAGATAAACCATCATCACATTATGTTTTTATCGTGTATCCAATTGTATTTCATAATGAAATGCTCAAAAGTCAAAACCAAATTTATCTTTTCATATGTAATACTTTTTCAGAAAAGTTTCGCAGTCCATTATGTTTCATGTGCAAGATGGTTAACAGCGTCTCAAATTATTGATGAGCTAGGCCTATTTTTACTTTGAGACCAAATCAATTTTTCGATAAGTATTCCATCAAATTCTTTTATATTCCAAGATATGGAAGAAATAATTCTTTAAGTTGTAAATTCATGTACCTGATCAGTACATCCGACATAACTATATTAATTATTGGTGATCATCATCGTGATTGCGAATAAACATTTGAAAAGAGAATCCATTGAGTGTTATTGTTGTTTTAAATTGAAATCTTATCTGTAAAGCACAATAAAATGGAAGAGACGACAAAGTCGTAAATTCGTAAATAGATACAGAAGGATGTCAACCTTATCTCTTCGCTTTCACGACAAAAACACAACGAATTTTAGATGGTACCTAACCTTGTACGTATCGTACTATTTTACTTCTTCTTTATACATTCTTTTCATTATTCTTTATTAAAAGTATCATGCAAGAGGCAAATACGTACATACGTAATGGTTCAATCACGCTTTCTACAAATGTTAATGACATGGTTTTTGTTAGTTATATAGTTCTACGGATTTACTCAAAACTACTTGATATATATTTTTTTTTTGGAATTTTTTTTTACTTGTCAAAGAAACTGAACAATATTAATTATTTCAGCGTCTTGCAAGGTAAGAAACTCATATATGTTTTCCTTCAGCCCATTAGATAATAAATTAATAACAACAAAAAATGTATAGGATAGTAATGAAAAATACATCAATTGCGACTTAAAAAAATAAAAATAAGGAAAATACATCAAATGCGCTGTATCACTGGGGGAGTCATGACCAGTCACACAGACAATGGGATAGACCATGTTGACGAAAATAAATTAAATTTTTTTTTTTGAATTCACTATATATATATATATTAAACTAGAGAAACTAATGCCTAATGGTTTCAGGAAAAAATGAAAGATAGTAATATGTAGTAAGTACAGTACCACAGCATTACTTTTGTAACACGTGTATTATATTCAGTTTCGAATCTAAGAATCCTAAAAACCTGAAAACATTCGGTTCGGTACGGCGAAAGTACATCGACACAGGTTATACAGTCTCACTGGCTAACTCTAACATTCTGGTCTTTATTATTTAAATAGTTTTTTTTTCACATGTAAAATTAGAAGAGAAGATCCATTGTTTTTGGTTCTCTTGATTAGATTCTGTTTAGAAGTCAATTTCCTTTCATTAGATCCCCTCAAATATTTAACTGGATTCCATATAAATCAAAATATAAAACATGTAGTAATGTGTTTTTTAAATTGGTTTACCAATTATAGGTGCACATTTAGAGAAAAAAAATACGATCGTTCAAAAGCTTTTAATTTTGTGGTTGTAATTGTATATACAGATGTCAAAATTAGGAAGTATATATTAAACAAAAAAAAAATTGTGACACCACAGTGCCCATACTAATCAATTTAAATGCCATAGTCTATAATTTAAAGTATATATATTTTTTTAATATTTTTCAAAATAAAAAATAATACAAAAATAAGAAAAAATAAATTAAAAATTTATAAAATAATTCAACTCCATAAATAGTTTTTAAAAATACAAAAATCACAATAAAACTAATATTTTATTGTTGAAATATGATCTTTTTGTATTTTTTTCCTACAAAACTGTTTATTAAATTTACATAATCGAGTTTTTTAACAATAATTGTCTCAATAGATAACAAGCTAGTCCATTTAATTGTTTTTGGTATATCGCAAATAATTATTTATCAGATTTAACTTCGAAAAACTTCTTTCAGCAATAGCAACCGATACCAGAACTGTCAATAATATGCGATATGAAACTTTTGTGTTTTGATAACAATCCTCCATTTGTTTCAAAAAATCAAACATTTCATTAAGCTTCCCAACTTTATTTGGTATTAATTTTCGGAGAATTTTCAATTCCATAAACAGACCATCACCAACAATGTATGCATACCATTCGTTAAGGAAATCTTCAAGTTTGCAAACCTATTTTTTTTTAAATATAATTTGTTACTATTAATCAATATTTTTTTAGAGAAAAGTCCATAAACATTACAAAAAAACTTTCAAATATTATTATTTTATAAGAAATTTTTTAAATTTTGTTTATTTATATATACTCTTTATATATAAAAATTAATCAAAATATACCCATATAAATTGGATGCCCTAATCTATCGTCTACCTTACCTATGCTCTGAGCCGACCCTACACCAAATTGTTGTTGTAATTTCTAAATTTTGTTTTATACAAAGAATACAGCTTACAAATATTAATAATGTAGATAGAACATTAAAATGTTGTCAAAAAAGATAGAACATTAAAAAATGAGGATTGCAAATCTAATTTTGAGACTTACCTACTGTATTAAATATAAAACGATGTAAAATAGTTGTCTTTTCTCTTCAAAAAAAAATTGTTGTCTTTTTCAGTTAAAAATAGCTATTAAAACGTTGTATATGACACTCAATATTCTGTACTTTATCACAAAGGATTTTAAATTTTTATTCTAGTGGAAATGGCTCACTCCGTATGAACCGTTCAAAATTTCATTTAGAAAAAACAAAGAGATTTGTTATCTTTTTGAAAAAGAGTTTTAAAAAGGTTTTGTTTAACGAATATCTTAGCAAGACTGATAATTAATATAAGATATATATTTCTTCCGAAGGAAGTTTTTTTTTTCATTTCATATTTTAATAACATATAGTATACCTTCCACTACCGGACTTAATTGGACTAAAAAAATTAATAGAATGCCATTTTTTATTTCCTACGGCTTTTATAATTTCCCGTTATAAAAAAACGAATACTAGAAATATATATATATATATGTATATATTTCCATAAAGTTGTCTTGTATATTTTCCAAGGAAAGGTATATTTTTGGCCTTATGGGGACAATTTCTTTCTCTCAGTAGAAACAAATTAGCAAAAATACGTATCCTTAAAACCAGCTTGAATCAAATCAAAGCCCATTCTTTCCTTCCGTCTTTTACTCTCCTCCTCTCCTTCATCGTTTCCGCAACCCAATTTTTTCTCTTCTCATCTCTTTCTTAGATTCCTTTTTTTTTTCTTTCTCAGATCTCTTCTTCTTCAGAACGATCCTCTGTTTCTTTTTCTTTTTTGGTTCCTCTCTCTCTGGGGTTGTTTTTTTTCGGAGGAAGAATCTCCTTTAAATTTTCCTTCTTCTACTGATCTCGTCGAATTTTTCAGATTTTTATTTATATTATGCATGGTCTAGTGGATGATGATTGATAACGTCTGATTTCTGGAATTTAGTGACGTTTCTGGGTATTATGATATTGTAGAAAATTTTGTGTTTTTTTTATTTTGTTTTTAATAATTTGGGTCAATGATAATAGTAGCCGGCGAGTCGGTTTCTTAGGGTTTACTTTTTCTAATTGTCTTTGTTGAATTATTGGATTTTTCTATTTTGGTAATCGATTTTCTCTGCATTTTTGATTTTTAATTGGAATTTCAACGCTATTATTGCAGAGAATTTCAGCTTGAGGAATTTGTTATTGGTGGAAAAAAACTAGAATTTTTTTTTCTATAAATATATTCATGTCATATTAGAATCGAATCTGGATGTCAGAAGAACGTGTGCATAAACTTGGGGTTGGTGTAATAGTTTAAACCAATTCTTACAACAACAAAAATTCAGGTTCTCTGCACAATTTTTTTTTTAACCTCCTTTTATCCCAAATTTACATATTTGCTATAAAAAAAAAACAATTTGATAATGATGAAAATTTTGATTAGTTCTGAAAATTTTTGAGTCTAATCTCGTTTGGTGATTTGTTTCTGCTAATTCTGATTGAAATTAGGGTTCTTTTCGTTGTGTGTGAGATTTGTTATAGAAGAAAGAAAACGAAAAAAAAAATGGAAAAAACAAATGAGACAAAAGCTTCACCGGAAAACAACCTCAGAAGCAGAGGAGCTGTTGGTAACAACAGCAAGAAAGACATGATTTTTCGAGCTGATAAAATCGATTTGAAGAGTTTAGACATTCAGCTTGAGAAACATCTGAGTAGGGTTTGGTCAAGAAGCATTGAGAAGAATCCAAAGCCAAAGGAAGAATGGGAAATCGAATTAGCTAAATTGGAGATGAGGAATGTCATTGCTCGTGGTGCTTATGGTATTGTCTACAAAGGCATCTATGATGGTCAAGATGTTGCAGGTCCAAAAACAACAACAAAAAAAAACTCATTTCTCTTTATGCTTCAGGTGTTCTTCTGTTTAAATTTGGTTTGGTTTTGAGTAATGGCAGTGAAGGTTCTTGATTGGGGAGAAGATGGCTACGCCACAGCAGCTGAGACATCAGCTCTTCGTGCTTCATTTCGACAAGAAGTTGCGGTTTGGCACAAACTTGACCATCCTAATGTCACAAAGGTTTAAACTTTTTTAAATCGTTATTAGTGATCTCTCTTTGGTGTATGTATATATGTGTATGAATCTCTGTGAATAAAAACAGTTTGTTGGAGCATCAATGGGAACAACGAATCTGAAGATACCTTCATCAGCTGAGACACAGAACTCGTTGCCTCAACGAGCTTGTTGTGTTGTTGTGGAGTATCTTCCTGGTGGTACTCTTAAGCAGTATTTGTTCCGTAACAGGCGAAAGAAACTCGCTTTTAAAGTCGTTGTTCAACTCGCTCTTGATCTCTCTCGAGGGTAATTTACAAAAAACAGAACACTTTTTTTCATTCTATATGAATCGTCAAGAATGCAAGATTTGTGATACACAATCATGATGATCTTATGCAGGCTAAGTTATTTGCATTCAGAGAGAATTGTTCATCGAGATGTGAAAACAGAGAACATGCTTTTGGATTATCAGAGGAATCTAAAGATTGCTGATTTTGGGGTAGCTAGAGTTGAAGCTCAGAATCCAAAGGACATGACTGGAGAAACTGGTACTCTTGGTTACATGGCTCCAGAGGTAACAAGAAACAGAAACTACATTTTTTTTCTTATAAAAGAAATGCGTCTTTGGGTTTCAAAATCTGATTTTAAGTTAACTCTGATTTAGGTTCTTGATGGTAAGCCATACAACAGAAGATGCGATGTTTACAGCTTTGGGATATGCTTGTGGGAGATTTACTGTTGTGATATGCCTTATCCTGATCTCAGCTTTGCTGATGTTTCTTCAGCCGTTGTTCGTCAGGTTAGTGGAACTTAATATATGAATCTTGATTCTTCTGAAACTTGCAAGACTTTTAAACATGTTTTTCTCCTGGCTTTCAAAATTCAATTGGGGGTGGATAACCAGAAATTGTTATTTGGTTTGGTTCCCTTTCCATTTGATGTAATCTTGGTTTAATTCGGTTTATTTTGGTTTGACTCGTTTTTTAGTTGGAAAATAACTGTTTATGGTATAATTTTTCTCAGAACGTTAACCGTTATGGACTAATTTTTCTCAGAACGTTAACTGTTATGGTATAATTTTTCTCAGAACGTTAACTGTTATGGACTTATGGTATAGTATTTCTCAGAACGTTAACTGTTATGGTATAATTTTTCTCAGAACGTTAAAATATAAATCTAAAATGATTTCTTGGATATCAGCTATCACATCTATTTTGTAAAGTACTGTATATAGCTATATAAAAAAAATCTGAATAGATGTTGGTTTATTTGATTCGATTTATTTTGGTTACACTAAAACCGTTATTTTCGGGTTTAAATAAAACAGAGCTAATGGGTTCATTATAACAGATTTTGGTTCAAATTCTTGTTTCAGTTAAGTCCTGTTCTAGTTTGGCTTGGTTATTAGTCAATGAGAATATGAGATTAATGTTTCTGTTTATTTTTTTGAACCGAATATAAACAAACAGAACCTGAGACCGGAGATACCGAGATGTTGTCCGACATCATTATCGAGCATAATGAAGAAATGTTGGGAAGCGAATCCGGAGAAACGACCGGAAATGGAGGAAGTTGTGAAGATGCTTGAAGGAGTCGACACCTCCAAAGGCGGCGGAATGATCCCGGAAGATCAGAGATCTGGCTGTTTCTGCTTTGTCTCCGGCCGTGGTCCCTGAATTTACTATTCTACCCCCTCTCGACCCATCTTTTCCTTTCTGCTTCTTCTTCTTATACCTTTCCACATTGAATTTTGGAGCAATGCTCTGTTTTTTTCTTCTTTATTCTGTCGAGATCAAAAAAAGATTTTTCATTACTATAAAAGAATATATTATTATTTTATATATGTCATTGTGAATTTGTGAATATGAATATTGGCGTTTTGCTTCAATATACAGCAGAAATATCAAATAGCAAAAAAAATATTGTTATAAGACGTGATCACTTTTCTTAGCTCCAATGTAGTACATCCGATTAATAAAAGGTTGATGCTTTAATTATTTGTTTTTTTTTATTTGTCGAAGAATCATCATTTAGCAAGATATCACAAACTTAGGAAAAAAATCAAGAAAACATCAAACGTTTTGTAAAACAACAAAAAATAGTTAAGCTCTTGTGTTAAATGGACGAAACTAGAGTTTTGTAGAAGATCAATTCTGCAGAAGGTAGCTAGGCCAAGGCCAGTTCATCACATTTTAGTTATTTATTGTAATTCTTTATAATAATCGAGAGAAATCTTAGACCCAAAAACAGATTACACTAGTTGCCCATATAGTCATATATATTTGTTAAAATTTAAGTTTTTTTTAATCACTTAAAACATTCACAATGGCCAACCATGATTTAGGCAGGATGATTCGAATCCTGATCTCAACTAAAAAAGTGAATCCCACCCACTAGATTACGAATTACGATGAATTAGTTTGAAGTTTTGCGTATTATTTTCATTATGACAAAGAATGTATTGTCCATTGCATGTTGGTTCACGGAAAGCTCCATACATTTACGCAATATATTTTAACAGCGAAATGAGTTTAATTACATTTCTACGCAATATAAAGTCAGAGTGGAAGGAAAAGAATTATAACATAAATATTTGTAAAACTATATATAAAAAAACATATAACGTGGATGGCCATCAAGAAAAGAAGAGAAAAACGTATAACGTGGTGCATGATTGGGTGGGTGATTTCCCACACGGCAGGCAAAGGAGTCTGTTTGCTGTCTGATCCAAAGTTTGCTGATAAATATCCACTTTCTTTTTGTTTACACAAATTATCCACTTTTAGTTAAAATTATTTTAATGTCTATTCAAAGATATTTCACTCGTTTTCCTCATTAGAAAAACTCATAAGTCGGTCCACAACCATATACCAACATTACCAAATGGGTTTATTTGTAATTTTCACATTTCCCATAACTTCGGCCTATAAAGCTCATGCGTCTTAGGATCAATCAATTCCAATCTAATATAATCTTCTATATATCTACCTAGTTCGTCTAGATCCAGTTTGTTCTTAATATATATTGAAAATTTATAGATAGAGAGGCATATATATGGGATCATTAGTGAAAGAGGAAACTTCGCCATCGTTGATGACGGAGTTTTTGGAGAAGTGCGGCGGTTATGCGGTGGTGGATGGAGGCTTTGCCACGGAGCTAGAACGCCATGGGGCAGACATCAATGATCCACTTTGGAGCGCCAAGTGTCTCATTACTTCTCCACACCTCGTCACAAAGGTCACACACACACATATATATACAGTCTATGTGGAATTGACTTACTCTTCTTAATTAAGATGCTTAGTCGTCAAAATGATGTTTACTTCTTGTAGGAATTTTTTTTTGTCATCTATATATTAACGATCCTAAATGTTTATTCCTATATAGTATTTACATCAAAATAACTAAAGTTCAACAAAGAAAAAAATTGAATAGAGATGCGGATAAATGTTTATTCCTACTACGGAAAATTAAAAGATAAATAAAAAAGCTCTACTAATATTTAGGTCTTGTGTCCTTCTCTTTTAATTTCTTTTAGATTGTTTTTTTTTTTTTGGTTTGTAGCAAATTCAAAAGAACGTTAATGAGATTTTGGCTTCATATCCTTTTTCTTTTTCCTTTCTAGAAAACAGACTACATAGAATCATATCAAATTATTATTTTTTTTTTCCAAATTTTTGTGAGATTTATATTATTGATCTCATTTAAAACTGCTTTTATTTATCTTTTATCCAAAGCTAATAATTCTTGTATGTTAAATCATTTTGAATTATATGAAAGATTAATTAAAGATATGTATTGGTATAAGTAACGTGTCTTTTCATCTCATTCCAACTATTGGCCGTCATCCCACGCCTTTTACTAGATTGGGACTCGATTTTTTCTCGTAACATACAGTTTGCAATCACTATATTTATTACCATAGCCCAAAAACGTCAGAAATTATTTTTCTGTATATAATATTAGTCCCGTGTATGTATAGGTGCACTTGGATTACCTAGAGTCTGGAGCAAACATCATCATAACCGCATCATACCAGGTAACTTGGCCTTTAATTAATTTCTAACAAAACATAATACTGTAATATTAAGTATGTGTGAACATTGAAAATCTAAGTTAAAAACAAATCAACCTCCTTTACAGGCGACGGTCCAAGGGTTTGTGGCTAAGGGTTTATCGGTGGGAGAAGCAGAGAGTTTGCTGAGGAGGAGCGTAGAAATAACGTGTGAGGCACGTGAGATTTTCTACAACAGATGTACCAAGGGTTCTTGGGATTTCGACCACGCCGGAAAAGATTCCCGGCGACCAGTTCTTGTCGCAGCTTCCGTTGGTAGCTATGGAGCTTATCTCGCCGATGGCTCTGAATACAGGTTATTTTTGTTTTATTTTTGTTATATTTAGGTATTATATTTTAAAAATTAAGTTTTAAATGGTCAAATCCAAAATAACTTAGTTACCCAAAAAAAAGTCTTGGCCATAGAAAACTAAATTTCATCCCTCTCATTATGGTTCTGAAGCGGAATATATGAGGATTCTGTGAGCAAAGAGACGTTGAAGGACTTCCATAGAAGAAGAGTACAAATCCTAACAAAATCTGGAGCCGATCTAATCGCATTCGAGACCATTCCAAATAAGCTCGAAGCGGAGGTATATATAGTTTTTCCTTAACTTTGACTATTTTCGTGATTCCTAATTAGGGTATTGGAATCCTCGTACTTATTAGCCAATAAAAACGCTTAAAATTTCAAAAGTATTTTGCACAGGCTTTGGAGATTGGTTTAAGTTTCACTGTTTCAGTCCACGATCACCGGTTTTAGTCTTGTGGCTGCGTTTTCGCGTCGTGATCATAGTTTATGTGCATAGTTACGTACTACTCGTCTAAATTTATTTTTAATAATATCAATGATATACGCTTTGGCATATATATAATAGGCTTATGCGGATCTTCTTGAGGAGAAAGACATTGACATTCCAGCATGGTTCTCGTTCACATCAAAGGACGGAGTCACTGTGCCACATGGAGAGTCAATTATAGAATGTGCGAAAGTGGCAGATTCTTGCAAGCATGTGGTGGCCATAGGAATCAATTGTACTTCACCAAGATACATTCACGATTTGATTATCTCTTTACGCAAGGTAATACACATACATATTAAAAAAATGATGGAATAAGGGTTTCTTGATTGTGCCTTGCGGCTGAAGAAACTGGCTTTTTTCTTTCCAGGTGACTCGCAAACCGATCGTTATCTACCCAAATAGTGGGGAAGTCTACGACGGTCTAAACAAGAAATGGATTGTGAGTGTTTCCATGTGTCAAACTACCTGATAATATATAGCAACTTACATATCTGATTTCTTATGGGAATTTTGTTGTTTATGCAGAAATCAGAGGGAGAAACGGAGGAGGATTTTGTGTCGTATGTGAGTAGATGGAGAGATGAAGGAGCATCGTTGTTTGGAGGATGTTGCCGGACTACTCCAAACACCATCAGAGCCATTGCTAATGTTCTCTCCTGTGACTCTCCGGCACCATCCAAACTCAAGTTCCGACAGTAGACTTGTCAACGATGAGTTTTCTACACTTGTGGTGTCAGGTTGGAGTTGGACATGTAGATTAACGCAGGTGTTATAATTGTGCAATCATATATACGTAACTTATGGTGTTTAATCTGTTTTTTTTTTTTCCTTTTGGTTATATATATAGCCTTTAAAAAAATGGTAGCTACGTTAGAGACAAGTGTGTGTATGGTCTCATGATGGGAGTATAAGTGATGTATTGATGTTGATGTGGAAGAAACATATTTCTACAAACGTGCTGTAAAAAAAAACGATTAGCGGATAGATTGTGTTTTATTGAAATGAATGGTATTAAACTTCTACTTGTCTTGTGTGTATATATGGGCAATGCTTGATGTATGCAGAACTCGATATTTGCGTTTAAGAGGAAATCAGTAACTCCTGAGCTGTAAAATAATACAATCAAGTGATATAGAGTTGTTTTGACATAGCACATGTCTAGAAAACAAAATTGATTTTATACATCTGCTGCTTCTTTTCCTTTTCAAAAATTAATTTGGAAAGAAATAGAGGAAAAAATATATATGAATAAATAGAATCCACAAAAAAAACAGTAAATGAAGGGAAAATCGTTTTTTTTTGTTTTTGTTTTTCTTTTTGGTCGAAAAAAATTGTTTCTTTTAATTATTTATATAAAAGATACGATTGATTCAGGAAACGTCAAAAACTCAAAACCCTTTTTTTTTACTCAGAGACAGAGAGTCCCATCGAGCCGTTTCTCTTCTTCCTAGGGAGACCAGATATCACAAAGAGAGAAATAACGAAGATGTCGGATCTTCCGTCTGATTTGGTAGAGGAAATACTTTGTAGGGTTCCCACAACATCTCTGAAACGATTAAGATCTACATGCAAACGATGGAATGTTCTTTTCTAAGAGCCAGGATTCTCAGAGAAGCACTTTCGTAAAGCTCCAAAGCAGTCTAGTGTTCTCATGTTGAAGGCATACAAGCTTTGTCCAATAAGCGTCGATCTCAACGTTGTTCCACCATCTGTAGAGTTTAAAGATGCACTTGACCTAAAGTTTTCCCATTCTAATTCAGGACAAGTAGATATAGCTCACGTTTTTCACTGCGACGGTTTATTGTTATGCATCACCGAGGATAATAAACCCGTGGTTTGGAATCCGTGTTTAGGGGAAAGCAGGTGGATCCAACACGAAATTGGTTACGATAGATACTGTGAGTTTGCTCTAGGATACGACAACAACCAATCTTGCCGCAGCTACAAAATCTTGATGTTTTGGAACAGTTTGTACTGGGAAAATTGTCAAACAAACAAGCCAGTTGGTAGATTTGAAATCTATGAGCTTAGCTCTAATTCATGGAGAATTGTCAATCCTCGCAGCTGCCCTAGAATAGGCATAAGATACCGAGGCGTGACTCTAAAGGGAAATACTTACTGGATTTCTAAAGATGATAATGAAGATAACTACTTACTCACTTTTGATTTTACAGGTGAGAGATTTAAACGTCTTTGTCTTCCGACAATTCAGAATCGTGGTTCTTATATGGCTTTATCTTCTGTTAGAGAAGAAGAACTCTCAGTGTTATGTTTAAACAGCATTGATTCACATGAGTTGGAGATGTGGGTGACTAAGAAAATTGATACTGAAGCAGAGTTTTCATGGAGCAAATCTTTTGTAGTGGATTTAAGAATTCCTCGCGATAATTCGTTGTTTGCGTTCACGAGTCTTTTAATTGACGAGGAGAAGAAAGTGGCATTGTCTTGTAATTCATTATTTGGGTACGGCAGGAACGTGGTATATACTATTGGAGAAGACAATGAATACTACACCGAAATCCGTGTTATGCTACATAACAACCATATTGATAGATCGTGGAAGCCATTCATTTTCAATTATGTTCCAAGTTTGGTTCAAATCCCGACCAAGGTAGAGACATAATTTATGTGGTGGTAATCTCTTGCAGCTCCTTGTTTGTGTTTTGGGATAGACAATGTCCTTTTGATTATTTATAACTGAACTGATCTAATATATTTTTTAGTTCTTTTTTTTTTGTTACAACACCTGTTACTTTATGATTCCTTTCTTCTTTGCATTATATATTACATTCAAATTTTTGATTAAAACAACAACCAGTTTGTTACATTCCGAAGTAACATATGTGCCTACGTGTTTTGGCAAGGCGGGGATCTTGCCAAAGATGCTGTTGATTTGTTATTCCAGATGACGATGTAATACCCAATTCGAGTGTTCAACCTTTTCCTCATATGTATATATAATAAGACTTACTTATCAAATTGGACAAATCAAGTTTTAAGTGCTCGAATCCAAGAAAAAAAACTACAAAAGTCTTGGCCTGTTGAAGAAAGATACAGTCACAACATTTGATTATTTCCTTTAGTAAGGTAGTTAGCAGACATGTATAAACAATGATGGTAAAATGGCCTTTTTGTCATATGTATTGTGCCTTGCAGCTGAAGTAACTTGCTTTTTTTTTTTCTTTCTATGCGACTCCCAACCCGATAATTGTCTACCCATGGCGAGGAAGTCTACGACGGTCTAAACAAGAAATATATTGTGATTGTTTCTGTGTCAAACCTGATAACTATATAACAAATTCTATAAATCTGGTTTAAACCTGATAACTATATAACCAGATTTTAACACGAAATTGGTTACGACGTTGTCAGTTTGCTCTAGGATACGACAATAACCAATCTTGCCGCAGCTACAAAATCTTAATGTTTTAGGAGTGTTACCAAGAATTTGAAATCTATGAGTTTAGCTCTAATTCATGGATAGTTGTTATTGCTCCCAACTGCTTCAGAATAAGCAATAGTTATCCTGGCGTGACTTTGAAGGGAAATACTTATTGGATATCTTCTGATGGTAACAAAGACAGCGACTACTTACTCAGTTTTGATTTTACAAGAGAAAGATTTAGACGTCTATATATGTCTTCCAACATTTCAGAATCGTTGTTTTTATATGGCTCTGTCAGTTGTTAAAGAATAGCTACTCTTTGTGTTATGTCTTAAAAGCAGCATTGATTCATCAGAGTTGGAGATGTGGGTGATTAAGAAAATTGTGACTGAAGCAGAGTTTTCATGATAGATCCCTTTTATGCTACATTACAACCCTAATGATAGATCGTGGAAGCCATTCAGTTTCAATTATGTTCCAAGTTTGGTTCAGATCGATAAAAATAAGTAATTTCTTGCAGCTCCTCGTTTTTTTTTTGTTGACTATCGTTTTGATTATTTTTGATTGAACTGAACTATTATTTTTTTAGTTTTTTGGTACATCACCTGGTACTTTATGATTTCTTTCTTCTTTGAATTACATTACATTCGAAGTAACATATATGCGCCTATGTGATTTCTTGGACCATCATGATCTCCGGTTACGAAAGGATCTTGCCAAAGATGCTGTTGATTTGTTTTTCCAGATGATGAGAAACGACGTTGTAATACCCAATTCGAGTGTTCAACCTTTTTGTTCTTCATAATAAGACCATAGGAATCAATTGTACTCCACCAAGATACATTCACGATTTGATCATCTCCTTGCGCAAGGTAATATACATACATATACACAATGATGCAACTAGGGTTTCTTCCCTTGACTGTGCCTTGCGGCTGAAGAAACTGGCTTTTTTTTCTTTCTAGGTGACTCGCAAACCGATCGTTGTCTTGTCTTAGTTGTCTACCCAAATAGTGAGGAAGTCTACGACGGTTAAACAAGAAATGGATTGTGAGTGTTTTCATGTGTCAAACTACCTGATAATATATAGCAAATTACATATCTGATTTCTTATATATGAGAATTTTTTATTTATGCAGAAATCAGAGGGAGAATCAGAGGAGGATTGTGTGTCGTATGTGAGTAGATGGAGAGATGAATGAGCATCGTTATGTTGTCGGGCTACTCCAAACACCATCAGAGCCATTGCTAATGTTCTCTCCTGCGACTCTCCGGCACCATCCAAACTCAAATTCTGACAGTAGACTTGTCAACGATGAGTTTTTTACACATGTCAGGTTGGAGTTTGACATATAGATTAACGCAAGTGTAACTGTGTAATCATATATACGTAACTTATGGTTGTTTAATCTGTTTTTTTTTCTCTTTTTCTTTTGGTTATATAACTTTTAAAAAATGGTAGCTACGTTAGAGACAAGTGTGTGTATCGTCTCATGATCATGGGAGTGTAAGTGATGGTTTGATGTTGATGTGTGTTAGGATTTGGCCTCTCAAAGGTTCTAGCTTTGAGTTGTCTTTGACGTGAAAACACCAGCCACAACGTAAAACAGAGCAAGAAACAAAACGAAGAAGATATAAGAACATAGCAGAAAAGAAAAGGGAGCACACACAACATTTAACGAGTTCACGCCCATAAACTCGGGTCGCTACATCTCGCCGGGATTTCTTCCCGGAATCCACTAGATGATAGAGTGTACAAAGAGATCCCCAAACCCCAAAAGCCCTCTTACAAAGGTTTCTCTCAGTTCTCACTCTTTCACTCTATATCCCAAGAACACTCACCAAGTTTACACTTTTAGTGATGTTCTCTCTCTCGATCTTTCTACATTGTGTTGTGCTATCTCTCTCAATTGTTTGACCGGCTCTATATATATACACGAATAGACCTCATGTTCTTTTTGAATCTTCCACCAAATTCCCTTGTCTTGGCTAGTAGCAATTAATGCTCGTCCTTATCTTGTAGTTTCATAGGAGACAAGACTACTTTTCCTTTTGCTTTATCAGACCTGCATCAACGGTTACTTCCTTGTGGTCCTGCAATTCTTTGGTCACGTGATTCTTGTATATTGAGCTCACAACTTCTTCTCCAAGTCTTTCTCTTTTGTATTTTGTCTTGATCTTCATAGCTAATTCCAACAAATCTCCACCTAGCAATGAGAGATCAAACAAATACCAACCACGAAATAGAAGAGCTTGAGATAGACATGATCATCTAGTTTTGTGGATTCCAATCCCGGTTCCTGAGTATGATTACTCAGACTTGCTCAATCCATACTGCATTTAACTTATGTTCCATGCCCTTCAGCTTTCAATGTTCACACTGCTGAACCTGAGCCACCAAAGCTTCTTGAGATCACCAGAGTTGTGAAAACCAGCTTCAATACCGACTTGTATTGAGCTCAACTCTCCACTGATCAATCCATGAGGCTTTCAAATCTTGAATGCCTGAAATAACTGCTCAGAAAAACACATTAACCAGTTTAAATTTCCATTAAACCAATTAACCACATCAGAACTCTCCATAAGCTCCACCGTTTTTATAAATTCTCCAAAAAAAGCTTTGTTTGCCTTTGTTTCTCTGCAACCTGATTCCCTCACTGGCCCTTTTTTTTTTTTGATTCTACTCATGTGCTTTAAGTCTTGAATCAAAATTCCTTGAGATTTATGTGCAGCAAACTCTGAATCATACATGTTTCAAACCTGAAACAATCCCTGATTCTTCTCTCTGCTTGAAACATACTAGCCTTGAGCACTTCTTGTACCGCCGTTATCTCTAACAGAACACGCCATCCAACTACCCTCAATGTTGAACAGACTTTCGACACAAGCTTGGTCCAAACACTGTGTTGAAACAAACCTGTTTGCAAAACACATTCTTCTTGAATCAAATACAAAGAACAAAGGCATTTTATCCTCCAATAAGAAGCCCTTTGGATCTCCTTGGAAACAACCCCAACAGCCTGTTTAGAAATACTGCATAATCTGAGATTGCCTTCACGTCAGCCTGTATGAACCAACAGCACTGAAACATCATCATTGTCAAAACCGTTCTGTTTAAACAGAACACCAGCCAGCAGACTTTAAGCACTACCAGCACCTTAAAACTTGTCTTATATCAACATAAACTTGTGATAATCCTGAGACGATCATGTACGGCTACTTCCACACCAAATATAGAACCTGCGATACCTCCTTTAGTCATAAGAAATGCCCTGTAATACTTCAACCAATATACAAGACTCCACCAAATGACTTGAATTCAGCTTCTGAAACATGTCTCACATCCACAACCATGGGAAACGCCTGAGACACCAATGTATAGCCCTTAGCACTTCACTCTAGAACCCTTGAAGTCACTATCTCGCTATACATATATACCCTGTATAGATGCTTTATCAGACCTGCATCAACGGTTACTTCCTTGTGGTCCTGCAATTCTTTGGTCACGTGATTCTTGTATATTGAGCTCACAACTTCTTCAGTCTTTCTCTTTTGTATTTTGTCTTGATCTTCATAACTAATTCCAACAATGTGGAAGAAACATATTTCTATAAACGTGCTGTAAAAAAAAAAAAGATGTAAAGCTGATAGATTGTGTTTTATTGAAATAAATGGAATAAACTTTGTCTTGTGTGTATGGGCAATGCTTGATGTGTAGTACTGGAAGTTTTGCGTTTAAGAAGAAATCAGTTACTGGAGCTGTAAAATAAATATAAAATTAAGTGATTTTTTTAGAGTTGTTTTGACATAGCACATTTTTTTTCCTTTTCAAAAAGTAATTTGGAAAGAAAAAGGAGGAAAAAAATATTTCCACAGAGGAAAAGGAAAGAGTAATTAACACAGATGAAGGGTAAAATCGTTTCTTTTGTTTTTTTTGGTCAGAAAAAAAAATTGTTTCTTTTTGTTTATCTATATATAAAAGACAGAAATGGTTCAGGTCAAAAATTCAAAACCCTAAACTCTACATAGAAGAGATCCATTTATCTTCTTCCTAAGGAGACCAGATCACAAAGAGAGAAATAATGAAGATGACATATGATCTTCCAAATCTTCCGGTGGATTTGGAAGAGGAAATACTCTCTAAGGTTCCGGCCACATCTCTGAACCGATTAAGAGCTACTTGCAAACGATGGAACACTCTATTCAATAAGCCAGGGTCCTCCGAGAAGCACTTTCGTAAATCTCCAAAGCAGCCTCGTGTTCTCATGTTGAAGGCATGTAGGATTTCTCCAATCAGCGTCGATCTCAACGTTGTTCCTCCATCTGTAGAGTTTGAAGATGCACTTAGCCTGAAGGATTCCCATTCTAATTCAGAGAAAGTGGATATAGCTCAAGTTTTTCACTGCGACGGTTTGTTGTTATGCATCACCAAAAACGAGAATAAACCCGTAATTTGGAATCCGTGTTTAGAGGAAAGCAGGTGGATCAAACACAAAAATGGTTACAATAGAAACTGTGAGTTTGCTCTAGGATACGCAAACAACCAATCTTGCCACAGCTACAAAATCTTAATGTTTTGGGAGTGTCGCCAAAGAAACAAGCAAGTTGGTGAATTTGAAATCTATGAGGTTAACTCTAATTCATGGAGAGTTGTTATTGCTCCCATCTGCCTCAGATTAGGCATAAGATATAGTGGCGTGAATTTGAAGGGAAATACTTACTGGATTTCTATAGATGGTAACAAAGCCAACTACTTACTCAGTTTTGATTTTACAAGAGAGCTTTACACGTCTACATCTTCCGACATCTTGTTATCATTATATGGCTCTATCAGTTGTTAGAGAAGAACAACTCTCAGTCTTATCTAAGGGATTTGATTCACCAGTGGTGGAGATGTGGGTGACCAAGAACATTGATCCCGAAGCTGAGTTGTCATGGAGAAAATCCTTTGCAGTGGACGTGTGCATCAATACGAGTTTTTATGTTCTCACGAGTCTTATAATCCACGAGGACAAGAAAGTGGCATTGTGTTGTAATGCTATAGGAATGTGGCCGGCATGAAAATAGACTACACAGTATTCTTTATTGGAGAGGATGATGAATATTACACAGAAACCAGCTGTTATCGAGAATCCACAAACAAAGTAGGTTTTGTTTGGCCATTTATGTTCAATTATGTTCCAAGTTTGGTTCATATATCCAATAAGGTAGAGGCAAAGGAAAAGAGTGAAAAGTGAAAACTAGTCAATAAAAATAAGCAAGTAGTTGGTTTCTTGCAGCTCTCCTTTCTTTTCTCTCTTTTTTTTTAATTCGTATTTATTTTGTAGATAAAGAGTCGTTTGAATAATTTAATGATTTGATCTTTTATGATTCCTTTCTTCTTAGTGTGTTTATAGTTTTGATTTTGTTTTAAACCCAAAAAACTTTAATAAAAAAATTTGATCCGATGATGATGTAAAACCTAAGAAGCTTTGATTATTCAAGTGGTACAGTGGATTCCTCAAAGGAGAATCTAAAGGAAACTAAAACGCAGAGAATGCTGCATGAACTGTTTCAAGGGCTTTATTAACTACAACAAGGTTAAATTTGTTGTGCATTTAACAGAATACAACAAGACTCATCTTGAAACCTGGTGTCTTCTCAGGAAACTTATCTCAAGGAATCTATAAGATGAATGTTCTTGGTATGTTCTTGTATTCTTATACCTGCAGGAAATTCAATCATTCGGAGGTGATTTGCAGATTTCGAACAAGATAGTGTTGAAGTATACTGTGATTCAAGAAGAAAAATTAGTTTGTTTAAGATCATGGTATATTCACCATGATTTCCGAAGTATGATAATTGAGGTTTTACTAAGGTTTTACCACTTACCCTGAGAAACTTTGATATAAAGTGGCAAACTTTTAAATTTGACGAGTGCTGGAATTAGTAAATTGCGAAGTGAGCTCAACAATGGCGATGTTGGGGAGTGTTCTTCTTCCCTCTCCAATGGTGTTAGCAAGCGAGGGTATCAAAAAAGTCACGACGACATCCTCATCTCCGATTAGGCCGTTAAAGAATTGCAAAACCGTGGATCAACTCAAGATGTTCCACCGTTCGCTCGCGAAGCAAGGCCTTGAGAACGATGTCTCCTCTATAACCAAGCTTGTTGCTCGAAGCTGCGAATTGGGTACTCGTGAAAGCTTGAGCTTTGCCAGAGAGTTGTTTGATTCGAAAGGAAATGGCGAATCTTATGGATCTCGTTTCATGTACAACTCTCTGATTCGTGGGTATGCATCTTCCGGGTTATGCGAAGAAGCTTTATCGCTCTTTCTTCGAATGATGGTCGACGGAATCTCTCCGGACAAGTACACGTTCCCGTTTGGATTGAGCGCGTGTGCGAAAAGCAGAGCGAATCGCGACGGGATTCAGATTCATGGGTTGATCGTTAAGATGGATTACGCCAAGGATATGTTCGTGCAGAACTCGCTGCTTCATTTCTATGCAGAGTGTGGAGAGCTTGACCTTGCACGGAAGGTGTTCGACGAAATGCCTCAGAGAAATGTGGTTTCTTGGACCAGCATGATTTGCGGCTACGCAAGGCGGGATCTTGCTAAAGACGCTGTTGATTTGTTTTTCGAGATGATCAGAAGCGAGGATGTTAGGCCTAATTCGTTCACAATGGTGTGCGTGGTATCGGCTTGCGCGAAGCTGGAGGATCTTGAAACGGGTGAGAAAGTTTATGCTTTTATCCGAGATTCTGGTATTGAAGTCAACGATCTTATGGTTAGTGCTCTGGTCGATATGTACATGAAATGCAGCGCAATTGATACAGCAAAACAGCTTTTTGAGCAATACGGTGCTAGAAACTTGGATTTGTGCAACGCGATGGCGTCTAACTACGTACGCAAAGGGTTAACGAAGGAGGCTCTAGGTGTCTTGAATCTAATGATGGAGTCTGGTGTTAGACCTGATCGGATATCGATGTTGAGTGCAATCTCTTCTTGTTCACAGATGAGGAACATTTTGTGGGGAAAGAGCTGTCACGGATTTGTACTGAGGAATGGGTTTCAGAATTGGGACAACATATGCAATGCCCTGATTGATATGTACATGAAGTGTAACAGGCAAGATACTGCATTTAAGATCTTTGATCGGATGTCGAACAAGACAGTGGTCACGTGGAACTCGATAGTCGCTGGCTATGTAGATAATGGTGAGGTGGAAGCAGCTTGGGAAACATTCAAAATCATGCCAGAGAAAAACATTGTTTCTTGGAACACGATCATCGGCGCACTGGTGCAAGAAAGCATGTTCGAGGAAGCGATTGAAGTTTTCAGGTCTATGCAAAGCCAAGAGGGTGTCAATGCAGATGGAGTGACAATGATGAGTATTGCATCTGCTTGTGGGCACTTGGGAGCTCTTGATCTCGCGAAGTGGATGTATTACTACATTGAGAAGAACGGAATTGAGCTTGATGTCAGACTCGGTACAACCTTGGTAGATATGTTTTCCAGGTGTGGGGATCCTGACAGCGCAATGTCGATCTTCGATAGTTTGACAAACAGAGATGTCTCGGCTTGGACAGCGGCTATAAGAGCAATGGCTATGTCAGGAAACGCTAAGCGAGCAATAGAGCTATTCAATGAGATGATTGAACAAGGGTTGCAACCAGATGGAGTAGTCTTTGTTGGAGCATTGACAGCTTGCAGTCATGGAGGATTGGTCCAACAAGGTAAGGAGATCTTCAATTCGATGGAGAAAGTTCACGGAGTTTCTCCACAAGATGTGCACTATGGATGCATGGTTGATCTGCTTGGTCGAGCAGGATTGCTAGAGGAAGCTCTGCAACTCATAAAGTCCATGCCTATGGAGCCAAACGATGTGATTTGGAATTCTCTTTTATCTGCTTGTCGTGGTCAGGGAAATGTGGAGATGGCTGCTTATGCAGCTGAGAGGATACAAGTCTTGGCTCCAGAGAGAACTGGGAGTTATGTTCTTCTGTCAAATGTCTACGCATCAGCTGGAAGATGGAACGATGTAGCAAAAGTGAGGCTAAGTATGAAGGAGAAAGGTTTACGTAAACCGCCAGGAACTAGTCTAGTAGAGATCCGAGGTAAGACCCATGAGTTCACATCAGGAGATGAGTCACACCCTGAAATGCCGAGAATAGAAGCAATGCTCGATGAGATTAGCCACTTAGGCCACGTACCTGATCTTGGTAATGTTCTGATGGACGTAGATGATCAAGAAAAGAGATTTATGCTTAGCCGGCACAGCGAGAAACTTGCAATGGCCTTTGGGCTCATCAGCTCAAAGAAAGGCACAACGATACGAATAGTCAAGAACCTGAGAGTATGCTCTGATTGTCATTCATTTGCAAAGTTAGCATCCAAAGTGTACAACCGAGAAATCGTTCTAAGAGACAATAACCGGTTTCATTTCATAAGTCAAGGAAAGTGTTCTTGCAATGACTTCTGGTGATTACATAAGTAAATAAGATGAAGCATTTCATTTCAATGTCTATAGTTAACTAACATAGAGACTTATATATAAACATCAATCCTTGAAAGGATGATTCCGAGAAAAACTAGATTCCAAAAAAAGGTGTTCAAGAAACTTGTTCTATGTTCGAGATGGCGGCTCAGGAATGATTGAGTCGATAAACGAGTGATACATAGGATCAGATCCCCAAAGACGAGCAATTTGATGATGAGAAGAAGTGAGTCTATGGATTTCTTCAACGAGCCAGATTGTAGCTTCAGCTTTCGAAGGATGAATGATTGAATCCAAACACTGGTCTTCAGAATCAGAGCCGATTCTTGATTGATCCCAACGTTGTAAGAGAACGTTCGTGAGGTAATGTAAAGGCTGACCATAAAGCTCTTTGATTGAGTTGCTTAATCCAACCCAGCTCCTGAACGGAATCACCGAACCGCGATTTGTCGGGATCGGAAGTCGCTTCATGTAATCTTGATACATCTCTGCTCTCATCAGCAATGAATCTGATGCAAAAAGAAAAAAAATCGAAACTTTATTCTTTGAGGTCGAAAATGGTATAAAAGGAAAGAAACAAGGGACGATTTTTAATCACATTACCTTCATCTTCGACGACTCTGTGAGATCTATCGACCGGTGAAAAGGCATCGCTGATCTCAGCTTCAGAAGAACCGGAATCATCTGGTGGTAGCGGATTCATCGTCACTACACTTTGGTCCTTGATTTGCCGTTAAATTCTTGACGGCAAAAATTAAAATGTACGACGGCTCCAGGAGGCCACCAAAATTAGGGTTTTTACTATTTAAGGGAAGAAGATGATGAGGATGGCTTGACACGTGTCAGTTAAAACGTCACTTTTCCGTTGTGTGAGCTAACCAAAAATCTAAAAAAGTGAAAATTGAACAAAATTAAACCCGCCCGAAATTGAACCTGGATCCGTATCCATTAACGACCCGACCCGGCGCAAAGCAGCAAGCTTTAGGTATTGTGCCTACTTTCAAACTTCATCGGAAAGACGAGTCAAATCGGAGACGAAATCTAAAAAATGCTCACGAAGTTCCGAATTAGTAAGCTTGGTTCGTATACTTTGCGTCGGAGAATCTACGAACGGCGATTTCTGGTGACGAACAATGCTTTCTCTGACGCTGAAGAGTCGCCGGTTGTTGCCGCTGAGTCGCCGGAGCTTCCGTCTTGGATCAAAGACTTTCTATCAAACAAGCCTTCTTCTGCAAATTCGTCCCTTGACGATGAAGATTTCGTTATCCCTTCTTTGGCGGGTTGGGTCGAGAGCCAGAAGTTTAGCCGTGAAGGAGTCTCAACGGGAAATGTCGCGAAGAAACCAGTGGAAGATATCGATAAAGTCTGCGAATTTCTGAATAAGAAGGACGCGTCTCACGGAGATATCGTCAACGAGTTGATTGGCTGCGATGTGGTGGTATCAGAGAGTCTGGTTCTACAAGTTCTGAGAAGGTTTAGCAATGGATGGAATCAAGCTTACGGGTTTTTCGTTTGGGCAAAATCACAAACAGGTTATAGGCATTCATCTCAGGCTTACAACGCAATGGTTGATGTGTTGGGGAAAAGCAGGAACTTCGAATTGATGTGGAGATTAGTCGATGAGATGAAGTGTGAATCACCCGAGCTTGTCACGCTCGATACAATGAGCAAGGTCATGAGGAGATTGGCGAAATCAGGAAAATACAGCGAAGCTGTTGATGCTTTCTTAGAAATGGAGAAGAGTTATGGTGTGAGAACAGATACTAATGCTATGAACAGTTTGATGGATGCACTTGTGAAGGAGAACAGTATAGAGCATGCTCATGAAGTTTTCCTGAAGCTTTTCGATTCGATCAAGCCGGATGCTAGGACATTCAACATTTTGATTCATGGGTTTTGTAAAGCTCGAAGATTTGATGATGCCAGGACGATGATGGATTTGATGAAGGTTGCTGAGTTTGCTCCTGATGTTGTGACTTACACAAGCTTTGTGGAGGCTTATTGTAGAGAAGGAGATTTCAGGAGAGTTGATGAGATCTTGAAAGAAATGAGAGAGAATGGGAGGAAACCTAATGTGGTGACTTACACGATTGTGATGCATTCTTTGGGGAAATCTAGACAAGTAGCTGAAGCTTTAGGAGTATATGAGAAGATGAAAGAAGACGGGTGTGTTCCTGATGCTAAGTTTTATAGCTCGTTGATACATATTCTGTCTAAGACGGGTAGGTTTAAGGACGCAGCTGAGATATTTGAGGACATGACGAATCAAGGAGTGGCTCGCGATGTTTTGGTCTACAATACAATGATTTCCGCTGCGGTTCATCACTCGCGAGATGAGATGGCTCTGCGTTTGCTTAAACGGATGGAAGAGGAATCGTGCAGTCCAAACGTTGAGACTTATGCTCCGTTGCTGAAGATGTGTTGCCAGAAGAAGAAGATGAAGCTGCTTGGGGTTCTGTTGCATCACATGGTGAAAAACGATGTTAGTATCGATGTGGCGACTTACATTCTTCTCATTAGAGGGTTGTGTATGAGCGGGAAGGTTGAAGAAGCTTGCTTGTTCTTTGAGGAGGCGGTGCATAAAGGAATGGTTCCTAGAGATAGCACTTGCAAATTGTTGGTGGAGGAGCTTGAGAAGAAAGGTATGGCAGAGGCAAAACTCAAGATTCAGAGTTTGGTTCAATTCAAAGCGATGCCCAAGTCACAAAGTCAGTTACGTGTTTCGTAGAGTTTGGAGTCCTCATGGCTCTCAAAGTTTTGTATCTGTGGAACGATAATCACTATACTAGTATACTCTGTTCGATCTCAAAGCAGGTTCTAACCTTTTTACTATAATGAAAATGAAATCACATGGTTTTGTAGTGCTTGATGAATCAAACAAATGTATGAGAAGTTTTGAATAATGTTCCAAGATGGAACCTTTACATTCTTTGACCATGTTGCCACCTACCAAAATTTTTGTAAAATTTCATGAACGAGACCCACACAAAAAAAAAGACTTGTATTTATACTTTTATACCGTATTTTATACTATTCAGTATTCACCGTATTTTATACATATATACCCGTATTTGAATAAATTATAAAATTGAAGTTTAGAATAAAGCAGGGAAGGGCTACGAAGCCAAAACCCTTTCCTCAACTTCTTCTCGCGCCGTCGTAAAATTTTTTTTTTTATCTTCGTCTCTCTAAAACCCTTCTCAAGCAATCTTCTTCCTGTGGATTCATCGTTAACCGTAAGTTTACTTCTAATTCCTTCGAAGCTTTGTGTCAATCTCAGAGTATATCTTCTTAGAGATTCTCAACTAAAATTGATTGATAAACCCTAAATTTATTTCTGATTCTACTGTAAAAAGTCCTTACCTTTGAGTCGAAAACAAAAAGTCCTTACCTTTGTTAGTGGAGCTATAACCCTAAGTCCTTAGATTGAGAATTCGTACTTTATCTTGAGAACCCATTTACGGAGACGACGCGTCGGTGACATAGGAACCCTAGTTTTTGTCTACCAGATGCTTAGGAGTCTTTACTATTTGGAGTGACTTATATTTTAATTCCTGTCTCGATATTGAAACCTGATTTTGAAGCAGATGTCATATGAAGATGATTTTGTGGAAGATGATGAGATGAATATGAGTGATGAGGAAGGAGCATCTGACTCTGAAGCAGAATCTCTTTCAGATTCCGATTCAGAGAACGAGATCACTGAGAAACTGGCTGAGCCCACGAAGACAGCTGTATACAACAGAGATGGATTGGCTGATAAACTTCAAGACATTAGCTGGCCAGAAGACGTTGATTGGACTCATAAGCTCACCGTCGAGATCGAGCAGGGACAAGCTGTTGATGTAAACGACGACCTCGCGAGGGAGATGGCTTTCTACACTCAAGCCCTGGAAGGGACGAAGCAGGCTTTTCAGAAGCTACAGGAAGAAGGATTGCCTTTCCTCAGGCCATCTGATTACTATGCGGAGATGGTGAAATCAGACACACACATGGAGAAAGTGAAGTCTAAGCTTCTGTACGAGAAGAAACAGATGGAGGAGTCTGAAGAGAGGAGGAAAGCTAGGGATAACAAGAAGATGGCCAAGGAAGTACAGTCTCAGAAGATGAAGGAGAGGCAGAAGCAGAAGAAGGATGATATTGAGTCTGTGAAGAAGTGGAGGAAACAGAGACAACAGAGCGGGTTTAGTGAGAAAGGTGCGGGTGAGATGGATCTTGAGTTTGGGAACGGGAAGAGTTTTCAGAGAGGAGGAGGTAAGAAAAGACCTGGTGTGTCTCCTGGTGATCGATCAGGAGGTAAAGGAAAGCCCACTTCGAGGATGAACAATAAGAAGAGGGAGTTTAGGGATTCCAAGTTTGGTCATGGTGGAAGGAAAGGGTTGAGCAAGCAGAACACTGCAGAGACGACGAATGATTTCAAAGGTGGGTTTCGTGGAGGAAAAGCTGCTGGAAACAAGAGACAGAAGAGATGAAAGAAAGGTTTGATCGTCGAAACCTATCTATAAACTATTTTTGTCATCTTGGATTATGTTTTGAGAGAATGTTTTTTTGTGTTTTTGTTTTGTAAAACCCTCTGGTTAAGGGTTTTAGGACCAGTATTCCTTAGTTACAATGTTGTGCCAATGATTTCTTGAATTAACAAAGTCTTATATGTTTTGAAGAACTTAGCTTCCAAGAAGTTTGGTCTTGGGATCAACCTCTTAAATTTATCATTGAACAATAAGAAGAATTCAAGTAGCATACAACTCTGCTTGTTGAAGGTTTTAAAGGTCACTCAAGACGTCTCTTTCTTAGAACTATCCTTCTTCCCGTTTCTCTCATTCACAGAGCATGAGAGATTCTGTTTTGGAGTTCGGTAACAAAGCAGCTTCCAATTCTCTTTTCATGTTATTTTTTGTGCAAAACATGAGTCCTTTTGGGCAAAGCCAAATGCCGGTTTGCAAACCCCCGGGCTGATATCGGAGGCAGCTTCCTTATTCAAACCTGGTGAGCAATCTGCGTTCATATCTTAGTGTATTATCTTATCCAAACATCCTGGATTGGAATATGAGAAGAGTGAAGACACCAGATGATTTTTCAGGAGAACTTGGAAGAGAAAGTAATCAATCTCTTTCAGTGTCGTTCGTCAAGGTAATGCAGCAAGGGCATTGGCATTTATTGAGTTTACATCGTGATGAGGATCTTGGAGTTTCATCGTAAGGATAACAACCAAATATGAAAATCGCATTAGAACGAATATGAGGAAAGAAAATACTAATATTAATGATATTGTGTTAACGAATAAAGCTTTTTAGATGGAAGCATCTTTGTTTAATCGTCCCTTAAAAACATTATTTATGCAATTGGTTGTATTTTGATGCTATACTATATACTTTCTGTGGACTGAAATCCAAATTTTAAAACCAACATTATTATCGAATAGGAACGAGAAAAGCATATAATAAGATTTTTATTGAGATTAGTCTGAAAATGATATGAACAAACATATGTTTTTTATTTACAAAGTGTAGAGATTATATAATCATTTTTTACGGCGATTATATAGTATTTGCGATATTTTTCCTATTGCTCGGGTGTATTCTCTTATTTCTTTCAAAAGCCCTATGGCTATGTATATTGAGATCTTCAGAAGATTTCTAAAAACAGTTATGATGAAGATGAGTTCAATTTTCTTGAACAGGAAAAATAGAGTTATGATGAGGAAGACAAGAAACATGTTGAATAAGCTTGATTTCCTAAAAGGTTTAGGAAAGAGTTTAGGAAAAGAAAGTTTCTATCTAAGAGTTATCTAGAAAGTTCTTAAGAGTTATCTAAGAATGCTAAGTGTTTATCCATTAGGATTAGGATTGTGTTTATCTCCTCTCTATATAAGAGATACTAAAGCTGTGGTAATCCTTAAGAGTTTAGTGAGAGAGATTAAGAAGCTTTAGTTTTGAGTTATTTTCTAAAGCTAATAAAGAAGTTGCTTTATTATTTCTTGATCTAAGTTCTAAATTCTATATTTGGTATCAGAGCAAAATAAATTTCTTCAAACTACCGATCAAAACAAAGTATGGGAGATCTTGTTGCAGCATCAGACACGAACCGATTTAAGGACGGAGGTACTGCTTCCATACAATACCCGATGCTGACTACTACGAACTATACCATCTGGGCTATGAGAATTAAGGTCGCTCTTAAAGTTCATAAGGTCTGGGAAGTTATCGATCCCGGCTCAAACAACGAAGAGAAGAATGACCTAGCTCGAGCTCTCTTGTTTCAATCTATACCGGAGACACTAATTCTTCGACTTGGAGAACTCGATACTGCCAAAGCCGTCTGGGAAGCAATCAAGACAAGACATGTCGGGGCTGACAGGGTCAAAGAAGCTCGCTTACAGACATTAATGGCCGAATTCGACAAATTAAAGATGAAGGAAACTGATACAATTGACGAATTCTCTGGAAAACTCTCGGAGATTTCTACCAAATCGATGGCCTTAGGAGAAAACATCGAAGAGTCAAAGATTGTAAAGAAATTTCTTAAAAGTTTACCAAGGAAGAAATACATACATATTGTCGCATCTCTGGAACAAGTTCTCGATCTTAACACAACCACTTTTGAAGATATTGTGGGAAGATTAAAGGCATATGAAGAAAGAACCTGCGAAGAAGAAGAATCACAGAATGAACAGGGCAAGCTTATGTATGCGAATACGGATACACAGAACCCACAACAGAATTCGCAAAACTCCCAAAACTACCAAGGAACTCAAGGAGGAGGAAGAGGAAGAGGAGGAGGACGTTTTGGTCGAGGAAGAGGACGAGGAAGGTCCGGTAATCAGCAGAGAGATATATCCAAAGTTGTCTGTTACTGCTGTGATAAGACAGGGCACTACGCGTCGGTCTGCCCTGATCGACTACTCAAACTTCAAGAAACAGAGGAAACAGAAGATGACGACTCACAAGAAGCAGAGAAACTCATGATGCACGAAGTCATCTTTCTTAATGAAGGAAAGGTGAAACCAGAGAAACTCGATATATGCTCAGACAATATTTGGTACCTGGACAATGGGGCCAGCAACCATATGACAGGAAACAAAAACTGCTTTGTCAAAATAGATAAAACGGTCACAGGAAAAGTCAGATTCGGCGACGATTCGCGCATCGACATAAGAGGCAAAGGATCGATTTGTTTCTTAACCAAGACTGGTGAAAGAAAACTCTTAACCAATGTCTATTTCATACCAGAATTGAAAAGCAATATCCTAAGTCTCGGTCAGGCAACAGAACACGGGTGTGAAGTAAGGATGAAGGAAGATTATTTGACTTTATACGACAAAGAGGGTCAGCTTTTGGTGAAAGCAAAGCGATCAAGGAACCGACTATATAAAGTCAAATTAGAGGTCGATATCACTCGGTGTTTACAGCTCAGAACAGCAAGTGATTGCAAGTGGCACTCACGTCTCGGACATATCAGCACCGATACCATAAAACTGATGGCGAAAAAGGAGATGGTTACCGGCATTACTAGCCTCGAAACCGGAAAGGAGACTTGTGCCTCATGCTTATTCGGAAAGCAAGTGCGACGAGCCTTTCCTCAAACAACCGCATATCGAGCTACAAAACCATTGGAATTGATACACGGAGATCTCTGTGGTCCCATCACACCCCCCACTGCGGCACGAAACAGATACATATTCGTACTAATTGACGACCACTCACGATATATGTGGACTATTCTGCTGAAGGAGAAAGGGGATGCGTTTGAAAAATTCAAAGGTTTCAAGGCTGTTGTCGAGCAAGAGACAGGAGAAAGCATCAAGACATTCCAAACTGATAGAGGCGGCGAGTTCGTATCTCAGGAATTCCAGGATTTTTGCAAAGAAACAGGCATCAACATGCATCTAACAGCTCCATACACACCCCAGCAAAACGGTGTGGTTGAAAGAAGAAATAGAACTTTAATGGAGATGACCAGAAGCATTTTAAAACACATGGAGGTACCAAACTACCTGTGGGGAGAAGCTGTTAGACATTCCACATATCTGATTAACAGAGTCGCAACACGAGCATTGGAAAACCAGGTTCTGTACGAAGTACTAAAGGGAAGAAAACCAAATATTGAACACGTACGAATATTCGGATGTGTAGCCTATGCGAAGATAGAAACTTCACATCTAAAGAAGCTTGACGACAGATCAAGAATGCTTGTTCACTTAGGTACAAAACCTGGAACTAAAGCATATCGACTTCTAGATCCAACAAATCGAAGAATTGTGGTGAGCAGGGATGTTTTTTTTGCTGAAGATAAAATCTGGAAGTGGGATCAGACAAGGAGAGAGAACGAAATTGGACCAGGAATGTTTTCCCTCAGAATCGGTGAATTTGGTAATCACGGCATTAGAGAGGAAGTGTCTAGTAACAAAACAGGGGAAAACAGAGGAGGGGACGAAAGAAGCGAAGAGGAAGAAATCGAAGAAACAAATGATTCCCCGTATACCGAAACTGAAAACGATGAAGAGAATCAACCTCAAGAACCTCTCAGAAAATCGAGTAGGCAAGTCAAAAGACCAGGATACTTAGATGATTTCGTGTGCTTAGCCGAGATTGATGTTGAGCATCTTCTCCTTGTCATTAATGAAGAACCATGGGACTATACAGAAGCGGTCAAAACTAAGGCATGGAGGAAGGCTTGTGAGGACGAGATATCATCTATAGTAAAGAACAAAACCTGGAGTCTTGTTGACCTGCCCAAAGGAGCTAAAGCAATCGGACTCAAGTGGGTGTTTAAGCTGAAAAGGAATTCTGATGGCAGCATAAATAAACACAAAGCGAGATTGGTGGCAAAAGGATATGTACAGAGACATGGGATCGATTTCGACGAAGTGTTCGCACCTGTAGCCCGCATCGAAAC
The DNA here is from genome assembly GCF_000478725.1 of Eutrema salsugineum. Classification (NCBI taxonomy): domain Eukaryota; kingdom Viridiplantae; phylum Streptophyta; class Magnoliopsida; order Brassicales; family Brassicaceae; genus Eutrema; species Eutrema salsugineum. Next base: position 987,949 of record NW_006256885.1, read on the forward strand.
CGTAAGACTCATCATCTCGATATCGGCTTCCAATGGATGGGAAATCCACCATCTCGATGTCAAAACCGCATTCCTTCATGGAGAATTGAAGGAAGAGGTCTTCGTCACTTAGCCAGAAGGATTTGTTTCAAAAGGAAGCGAGAACAAAGTGTACAAACTACACAAAGCACTTTATGGACTAAGACAAGCCCCAAGAGCTTGGAACAATAAGCTCAACAAGATACTTCGAGAGTTAAACTTCTCCAAATGTTCTAAAGAACCATCGCTATATCGAAAAGAAGACAAAGAGGGATTACTACTTGTAGCCGTGTATGTGGACGATCTACTTGTTATAGGATCCTGTCAGAAACAAATACTTGAATTCAAGAAAGGGATGTCTACAAAGTTTGAGATGAGCGATCTCGGCAAACTCAGTTACTACCTTGGAATCGAAGTGTTACAGCATGAGAAAGGCATCATGATAAAACAGGAGAGATATGCGTTGAAAATCTTAGAAGAGGCTAAGATGCTCGACTGCAACGCTGCGTTAACACCGATGGATCCTGGAGCAAACTTATCCAAATCACAAGAAGAGAAGGGCATTAATGAGACAGAATATAGGAGAAATATCGGATGCCTCCGTTACCTTCTACATTCTCGGCCAGACCTTTCTTATAGCGTTGGTATCTTAAGCAGGTATATGCAGGAACCTAAGGAGTCTCATGGAACAGCATTAAACGTGTTTTAAGGTACCTAAAGGGAACACTGGCTCATGGTCTTGCGTTTAAAAGAGGAATGAAGTCAGGTCTGGTGGGCTACAGCGACAGCAGCCACAACGTAGACTTAGACGACGGGAGAAGCACAGCAGGACATATATTTTACCTCAATGAATGTCCAATAACTTGGAGCTCACATAAGCAAGAAACCGTTGCTCTTTCTTCTTGCGAGGCAGAATTTATGGCAGCTACCGAGGCTGCTAAACAGGCGATTTGGTTACAAGATTTGCTTGAAGAAGTTGCAGTAACAAAGAGTGAAAAGGTGACCATACGGATAGACAACAAATCTGCAATAGCCCTTACAAAAAATCCAGTCTTCCATGGAAGGAGTAAGCACATCCATCGAAGATATCACTTTATACGGGAATGCATAGAGAATGAGCAAGTCGAGGTGGAACATGTTCCTGGAACGGAACAGAAAGCAGATGTTCTAACTAAAGCACTTGGAAGAATCAAATTCAAGGAAATGAGAGATCTCTTAGGAGTTCAAGACTTGTCAAAAGTGGAGTTCAAGCTTAAGGGGGAGAATGTTGAATAAGCTTGATTTCCTAAAAGGTTTAGGAAAGAGTTTAGGAAAAGAAAGTTTCTATCTAGGAGTTATCTAGAAAGTTCTTAGGAGTTATCTAAGAATGCTAAGTGTTTATCCATTAGGATTAGGATTGTGTTTATCTCCTCTCTATATAAGAGATACCAAAGCTGTGGTAATCCTTAAGAGTTTAGTGAGAGAGATTAAGAAGCTTTAGTTTTGAGTTATTTTCTAAAGCTAATAAAGAAGTTGCTTTATTATTTTTTGATCTAAGTTCTAAATTCTATAAAACACACAACTCAGAAAAAGGAGTAAGAAGAAGAAGAAGAGAAACACGGTATATCTTCCGGGGGATTTGCTAGTGGAGATACTCTCTAGGGTTCCGACGACTTCTTTGGCAAGATTACGATTAATATCTAAAGGATGGAACGCTCTTATCAAAGATGGAAAATTTGTTAAGAAGTCTCTTGTTATCATGTTGGTTGAATTTAGGGTTTATTTAGTGAGCGTTGATCTCCATGGAATCCACAACAACGTTGCTCCATCTGTAAAGGTTACAAGTCAATTTAGTTTAAAAGATCCACTTTCTAATTCGTCAGAAGAAGTGGATGTATGCAGAATCTTTCACTGCGGCGGCTTATTGCTATGTAGCACAGAGGACAAAAGACTGGTGGTTTGGAATCCATGTTCAGGTGAAACCAAGTGGATAAAACCTAGAAAACAGTACAAGAAATTCGATTTCTATGCTCTAGGTAAATCCTCTTGCAACAAGTACAAAATCTTGAGGGTGGATCAGTTTGGTTATCTGAACCCATGCTTTCTTGAATACGAAGTCTATGACTTTACCTCTAGTTCGTGGAGGCGTGTTGGTGAGACTAGAGACTGGTTCATACCACGGTTTAGGGGTCTTGGCGTGACAGTGAATGGAAATACTTACTGGCTTGCTTATACTCAACACAGGCCAATAGAAGATTTCTTACTTTGTTTTGATTTTTCAGAAGAGAGGTTTGGGAATGTGTCTTTGCCGGGTGATCATCTTTCTTATTATGTATTTGCTTTATCAGTGAGTAGAGAAGATCTACAACTTTGTCTGTTGGCTACTCGGAGCAGGCATGTATTCGATATCGATGTATGGAAGGCCACTAATATTCAGAGTACCCGAGCCGCTTCATGGAGTAAGTTACCCCTTGCGTTTTTGCTTTTGTAATGGGATGAATTTCTTGGTTGACCAGGAAAACAAAGTTATAGTGTGTCGCGGTTTACATGGGGTCTCTAAAGACTTTTTGAACATTATGGGAGAGGATAAATGCATCAAAGTGGATCAACACAATGTAGGATCTAAATGCTCACTTCTTGTTAGTTATATTCCAACTTTGGTTCAATTCCAACAAGGTTCAAATCCAATTAAGGTACGTGCAAGGAAAGCGCCAAGCACGAGATTTGTAATTGTCACACTAGTTTTTGCATTATCTATCCAATTCTTGATATGTTGATAAGATGTATGTCTTGCTACTTATATCCTTTGCAAGTGGAATGTTTTTGGCAAATGAGAATGTATAACATTCTTCATATCATAAAAAATACTTCCAGTGTTTGAGAATGATATAAAGACAAGTGTGTCACCTTAGCTTCTTTTTTTTTTTTGTTTCATGAGTATATGGTTATAGATTTGTGTTGCATAGTGAGACACCTAGACTTCAGGATGAACGTGATACATATACAAATAGAAGAAGAAAAAACAACAATACAAAGCTTATAGAACATACAAAATATCCTGAAACAAGACAACAAGCAACCCTCACAAGTTTTATTCTGGAACCGGAACAAGACTTGGAACGTATACAAAGCCGCAGATAAAAGGCTTACCATCACTACGCAAATCACAACGTCCTCCCTCAAATTTTTTAATAACAATCCCATCTTTACTAATCTCGTAAACACTTACGCGAACATAATCATCTGCTTCATCTTTCATCACTTTTTCGCACCATACCATGATACTACCGTTCTTGTCAATAAAGTAACTTGGATGAGCCAAATCTTGATCGGTATGTAATGCCGGGAGATCAGGATTAACCACGTTCAAGTATTTGGTCCACGAGACAACCTCATCGTTTAGTTTGTTTGTGATCCAAACTTCAATCTTCGTTGTTTCTCCACGTTGATGTAACAAAGAAAGACTATCTCCTCCAAAACTCGATAAAGCTGCTGTATCCAAGACACCGCATTCGAATGGGAGATTGCATACGAGTTTGAATGTTTCTGTCGAGAAATCAAAGCTTTGGATGAAAATTTCGGGTTTCTTGATCCAATGTGCAACCCAATACATGTTTCCTTTCACAGACACACCTTTGCAAGGTGGATCTATACACCAATCCAAAGTAGCATCATTATCAAGAACTCTCCAAGAATCAGATTTTAAATCATATATCTGAATCACTGGCTCACAAGAACCGATCATTTCTCTCTCATCGTCTTCAAGCTCTCCTTCGAAAATCCGTAAGATTTTGTATCCATCACGAGATACATTGTCGTATCCTATACCGTAGAAATCATTGGTCAAGTAAAAATCCATAGGTTTGATCCATTTGATTCCATTCAAGAACGGATTCCAAAATGCGAGTTTGGAGTCTCTTGATCGTGTGTCATTGCATCTACACAACAATAATCCATCGCAATGACCAACGGTCGAAATCTCAGATATATTGTGAAACTCGTCTGGTATTGGTGAAGATGAGCGAGCTCCTCTCACTGGATCGATTATTTGAACCGTTTGATCGATTCTTATGAATCTTTCTTGAACAAGATCCAAGTATTTGTAAATGAATCTTTTGTCTTTCAAAAGATCGTGCCATTGTTTGCACGTTAACTTGAATTGTGTCAGATATTCGATTGGAATCCTACAGAATATTTCTTCTATTATATCAATAGGAAGCAATGAACGCTCTGAAGAAGCCATGCAAATAAGAAAAAAAAGATTGTGACTAAAAAAAAAACGTAGTCTCGCTTCTGATTCTACTTAATGGATTGATAACAAACAATTAAACCTTACCTCTAGTTTTGTTGTTTTTCATTAAATTATGTGACGTGAGGATGCCTCGAAAATGGCTTTTCCGTATATAGCATTTTCAAGAAATCGAGAAATTGTTTCCCCTTTCTTTTCTCGAGTTTGAGGTTTATATTGAAGAATGAATAATACATATTTGGGTAAAAATTATAAACTCAGGGAAAATTAGATTTCAATCTGTAAATATTTATAGAATTCGACAGATTTAAGATTAAATTATATAACTGTTTTTGATCTATTCTCTCCTACAAATCCTCTGTTCTGAGTCTTCTGACTAGTGACCAAAATCCCCTGTTTTAGAGAAGTCGTTATAAACTTATAATGGCCAAGGTAGCTAATTACCAAACCGCCCTCAATGTAACCAACAGTATAGCAATATACCTAGTAGCCAATTTGCCATGTCGTGTGCCTAACCATCGATTTGTTCGCCTGGCAGAAAGGAATGTAAATCATAATGCTATACCTGCACGTGATGCTTGAAATAAACCACGAGACGTGGAAGAAATAAATAAAAATGCAAGTGTCTTAGTCATGCCATTCGAAGTGTAACAAAACCTGGTGATGAGACACGTAACATAGGAGAAAACAAGATCCACTTTTGGTACTTATCTTCCGTACCAATGTCCACCACAAGTGTGATCCATATCTTCTATGTTTGTATTCTTAGTAACATTGAATTGTATTATATTAACTTGTGGACACATTTTTATCATACTAAAAAACAAAACTTGTGGATACTGGATACATAATAGTTAGAAGCAAAATGTGAATTCAATTTGATATCTTAAATGTTAAAACATATATGTTTCGGACCATCCAAACCAAGTCTAGAAGATTCGTTTAAATTAAACTACACAAGAACGAAATCCATTTAGGTACCTATTTGAGGTTTTTTTTTTTTGTATAAAGAGTATCTAGAAATGTTTTAGGTATCTCTATACTAATTAACTTCTTGCATCGCTTTACAAACTTCTAAATTTATCGAGTGTTTTCTCCATTTTTTTGTGTGTGTTTGGATAAACGTTTGATTGTGCCCAATCATGATCTTGGTGTGGTGTATAGGAACACTCGTCACCATGCATGTCAATCTCTCTTTTCCTATATAAACTAAAACCATCCATCATATTTTCATCAAAAATAAAAACATCAGCATACAACAAAAAGATGGCGATGACAAACAAATTAACAATAACACTTCTCCTTCTAATCTCCATAGCCTTTTTCCACTGCTTGGCCTTCCATTTGGAGTTCGAAGAGTTCGAGCCACGGCAACAGCAAGAGGAACAAGAAGGTCCTGGTGGCAGCTCCGGAAGAGGATGGGAAGAAGAGGAGACGAACAATCCGTACCACTTCAAGGAGAGGAGTTTCAAGAGCTGGTTTCGGTCAAAGGAAGTAGGTTTTATGAAAATGTTACCTAAGTTCACTAAACGCTCATCCACTCTCTTCCGTGGAATCGAAAACCACCGGTTCATGTTCATGGAGATGGAGCCTAACACTTTTCTTGTGCCTCACCATTTGGATGCCGATTTCGTCCTTATAGTCCTACAAGGTTAATCCATTTTCTTTCTCTTTCTTTCTTGCAACACTTGTGTTCTTTAGATATATGGTAATTGGTAAGGTTCGAATTCGAGTTTTAATATTTAAGTTGTTTTTTCCGGCAGGATATATTTAAGTAGTTAAATACTTAACAGTCAAAGAATTGCGGGAAATTTTTGAATACTTCTAATAATCCGGACAAGAAGAGATGGAATCTTGTGATAACCAAGTTTTATATTATTGAATCTATATATAGATACCGGAAGAATTGGTAGGAAGTTTGATTAGGGGATCACAACAAATGGGACAAGGGCTTATACGAAGAGTTTCTCCCGAACAAATCAAGGAACTTGCGGAACACGCTACCTCTCCTTCGAACAAACACAAAGAAAAAGGCAAGGGCAAGGGCAAGGGAAAAGACAAAGACACGAGTACGATGTGGAACCCTTTCAATCTCCTTACACAAGATCCAATCTACTCCAATGACTTTGGCCATTTCCACGAAGCACATCCTAAGAAATTTAGTCAACTTCAAGACCTTGATATCGCCGTCTCTTGGGTTAACATGACACAGGTCCAACAATGAAAAAAACCATTTAATTCCTATATATGGTTTTGACTGATCAATTTACTAATCATAAAACCGGATTGTGTCAAATATGCAGGGATCTGTGTTCCTTCCTCAGTTTAACTCAAAGGCAACCTTTGTAACGTTCGTGGAGAATGGTTGTGCCCGATATGAGATGGCTAGTCCTTACACATTCCAAGGAGAGCAACAACAACAGCAACAAAAACCGTGGTTTGAACAAGGAGAAGAACAAGAACAAGAAGAAGAAGAAATGAGTGGACAAGTACACAAGTTTGTGTCACGCGTGTGCAAAGGCGAAGTTTTTATCATTCCGGCAGGTCATCCAACAGCTGTACTCGCACAAGATCAAAACTTTGTCGCGGTTGGTTTTGGTATTCATGCGTTCAACAGCAAAAGAACGTTTCTTGCAGGTAAAGAAAATGGGTTTTAATCGATGGTTTCTAAGCAACTCTTCTCTTTTTGAGCTGTCTCTCACTATCAAATGTGATTGGGTTTTAGGGCAAGAGAATATGCTGAAAAACCTCGACAAGGTGGCGACGAAATTGAGCTTTGGTGTGGGAAGTAAAATGGCGGAGAAACTGTTCACGAGCCAAAACTATTCCTACTTTGCACCTACGGATCGTAGCCATCAGTTTCCAGAGAAACGCAAGCCATCGTTCCAATCAATCTTCAACATAGCCGGTTTTTGAGAATGCATCTACAGTTTTAAGAAAGAAAGAAGAAACAAAAGGTTTAAACTAAGGGACTAATGTGAATGTCTTGAAGATGTAATAATACGGTGATGTTCTGAAACTTCAGATACATTATAGCATATAGCAAATAGCCAATTTGCCATGTTTTGTTTTTTTTTGTTTTCCTTTAAATCTATTGCATTCAGTTTCCTCGACATCACTTTATTGGGATATCATTTGGAGCATACAAATAATTTGATTACAATGCCAATATAGTAAGATAGGCAAGGAGGATTAAACAAGTTACAAGAGAGCATATAGCAAAATCAAACACGTGTGAGCAGCAAAAGAGTAACCGATGTTAAGGTGGGTAAAGTGAGCATCCCAAATCGCTGAAGCATAAGGGCAATCGAAAAAGAGGTGATCCTTGCATTCGTCAGAGGCATTACCTAGGAGACATCTGAGGGGACATTAATTCCCCAACTCAAAAGTCTGTCTCTAGTAACCAATCTGTTCCTCGCAACAATCCACAACAAGAAAGCATGTTTGGGAATTCTTTGAGAAAACCAAACAGATTTGAACCAATTGACGGAAGGATTTGGAGGGTGCAAAGAATTCCAGGTCATCGAGGTGGAGAACAGACCAGGAGAAGCAGAGGAGCTATTCCTCCAAAGAAAGGAGTCTTCAACATCAGAGTGAACATCTGGTGGCTCCATAGTGATACATTGACTTAAGAGAGAGACATAATTGGGTTTCTTCCTCGAGGGAGGATCCACACACCATTAGCCACTACTTGAGAACAGAGGCCATGCGGAAAATACCTGAGATCTGAGGACCATTAGTACCAGTGAGATCAATTAAAGGACCCAGACCCGTTCAGTTATCATGCCAGAACAACGCCGTCGATCTGCATTCAAGATTGCAAACTAGAAAAGGTCAAGCTACAGATCTGAGCTTAAGTAGACTGTCTCCAAATCCAACTTCCTTCCTCCATTTGAGATTTCAGAGTCCCAGAAAAGACGACCGCGAACCAGATTACTCTTAACCCAAGAAACCCAAAGAGAATCAACTTTGGTGAAAAGTAGCCAGATGAGCTTGAACCCAAAGACTTTATTCTAAGAGACCAGTCTGCGCAACCTAAGCCCTCCTTCATTTTTGGGAGTACACACCGAAGTCCATGAAACTTTGGCTCTATTAGTAGAATTGGGCTAATGGAGCCAATGTTGTGGTTAACCATCGATTTGTTCGCCTGACAGAAAAGAATGTAAATCGTAAAGCTGTACCACGTGATGCTTGAAATAAACCACGAGACGTGGAAGAAATAAATCAAAATGCAAGTGTCTTAGTCATGCCATTCGAAGTGTAACAAAACCTGGTGATAAGACACGTAACATAGGAGAAAACAAGATCCACTTTTGGTACTTATCTTCCGTACCAATGTCCACCACAAGTGTAATCCATATCTTCTATGTTTGTATTCTTAGTAACATTGAATTATATTATATTAACTTGTGGACACATTTTTACCTTACAAAAAAAACAAAACTTGTGGATACATAATATAGTTAGAAGCAAATTGTGAATTTAATTTGATTAATATCGTAAATGTTAAAAAATAAAAACATACATGTTTCGGACCATCCAAACTAAGTCTAGAAGATTCGTTTAAATTAAATTACACAAGAAAAAAAATCAATTTAAGTACCTATTTGGGTTTCTTTTTTGTATAAAGGGTATTTAGAAATGTTTTAGGTATCTCTATACCAATTAACTTCTTGCATCGCTCTACAAACTTCAAGAATTATCGAATGTTTTCTACATTTTTTGTATATGTTTTGGATAAATGTTTGAATGTGCCCAATCATGGTCTTGGTGTGGTGTATAGGAACACTCGTCACCATGCATGTCAATCTCTCTTTCCTATATAACCTAAAACCATCAATCATTTTCCTCAGTACTAAACACATCAGCATACAACAACAAAAAATGGCGATGACAAACAAATTAACCATAACACTTGTCCTTCTAATCTCCATAGCTTTTTTCCACTGCTTAGCCTTCCGTTTGGAGTTCGAAGAATTCGAGCCACGGCAACAGCAAGAGGAACAAGAAGGTCCTGGTGCCGGTCATGGTGGCAGCTCTGGCAGAGGATGGGAAGAAGAGGCGACGAACAATCCGTACCACTTCAAGGAGAGGAGTTTCAAGAGCTGGTTTCAGTCAAAGGAAGTAGGTTATATGAAAATGTTACCTAAGTTCACTAAACGCTCATCCACTCTCTTCCGTGGAATCGAAAACCACCGGTTCATGTTCATGGAGATGGAGCCTAACACTTTTCTTGTGCCTCACCATGTGGATGCCGATTTCGTCTTTATAGTCCTACAAGGTTAATCCATTTTCTTTTCTTTTTTTCTTTCTTGCAACACTTGTGTTCCTTAGATAGTTATTACATTAGCTTACACTTCAAAATCATAGGGAAGGGAATGATTGGTTTCGTGACGGACAAGACAAAGGAATCGTTTGAAATAAAGAAAGGTGATGTGGTGAGAGTCCCTTCAGGCGTCACACACTTTTTCACAAACACTAACGAGACTGTTCCTCTCCGCCTAGCCAAGATCGCCGTCCCAGTCAACACTCCTGGCCACTTCCAGGTCCTTCACTTAAAATCTTTTTTTTTTTTTTTTCTGACTTTATCTTATGGTCTTTTCCCGAGAAGGGTAATATTTTTTTTTTAATCTTTTTCACATGTTTATCACTTCAATTAATGTTAATTTGCTATTTATTAACGTCGTTTGACCTTGATTTGTCCCAGGCTAACTTCCCTAGTCGATCCAAATTTCAGCAATCCTACTTCAGTGGGTTTAGCAATGATGTACTCTCTGCCAGTTTCAACGTATGCTTCCTAACTTTCTTCTTTCAATGTTAAATCATATTATTTATATATATAGATATTTATTTATATATATGTATATATATATATATGTTGAGATTTTAGCAAAATAATATAAAAACTTTAGAAAATATGTATTTAGACGAATATCGATTTTTTGGATTTTTTTATTTATATTCCTAAAGCGGTGTCTTATAAAATCATAGCAATCTATATCAGATTTTAAGTCACTTTATTTATAAACAACAACAATATAGTATATGCTAGTGTTTTTTTTTTTAAATTTCTCACTAGATTAGGATATGTATGATAAGGGTAGAATTCGAGCTTGAATATTTTCTTAGTTAAATTCAAAGAAATTCCGGGGAAACTTTGAATACTTCTAATAATCCGTACGAGAGAAGAGATGGAATATTGTGATAACCAAGTTTTATATTAATGAATCTATATATAGATACCGGAAGAATTGGTAGGAAGTTTGATTAGGGGATCACAACAAATGGGACAAGGGATTATACGAAGAGTTTCTCCCGAACAAATCAAGGAACTTACAGAACACGCTACCTCTCCTTCAAACAAACACAAAGAGAAAGGCAAAGGCAAAGAAAAAGACACGAGCACGATGTGGAACCCTTTCAATATCTTTAAGGAAGATCCAATTTACTCCAACGACTTTGGCCATTTACACGAAGCACATCCTAAGAAGTTTAGTCAACTCCAAGACCTTGATATCTCCGTTTCTTGGATCAACATGACACAGGTTTAACAATGGAAAAACCCCTTAATTATTCCTATGGTTTGATTTGATCAATTGCTAATTCTGTAAACCGGATTGTGTAAATATACAGGGATCTTTGTTCCTTCCTCACTACAACTCTAAGACAACCTTTGTAGTGTTCGTGGAGAATGGTTGCGCCCGATTCGAGATGGCTAGTCCATATACATTCCAAGGAGAGCAACAACAACAGCAAAAACCGTGGTTTGAACAAGAACAAGGAGAAGAACAAGAACAAGAAGAAGAAGAAATGAGTGGACAAGTACACAAGTTTGTGTCACGCGTGTGCAAAGGCGAAGTTTTTATCATTCCGGCAGGTCATCCATTCGCTGTTCTCGCACAAGATCAAAACTATGTCGCGGTAGGTTTTGGTATCAATGCGTTCAACAGCAAAAGAACGTTCCTTGCAGGTAAAGAAAAAATGGGTTTTAATTGATAGTTAGTTTTCTAAGAAAATGGGTCTCTCTCACTCCTGGAATGTGATTGTGTGTGGTTGGGTTTTAGGGCAAGAGAATATGCTGAACAACCTCGACAAGGTGGCGACGAGGCTGAGCTTTGGTGTGGGAAGTAAAATGGCGGAGAAGTTGTTCACGAGCCAAAACTATTCCTACTTTGCTCCTACGGATCGTAGCCGTCAGTTTCCAGAGAAACGCAAGCCATCGTTCCAATCAATCTTCAACATAGCCGGTTTTTGAGAATGCATCTACACTCTTTAAGAAAGAAAGAAGAAACAAAAGGTTTTAATCAATGTGAATGTCTTGAAGATGTAATAATACGGTGACGTTCTGTAACTTCTTCTGTTTACCGAGTTTCTTGAGTTTGTACATCGTTGTAACTTGTAACGGATTTCCTCTGTTTTATAAATAATAAAACCTCCGTCTTTGGTTATTGTGGTAATGTGGACTTTTGTGAAAAAAAAAAAAAAAACAGGTTAGGTCTATATGTGTGAATTTTGAATTCTTAATTCAAGAGTCTGTCAAAAATAATCATACTATATACACAATATGACTAATTTGGAGATAGTTTTTATCAGTAATCATACTATACAGTATGACTAGTTTGGAGATAGTTTTGTCAGTAATATAACAACTTTGCAATCTTGAAACATGGGGGTCTTTAAAGGGTTCTTACCAATTAAAATAAAGAAATAGAATAAAAAGCAAAAGAGAGAGTTAACTCTTCTTTAAAAATTTCATTGTATGAAGGTTCTACATATGTCACTTTATATTGGGTAGTGTTTAATTTTAAAACTAAATTTTAATTATTAAGTAGTTTTTAATTTTAAAACTAAAATTTAATTATATAAATATATTATATTAAAATATTAATATTTATTTGTTTAAATATCTAAAATGAATTCGAAACGATTCGAGACGTTCTAAAATCAGCTCCAACACTGGGTAATATGGGGTTCATCGAGGGGTTTATTGGGCATTTTTGGCTTTTAAAAAAGAATAAAAGCCCAAAATTGAAAATAGTGGTGCTTTGTGATGGACCTGAAGCAGCGGTTTAGGAAGGGGTAAATTGGCCACATGTTTTGTTTTTATTGGTTGAAACAGAAAAGAAAGAGAAAGTAAAGTTTAGGAGTATCATGTTTTTTTTTCTGGAAAACTCATTTGCTCGTTCTCTTTTTTTTTTTACGACCAAAGATCTCTCCTTGGGCGATTCAGTTCGTTTTCGCGATTCTGGCGACCAAAGATCTCTCTTTTCTCTTGGGTATATATATATAATAATGATGAGGTTCCTTTCTTTCTTCTTCGATTGATTTTTTTTCTGTGCTTTCTCATCGTTTTCTCTGTTTCTTCTCCTGATTTTTTTGTTTTCAATTGATTTTGGTGTTTTTTTGTGTTTCTGTTTTAAGGATTTTTTTGGTCGAAGGGTTCATCAGCTTAAGAGGTTCAGAGTTGGGAGGGGGAAAAATTAAGGGAGTCTACACTATTCACAAATCAAAGAAATATTCATTAAAAACTCCAAAGAACCCCATGCGGTTTAGCGTTGGAGTTGCTCTAACAAGTTAAAGAAATTAAAGAAATAACCATAGAACAAAAAAGAAACTGAAAATCTAAAATGATATCGCTGGGCCTTATCACGAAGCCCATTTTAGACAAGAGTTCTTCTTTCAAGATGATATGACTATAGTACCCCTGGCGATCTCGTTGAATTACTCAATTAGCTTTCTTCCACGAGTAAAAAAGCCAACACACACGCGCACAAAGAAGGCTTGTTGGCCAAGACGCTTTTAATTTCTCAAGTCACTCAACTTCGATCCGATTCTTTCTCTGACGCCGGAGAAAAAAGCAAATAGGAATCGACGAGAGAGGAATCGGAGTCTGAGGTAAATAGATCTGAAAGCAGAGAGCGGAAAGATGGAGTGCGTATTTGGTCTAGTCGGTAATGGATTCGCCATCGTTGCGGCGGATACATCGGCGGTTCACAGTATCCTTCTCCACAAAAACAATGAGGACAAGATCATGGTCCTTGACCCCCACAAGCTTGTCGCTGCAAGCGGCGAGCCAGGAGACCGGTAATTTCTTCTTCCCGTTACTCATTTTTCTGTGTGTGTCTCTCTACATGTGTAATTCCAGAAGAATTTAAATCGAATTGGGGCTTGATAGGGTTCAGTTCACGGAATACGTTCAGAAGAATGTGTCGTTGTACAAGTTCCGTAATGGAATCCCTTTGACTACCGCCGCCGCCGCGAACTTCACTCGCGGAGAGCTAGCCACAGCTTTGAGGAAGGTGAGCTCTTCTTCTAGCTCTGCTATTAGGGTTTTTTATTTGGGGATTTTCTTTGTTTTTCCTATTTCTGTTTTTCTTTTAGCTGACAATTTGGATTATTTGGTTGAGGTCATGATTTTAGTGTGCCTAAGGCAGGTTTCTCTTGGGGGTTTATTGTCTTCTTTTGATTCATTTTAAATCGAGATCGTTTGATTGAAGAGTTTTGTGTATTGAATTGAAGTTTTTTCTCTGCATTACTGTGGTTTTGATAATGTTAAGGCTGCTAATAGCCAATGCGTCTCTCAGGTTTTGCTTACTTTTCTATGTGGCAATGTTAAGTATTGTTGTGATTCAAGTAGTTTTGAGATGAGAGTATGAGTTTGAATTTTTTTAGTTTTAAGTTGGTCTTATTAGGGCATCAATATAGTTAGGAGATCTGATTTGAGAAGATGCCTGTGTTTCCATTGTTGGGATTGTACTGTGACTATCCCAAACTTCTAGGAATTTACTATCCCGTTCTGTTCTTGAATGTCATATAAAGCATGGTAGATGGTCCTTTATAGCCAAATGATCACTTCAAGAGTTGCAGAAGTTTCCTTATCGTCTAAAAATAATGATGCATCCTTTTTTTGTGTGGAGAAGATGGAAACTCAGGTTGACACCGATAGTTTATTTTGTCCAAGCTTCTTTGTGTTAGACTTTACTCGACTTAGATGAATGTACTGTCTTTCAAGGCTTCTTTGGTTTATATGACTTTGATTATGTAATATGTAATACTCTATGCTAATTTAATCATTTTCACATTGAGATCCGCAAGCATTATACAGTCTTGAGGGCCTATACATGATAATAAACTCATATGTTTTTTTCTCTGGGTTTCCATGTTCCTGTTTTGGTTTGGCCTCTTATCATTGATGTCAACAAATTTGAGATAAGTCATTGCTTATACTGTTCTGCTCTGTTTGATCAGAATCCGTATTCAGTGAATATCCTGATGGCTGGCTACGACAATGAGAGCGGCGCATCCCTTTACTACATCGACTACATCGCAACCCTTCACAAAGTTGACAAGGGAGCTTTCGGTTACGGCTCCTACTTCTCCCTCTCCACGATGGACAGGCACTACCGCAGCGACATGTCCGTAGAAGAAGCCATTGAACTGGTCGACAAATGCATACTTGAGATCCGGTCAAGACTTGTTGTCGCGCCACCGAACTTTGTGATCAAGATTGTTGACAAAGACGGAGCTCGCACTTACGCTCAGCGCCAGTCCGTACAGGACGTCACAACTGCTGCTGTTTGAGTTTAGGGTTTGTGTTTGGTTCCAGAAGTTTAACGTTAACTCAGCTTTTGTGACGTTTGCTTTTATTTGGAGTTTGTGTTCTTGACAATTTTCTTAGTTTGAGCAATGAGCATCAAGCAGATGGTATATTACTTCAGACAATGCAAAGTAAGTCTCACTCAAAACAATGACAATTCCACAAAGCAAATGGCCAAACAAATGGTTCTTTCTTTCTATATAAATCGAAAATGCATAAATCAAATAACACGAGGAATACAAAGGAAGGTGAACAATGAGATCAATAGAATTTGAGGGCTACGAGGGTGACACCAAAGAAGAGAAGAGATGGTGAGAGAGCGTAGGAGGATGAAGGAGTGACAGAAGATGGACTGGTGCTTCCTCCGTCGTCAGCCGTAGGAGCTGCACCGGTTGGTGTAAAAGGTCGAGTTGCATCAGACTGTGGTGTCTGAGCTGCCGGAGTCGGCTCTGGAACAATTGGAGTCGTCGCTGGACCTGGAGACATCGCTGGTCCAAATGCACCAGCTGGTCCTGCTCATCCCAAAAAAAAATCATTTTACAAACAAACAAGATTTGTGATCAAATGAGATGATTATGATGTGATTATTTGCTTACCAGGAGCAGCAGCTGGAGAAATATTAGCTGTTGAAAACAAACACAAAAACATCAAAACACAAAGTAGATATAAATTGATAATGTAATGTAAATATATAGGGGAGAAATGTTATTTGCCTTTGCATTGAAGAGGGACTCTAGGCATGTTACAAGCACGAGGAAGAGAAACGGCGGTTGTGCGGTTAATCGGAATATTAAAAGGAACAGTTCCGGTGACAATAAGACAAAGACATCCCATTCCTCCGGTAGTCAAAGACCTAAGCGAGTTACAACAATCAGACGACGGTGAAGTTCCGTTGCTTGTGCTGTTTGTTAAGAAACCCATACAAGGACCAACGGTGGTCATCATAGTCGGAGTACATTGGCTTAGCGGCGGTTGTTGGCTGCGAACCGGAAAAGCTAGCACCGCGATTAAGGCCACCACGAACGTTATAACCGGAATCTTCGACATTGTTGATCGATTTAAGCTTTTTGTTTGTTGTTCAAAGTGTGTTGTGTGTGTTTTTGTGATGAGAATGAAGAATTTGTGTGGGAATGGTTTTATAGGTAGGCAAAAAATGGAGGGAAGAAAGAAAATTGTGTATAGGTCAACTACTATAACTAATTATGTTCTCTTTTTTCGTTAATTTGTTCGTTGGTGGTAGTGAGCTAGCCAATGGGATTCGTACACGTGTATAGAGGAGTGTGGTAGATAGCTGTCTAATTCGTCTCGGATTGTGTATTAGATGAACCACTCTTCCACGGTTGTTCTGTTTTGGTGATTAAACAAAGAGATACGATTTTAACTTGAAGCCCATTATTACTATCTTGCATGTTGGGTTAAGACAAAATGTTCAGCTTACAAATGTTAAGCACATATACAAATGTTCTCAACAATGGCAAAAGCTTACAAATGTTAGCTTAACATATTCTCACTGGTACAATAACATATCAGGTATAGGAGAAAGTATAACTTTCTTCTTTTTCTAATTATTAAAAGTAAAAAATATACCCAAATTTCAAAAATTTCCAAAAGTTTTTGTAGATGACCTGAAATACATGATCTTCATTAGTAATAATACTTCATGTAGTGATTTAAAATACCTAAACTCTTCAAAAATCCGACTCTGTTTTGAACATTTACCAGCTAATTACCCATCCCTATATTTCCGATATAACCACTTGTCATTCATGCATGGATACTTATTTTTTTTAATTGTCTCTAAGTCTCTAGGGTAGATAATTGAACTTTTCTTTATTTTGAAAAACACGGAAAGCATATGACTAAAATGACTAACCATTGAATCAAACTTTGATACTTATTCAATTATCTAGAACGTCAAATGACTTGTAAAAGACGATGTCCTAACTCAGATTTTTCGACACCTATTAAGCCAAGTCAAGAAACGGGTCAATCTCAAAAAAAGAAAAGAATAAAGAATACAAAACAATAATATCATATAGTAATTAGCAAAACTCCGAAAACCTTTAATCAAATAATCAGGAAGTAGTTCAACAACCAACCCTAGGCCGTCACATAGACCACCGACCCTAAATCAGTCCTGTTCACAACACAGCACTTCGTGTCCGAACAGTTCAAAAGACACAATACTTAAACAGAAGCTGTTAAAAAAGTAGGAAAAAGTTGGCCACCCAAATTAAGCCACCTTCCTTTTGTCGTCATTTTAAACTCCCTCTGTTCCTTATTTATATCCCTCGTTTATATTCTCATAACTCCACAAATCCAATCAAACAACACAAACACAAACTCAAAGAAAATCTTTCAAACACATCGCAAGAAAACATGAAAATGGGAATGGGTTTAGTGTTGCTTACAGTTTTCATGACTGTGATGTCTTCTACAAGGGTCTCTGCTCAATCTTCGAGTTGCACAACCGCGTTGATCAGCATGTCACCGTGTCTCAACTACATAACCGGAAACTCTACCTCTCCTTCTCAGCAATGCTGTAGACAGTTGGCTAATGTAGTCCAGTCTTCTCCTGAATGTTTGTGTCAAGTCCTCAACGGTGGAGGCTCTCAGCTTGGGATCAATGTTAACCAAACACAGGCTCTTGAATTGCCAAAGGCCTGTAATGTTCAGACTCCTCCTGTCAGTCGCTGTAACAACGGTAAGAATCTTCAAAACAATCTGTTAATTTATGAAGACTGTTCCAACCCAAAAATCTTGTGAAACTAAGTATTACAATTTGCAGGTGGTGGTGGCTCTACTGCTGACTCTCCTGCAGATTCACCAAACTCTTCAGGTAAGTGACTTTAAACAGATGTGAGGAGGAAGAAACACCAATCTCAATATATTCTTTTGTTTATCTAATGCATTCCATGTTGGAAATTTATTTTAGGACCAGGAAATGGATCCAAAACCGTACCAGTAGGAGAAGGAGAAGGACCATCGTCTGATGGAAGCTCTATCAAATTCTCTTTTCCTCTTCTTGCCTTCCTTTCCACGGCTTCCTACATCGCACTCTTTTAGAAATACTGATTTTCTTTATCCATGTTTCTCCTGAAACCGATGAATCTCTTGTTTCCACTCAGATTGCATTCTTTATTGTTCTCTATTTATTTACATTTCGATGTGATTTTGTGTGATGTATTTTTATGCTCTATGAATCCTTACCTTTTATAATAAACATTATTTTCCAAAACACAAATTGAAAAACAGAACATTTGCTCTCTCAATAAAGTATCGCTTTAGATGGTAGCAAGTTCAAAACTCAAGAGCCAGAGATAGTAGATAGGAAAAGATATCCCAAAGGAACGAAGAACTTGTTTAAACTTAAAGCTAAACGGAAGTTTAGAAATTTCCTCACCACAGTTAGAGCTGAAAGAACTTAATTAAAAATTACTAGTCTTCTTGAAACATCATCTGTAGAACTTTTTCAACCTGTAACAGCAACAAGATGAGAAGAAGATGACCACGAGGCTTCTGTTTCTCCACATAGTACGCCCATTTACAATTCTTTGTAAACGTATGCCATATTTAATAACAATAAAGTTTCCAAGTCTCTGAATGTTGTGAATGCTTTGAAAAGTTTATGCATTGCAGGGGCTCTGCCATTCGCTAAGCATTGAATGTTTGTAAATGAATGAAGAAGATGCAAATCTTAGCAATAAGTTCATCTTCATTCAAAACAACCAAGAGCCGTGAAGCAAAGCTAATGAACAATTTATAACTTCTTATTAAAAAGGAAAACAACCATATTGCACAACAACCAAGTTCACTATGTTATCTTGCTAATGTTACAGAAAGTATAAAGGTTATCATAAAAAGAAGGAAAGTTGATACATAAAATAATTTTCTACAACTATTAGATACTAAGAATGTGACCGAGATCGCACAAACTCCTCCAGTTTTTCCCAGACTTCTAATGCAGCAGCCCGGTCTTGATGCCGCTTGTTCTTACTAATCTGAGAAGTTCAGAACACACAACAGAAGTTCATAGATTCAGTAATCTTAACATAACAGCAGATCAAAGAAATGTGTTAGATTTCTCACCGAGATGATCTTTACATTCCACTGCTTCACCGTCTTGGCTGATTCAATACTATCATCTTCAAACCGCAAAAAGAACCCAATGACTGCAAACAATAGGGACAAAAAAAAAAATACAAATTTCAGCTCCAACTACAAAACCAAACCAAACGAGATAAAACCCAAGTACTGTAGCAGATTCTTCAACTCATTCAAATTCTAATCACAAGTAGACCAAAAGATTTGAAGAATCATTTTTGCTTCTCTATAACAAAAAAAAGGAACCATTTTTGCTTACTCTTATTGAATATCTCAACATGGTCCTTGAAAGGCCAATCCTTGAACTGCCAATCCTTCCCCAATACAAAAACCGCAACAACACGGTCCCAATCATCAGGCTTCAAAGCAGATGGCTTGTCCCTAACTTCATAAGCAGTCACAACTCTCTCTCTGTCTCTACTAAACTTCTTCTGAACCGTAATACAATCTGGCTTTAGCCCTTTCATCTGCTTCGCCTTAACATCATTCGGTATATAAACTCCATCTTCCAAAAACTCCTTGACATTGTATATAGTGATCAGTGTTTGAAACGCACTCGGCACAAGAATTATCGGCACGCCTTCTCCAATCTTCCCTGCCTTAAAATGAAGCTTAGATTTAGGGTTTGCGTCATACCCAGAATCATCTCCGCCTCCACTAAACCCTACAATGCCTCTCTCTTCTGCACCCATTAACCTACTCTTTGCAACCAATCCGTCTTTCCTCTGATGAGACTCAATCCTCTGTCTCTCCTCTTCCCTCTTCGTCGAATTCACCAACACGCTGTAGAAATCCCTGTTCTTGCACTGAAGAATCGCGTCTCGGCTCTTCAATGGCCTCTCGTTGGATCGAATCAGCATAATGTAGTCAACATCCTCGCCGGATTTACCGAAATCCTCGACCTCCATGTCATCGATCGCGCTTTCTCTGGAAACAAACGTGGAGTTATCCTGGTCGGGCCGATACTCTTCGTTCTGCTTCTGGCTCTGCGCGTTCTGCTGCTGGAGCAAGAGGAAATCAATCGAATCGGAAGAAGCTACTCTTCCGGTGAGGTAATCGAGGAGAGGTTTCCGATCCGGTAAAGTCACCGCCGGAACAGCGTTTTTGACGGTGGATTGCATATACTCTCCGGGTTTCAGGTGCTGATTCTTCACATAGTGAACTAACGCCTCCAGAGTGTAGAGAGTTCCACCTTTCGACCTGTAAGCCGTCTCCGTCGCGCACGGGAACGAATACTCCGACCCGAATCGGTAATTAGCTCCGACCCGCTCGATTTTATCCAGGTCTCCCCTCGTCGTGAAATTCTTCAGCACCGATAACGGATCCATAGTTTCAGAGAGAGAGATTCTGATTTCGATCTTAGGGTTTATGCCAGAAACTCACACAGATTGTAAAAGAAGAAGAAGAGAGTAAGAGAGGAGAGTGAAACAAAAATGGGTAAATTTGTAATTTTAAATAAGTTGCAAGGATCTGAATCCGACAAGAAAGGCCCAAACAACTAATGGGCCTTATAAGCCGAATAGAATCATCTCTTTTAAATTTTCTGGTATATATCAAATTCATACAAGATTATATTGGTTATTACAAAACAGTTTAGGACATTTTGGAACCATGGAGGAATCACCAAAAATCTTCCTCCGGCCGTTTAATCTCTCAGACGCCGGAGATGTTCTTAAATGGGCCGGTGACGATGACGTCACGCGTTACCTACGTTGGGACTCCATTAAAACCGTGGAAGAAGCCCAACAACACATACTCCAAAAGGCCATACCACATCCATGGCGCCGTTCCATCTCTCTCCTCGACGACGGTCGTTCTATAGGTTGCGTCTCCGTCAGGCCCGATTCCGGCGATGGTATGTGCCGGGCCAACCTCGGATACGCCGTCGCAAAAGAGTTTTGGGGCCGGGGGATAGCCACGGCGGCCGTGAGGATGGCCGTGGAAGAAGCTTTGGAGGTTTTTCCGACGGTGGTGAGGATACAAGCGGTGGTGGAAGTGGAGAACAAAGCGTCTCAGAAGGTTTTGGAGAAAGCTGGGTTTCAGAAAGAGGGTTTGCTAAAAAAGTATGGTCTTTGCAAAGGAGTGGTTAGAGACATGTTTTTGTATAGTTTTGTTAAGGATGATTGTTGATTCTAATATAATATTAAGGGATAAATGGGGTGGTAATTTAATAATTATCGGTTGATATTTACCGAAATGATACAAAAGCAAAATGTTTGGTTTGCAAAGAAAAAGATGTTTACGGCAACGAGTGATGGTGTATTTTGTCTCCATGTTCTTATCATGTCATAAGTTGTTTTAAGTCGTGCCATCTGAATTATGATGTATAGTGACTTTTCCTCCGTGAAAAGACTGAAGAAACTATGGTTTTGTCCATAATTCACCACATAATATATTAAGTTAAATTTTTACGGTAGCTAGTACCAATCAATCAAAGCCAATTAATGTGTATACAAAGAATAATAATATAGATCGAGTTCTATTTATGCCGAGCAATAACACATTTTTTGTCAATATGCATAATTTTAGAAAAGGGATTATTATGACACATAAAAATCTAGTTTGAATTGTTCGTATACAATAAGAATTCTAGCATATTGTCATCGGATGTGTTAATATGTTGTTTCAAGTTTCAACCAATATATCTTAACAGTGTAACTGACCAAAAAATTATTTTTACAGTTCTAAGTTTTTTTTTATTTAAAGTTCTAAGTTTTTTGTTTCCTTGGATCTACAAAAATACGTCACTGGCATGGTGGCATCTATTACAGAATAGAAGATATTCGGCATTTTACATTAATTTCGGATGGATTTTATAGTTTTACATCTAGAACGTCATAGTCGCTCCATATGTTTGATTAAATTTTTAAGAGGAACTGCAAAAGCAACAAAAAAAAAAGAGTGAAAGTCTTTGAGGAGTATCAAGGAGCACGCATGCGTCTTGAACAGAAGTCATGCATAGTGTCGTCAAACTGATATGTTTTACATTTCTTGTCCTATCAATCTTAAATGTGTCAACTTCATATTCAACTACTTTCATATATAGTTATTAATATATACAAATTTCGTCTGCCTATACCATCCTTAAACTTTTGCATGAACTCAAATTGTTTTTGACATGTCCCGATGTGTGCTTGCTAAACAATTGTTGACACTAGTTTTAAATTAAGCAGCTATCAACCGGTGGTAGTTTTCATAGTTTTAGCCCTTTAGGATATTAATATTTGTATACTTACTCTTGTTTTGTTTAATTTTAATAATTTTACTCATGATTATTAAAGCTGTAAGTCAATTCTAACGATACCAGAATTTTGTTTCCTACTCCAACCAACTTTTACTCTTAAACAAGAGCAACTTGCAAATAATATGTACAAGAATCCGTTCTTTTTTATATCAATATTGCATGAAGTAGGATTCAATAATATAATTGGAAATGGTAGAATGGTAGCCAATAGTTTTATGTTTTTCTTTCAGATTTTCTGTCCGATTATATATTAGTCGATTTCCTTGATTCCTGCTTGTCATTTCAAAACAAATTCCCATGTTGATTTGAATAAAATATAAGGAGACATCAGAACACCGATACTGAATTGCTGATAGACACATGCAAACACATCACAACTAAATTTGTGTTACAAACACACTTGTTTTAGTTTGAATTTTACCAACCAACAACTTTCAATTTTCAATAACATTGCCTATTGGCGTAATTTCATACATCAACTAGGGTGGGCACGGAGCGGATATTGATTTTAGGGATATTCGTGATCCGTTCCGCTCCGTCCGGATAATCATGTTTCCGATCTGTATTCGCTCCGTAATTATCCAGATATCCATTTTCCGGATATCCGCCAAAAATCTGAATATTTACCGGATATTCGATCCGCTCCACAAAAATATTTAAATAATAATATATATAAAATAAATATTAAAAAATTCAAAATTTAGTTAAAAATAACAATATTTTCTTTTAAAAAAATATTTTTTCTTAACTTTTTAAGTTTTAATATTTATAATAATCAAATTTATAAACAAAAACTTACAAAAGTTACATTTATATATAATAATTATACATTTTATATGATTTATTATATATTTATATATACATATATATTTATACCGGAGCGGAGCGGATATCCGTCTTAATTTTTTTTAATATTTGTGATTTGTTTCGTTTTTAACGGATATTAAATTTTAATATTTACTTTGCTCCATAAAATTATGGATATCCGGATTTTTCGAATCGAATCGAGACGAATAACGGAGCGAAGCAAATATAACGGATATTTTGCCAAACCCTAACATCAACAAATGAGAGTAATATAATCTACGAGCAATTCCAAAAACTTAATTGCAAATTGTATTCGTCGTGTGGTCACGCCTCTTCTATAACCATTATTACCTCTCTTATTGTTATTTTTAAAAAAAAACTTATTTTACTTTGTGTGTTACTTAAAAGATAGATGATGCGACAGGAAGCAGTGAATGCTGATGTGAGCTTATGTGGTCCCTCCCCATTTAGTCCACGTGGAGGCAACTCTTAGTGCTTTCAGAGGGTTATTGTTGGGGACCCACCGATAATTCTTAAAAGAGTGGGCTCCTTTTTACTGACAGCAACAGAAAGATTTAGATTCTGATCTCACGGACGGTCACGATGATATGATGGATTGTGTTTCACGAGCCATGACACGACTCATGATGCTTCATTAGTTCTCTACTGTGACTTCACACTATTTTTGTCAAATTGATGATTATCAAGCTTTGCAAAAAAAAAAAAAAAAAAACACTGCTTAAAGCCATTCATGATTTCTTGTCCCTGAATTTTGATTGGTAATTCAATTATTTTATTAATTTTTTTCCATTAAGTTATATAATGGAGAACATAACATGTATACAAGTAGCAGTAATCAATTTATCAAAAAAAAAAAGTTATCAAATCCGTAAAGATAATGGAAACATTTAGGCAGATGCGGGCCATGCGGCAATGTTTTTACTTGATAATTTTTTTTAAGTTGTTGTCATCTCTAATTACATGGTTTCAAAAAAAGTTGATGGAATCACTAAACGTGTTCAAGAAATTAGATTACAGATATGATTGGAAACATAAGGACGTTAGAAGTTGTTCTTCAAAAAAAAAACATAAGGTAATTAGAAGCTTAAGAGATGACTAAAGTGTTTAAGAAAAATGAATTGGTTAGAATGAAGCGTTAATTAGATAATTAAAAAAAATACTACAATGGAACAAAACGTGAAAACGGCAAAAAAAAATAAAACGGTAAAAGGGACAAAACGGTTGAAAAATGCGGCTAAAAGATGAAACGTAAAAACAAGCACCTATTTCACATAAGATAATGGAGGCCTGTCAGCGTTTATAAACGGGTAGTTGTAATTTTATGATTTTCATAATATTTTATATTGAAAATGTATATATCTTTTTTAAGTTACGTTTCTCGAAAGTGAGCTAGATATATAAAATATAAATATAGATATCCATGCAGTATATATGTAAAGGTAGATAATTTGTCCATTTAATATATAGCAAGTGTGTGGTAAACTGAATTATTTATTATCAGTGTGTGCAATCTCCACCCAAAGAGACTAGCCAGCGATGAAAGCAAAAGAGATCAGTTAAGATTGTGAAATATATTCGTACGTATGATCGTATCTCATTCCATTCCGATGCGGAGTAACCAAGTCCACCCACACTCCCATGCTCCTAACAATATTATCATCATCACAAAAACGTACCATAAATCATTACACACCAGAAAAAATATCGTGATCATAGACTATTTTCATAGAGAGAAGCAAAAGTTCTCTTAATCATCGTCTCAATTTGTCTCCCGTTGAGAAAACTACTTGAGTGTTTCCGTATATGAGTTACTTAGCTCACTATTTCTGGTTACAGTTTGGAATTTAATCTTGCTAAAATTTCGTAAATCTACTTAGATTATAAAGATCATATTTTATATTAATGAAAACTACTGAAATACATTGTAGAAAGAAAATTGGTTTTAAAGTCAAATAAAGGTTTGAATTGATCATCACAATGAGAAATTGTGAAAAGAACCGATCGAGGTATGCAATGGAATGGTACAATCAATATAAGTGAAAAAAACTTGGTTTAAATGAAATCCCGCATCATAATGGAATTCCCTTGATTATGGTCTTCAAAATTGAGAAATTGTGGAAAAACTTCAACATAAATCGTCATTACGCATACTTTTAAGTTTGGTAAAACCTAGAAGTAACTAATCAAATTCCAAGTTTGTTTCACTTAATTTAAAGATTCCATCACATTCCATTATGCATTTTTGTATGAAAAAATTATACTATATGCATTGGGTTGGATAGACCCTTTCCATCCCAATCACGTTCTAGAATTCTCGTCTTATAAGGATATGCATTTTTAGTCTTTACAAGGTTTGTTAAATCTCATTTGGAAAGGGGAGGACACAAAGTTCTGATTTACCATCTAGATAACATTATTAAATTGAATTAGCAGATAGTCATGAGTTTCATGATTGATAAGAAAATTGTAAGATAAACCCATCTCAAATGCCTTAAAACGAAATAGAACTTTCTTGTAATTTCTGATTCTTTTTCATTTTATTTTAATTAAATTTCGGGAGATGTTGACATGATTTTAGTAGCAAAAATTGTTGTTCCTAAGGTTTAAAAAAAAAAAAAAAAATTGTTGTTCCTATCGCATCCCTGATTTTATATGAAAATGAAATAGACACTTTTTTTCTTTTTTGTTAAAATTTATTTCAACATTTCCGATTCTGAAAAACGTCAACCTGAATTTCTTTTTTTTCTGTTCCACTTTTTATTAGCCTATCAGTTATAGACAATTACCTAGCTAATCAACAAATAATATGAAAGACGTAAAGTATTAACTTATCATTATGTTATATAATCGCTTGAACGATTTGTAAGTCGTAAGTCGTAACACGTACGATATGCAACACGAGAATTTTCGACTTCTTTTTATTAAATTTTTAAAGTTCCTTTCTCTACAATAAACAGAAAAGAATATGGAAAGAAAACTAAAAGAAAAATCCAAAAGAAAATGAAAAAAGAAAATCATAAAGACGAGAGGGTCAGTAGAAAACGACGTGAGTGGTTCCTTGGCACACCGAAAAGCAAAATCAAAATATATAAATAAAAAGAATAAAAGACAAATAAATAAAAATAAAATAATTTTAAACAAATGAAACGAATTTTGGAAGTTCCACTGCTGAAGTTTAAGCTTTGAGTGGTTTTTTTTATAAGTTTCTTCACCCACTGATTTCCATTGTACCTGATCTCATTCTCTTCCTCTCTCTCTACCTATTATATATTCGTATACAGAGACTTAATTATACAAATTAAAGACATATATATGAATATACTAGTAAGTGGGTGAGTGTCTGTGTGTCTTTACTCTTTAGTGCTCTGTTTTCTGCTATGCAACTTCATGGCGATTTTTGAGGGTTTTTAAGATATGGAAGAGAATCAGTGGGGCTGTTTCAGGTCATCGAAACTATAACCCACTAACCCCCAAAACATTAAAAAGCAAAAGCAAACAAAAACAAACGGATCCATTTCTCTCTTTTATTTTCATTTTTCAATTTCCTGTTTTTGTTTGTTACTTCTTTCTCCATTCTCTAGCAGAACGTTTTATGTTACATTGAGGAAGAAGGTGCGAGAAAGTCGGGAGTAAAAAAATCTCCTTTTTATTTTTCGTTTTAAAAGTAAAGCTCTCGTCTTTTCAGTTACTTTCATTTCTTTTCTGATTTGTTTGGTTTTGCTCTACTTTTCTCTTTGTGGACACTTCAATTTTCTCAAATCATGGAGGCAACAGAATTGCATCAATCTTATTCTCTTTGAAAAGTTTTCACAATCCTGAAACTTTTCTGATCGTTGAGGTTAGTTCATCAGAATATATTTTCACTTTCTAATTCCCAATTTTGCGATTTGAGTTTAAAAGTTGTGATTTTTTGCGTAATTGAGCAGTGAATTATGCTGAAGAAGAGATCGAGAAGCAAGCAAGCTTTAATGGCGGATACGAACCAGAAACAGAGCAAACCGACGCCGTTTCCACGGCTATTCACAGCTTTCAGTAGCTTCAAAAGCTTCACCGATAACGACGCCGTCGCGAGCCCAACCTCGATTCTCGACACAAAACCTTTCTCTGTTTTGAAAAACCCTTTCGGATCCGATAACCCGAAAACTCACGAACCCGAGACCCGGCTCAAGCCCGAGCCCAAAAGAATCGGACTCGCCATTGTCGATTCTCTCGTCCAAGAAGAAAATCAAGAACCCGGATTCTCCAGACCAAGATCCGGGACAATTCTATTCGGGTCACAGCTTCGGATCCGGGTTCCGGACTCTCCACGTTCCTCATCGGATTTTGGGATCAAAACGAGGAATTCTCCGATTTCCCCTTCGCCGGAAGAGACGATGAAAATGGTTTCCGGGTCGGGTCTTGGGTCGCCCCGAATCTTCACGGGCTATTTCTCGACCAGCGATATGGAGTTATCGGAGGAGTACACGTGCGTGACGTGTCACGGACCCAACCCGAGAACGATCCATATATTCGATAACTGTATCGTTGAGAGCCAACCCGGCGTCGTTTTCTTCCGGAGCTCCGACCCGGTAAACGAATCGGATTATTTGCCACCCGAAAGCTTTCTCAGCACCTGTTGTAACTGTAAGAAGAATCTTGGACCTCGTGATGACATTTTCATGTACAGGTAATTAATATTTAAACTTCGATTATTAGATAATAACGAATTTAAACTATATGATGTACTTGTAAATGAATTTTGAATCGCTAATTAACTAGTATGATATTTGGAAATGAATTTTGAATCGCTAATTAACAATTTTGTGGTGACTAAATTTGCAGGGGAGATAGAGCCTTTTGTAGCAGCGAATGCAGGTCTTTGGAGATGATGTCGGAAGAAAATGACATTTAATGAAGAGAAATAAGCTTATTGGGATTTAAAAAAAAATTATGATAATGACTAAAATAAATAAGAAATTGTAGTACTAAGTAAATGAGAATGTTAGAAATCATTTTTGTTTAGTTGCTTTTTTGCTCGGGGCAGAGTTGGTATCTGTGTCTATGTGTATTTTGTGGCTAAATGCATAAATCATATACATGATCATCTTTTGCTTTAATCGTTACTTTGAATCTGTAATAATAGAGAACGCAATAATTAATGTAGCAACCGTTTCAAAAAAATGAATAATTAATTAATGCAGCAATTCCATTTACGATGTTCAAGACAGAAATGTAAACATCTCTCCTTAGAACTATGTAAAGATCTTTTTAAGCTCAACACAAATATTTGATCATTGTTGTGGCAAATACATAGCTCACGAAACGTTAGATCATCTCTTCCAAATATAGAACTACAGATTCATTTGTAGCTGTTTGTACGTATGAGTTTTTTACTGTTTCCTTTGTTGACAAACGACAAAATATCTATTTTTACTTCAATTGTTAGGGTTGATAATATACTAGAAATCAAAATTCATGTTAAAAACAATAAAAAAATGTGCTAATTGATTTTCTTGTCTTTCACAGTGTCTGCTTTTCTGATAATTAGATATCATCATCTAGTCTAAAAAATTCTATGTCTCACTCACTATGCAACAGCTAAGTTACGCGTACGTGCTCAAGTATATAAAATGCTTCATTCAGATTTTTAATCTTCTTCTGTGAGCCCTAGATCCTTAATAACCGATCCCAAACGCTGATATATATATATATATATATATAAAACTTTGGCTTTAGATGGGACATGACCCATATGTCTCACTTCGCAACACAACGCTATGACCATATCAAACAAATGACAAAGCTCAACTTAAGAAAGAAAAAAAAAAGCTCAGGTGACACATTCATTCCTCCAAGACTTTAGCTCGTTCACAAACATCGTGTACTCACTGATCTTGGTGTTCACATAAACGAAACCGTAAGTATATTGGTATGGCCAAGAATTTAATATAGTCTCGTTTGACAAAACCAGCATTGTTCGACATAACCAGAGGGAGGACGTGCATTATAAACTATATAAAAGTAGCAAAACTTGGATAGATAAATGCATAAGCTAGCTAGTGTGACAATTACAAGTCACGTGATTGATGCTTTCCCTGCGCCTGCCCCCAAAGAACCTTGTTGAATTTCAAAGTTGGAACATATAGCTATCGAGAAGTGTGCATTGAGATCCTGCATCATGATGATCCAGTTGTATGTATTTATCATCTTCCACAATGTGTAAGAAGCTGTTTGAGTTCCCATGTCTACCAGGACAGAACAAAAGTTTATTCTCCTGGTCGACCAAGAAATTCATCCCATTACATACCGTAAAGAACTGGCGGCGATGGGCTCGTTCCACAGTTAAGAACTTGCTCCATGACATGGCTCCGGTACTCTCAATCTTAGTTGCCATCCATACATCTATATTGCATTCGTATACACGAGTAGCAAACAGACAAAGCTGTTGCTCTTCTTTAGTCACTGATAAAGCAAAAACAGTATCAGAAGTATGATCAACTGGAAGAGACACAATTCCAAATCTCTCTGTTGAAAAATCAAAACTCAGTATGATTTCCTTAATCCACTCTGCGGGGTCTCCACCATAACTATAAGCAAGCCAGTAAGTCTTTCCATTCACAGACATGCCATGCCTCTTTAACCCTGGAATGGACCAGTCTCTAGTCTTACCAACAGATCTCCACGAGTTAGAGGTAAAGTCATAGATTTCGTACTTAACTAGGCATGGTTCCAAACCATGTCCATATTGATCCACCCTCAAGATTTTGCACTTGTCGCAGGAGGATTTACCAAGAGAATAGTTATCGAATTTCCCGTAAGAAGATTTGGGTTTGATCATCCACCTGGTTTCACCTGAACATGGATTCCAAAACACCAGTCTATTGTCTTTGGTGGTGCATAGCAATAAACCCTCGCAGTGAAAGACGTTACATATATCGACTTCTTTGGAGGAATCAGAAATAGGGTCTTTGAGGGTTAATTGTCTTGTTACCTTCACAACGTTGTTGTGGGTTGCATGGATATCAACGCTCGCTAGATAAACCCTATAGCCAATCAACATAATCACAGACTTCTTAGCAAGTCTTGTATCATTTTTGATTAGATCGTTCCATCTTTTCGATGTAGATCGGAATCGTGCCAGAGATGCCTCCGGAACCTTAGAGAATATCTCTACTACCAAATCCTCAGGAATATATAATACTGTGTTTCTCTTCTTATTTCTTTTCATCACTGATCTTCTCCTCCTCTTCCTCATCTTTAAGCAAGATTTAATTCAGATAACTTGGCTTTCAAAGAAACTAGGGTTTATGAGTAATTAGGAAACAAGGGAGATGAGACCGTGCCGAAACCTTGCGTATAGGTTACGGCTCAGATATAAACCTTTTGTAACATAGCCGCTGTCTCTGTGAGTGACTCACCGATTCACATGCTTCTATATTGTGGGCTTCTTCGTCCTAGATTCAGCTGGAAGTTGGGCTTGTGAGCCTGCGATAATATTAGGAGAGTTACTACGAGTTAAAAAGTTTTCTGATTCGTAATTTGGTCTTTTGATAAGAAACAGAGTTTTGCTACATGTCGTCTTTTAAAGTTTGTAATTGCAAATTGAAACTTACACTAAGACAGACTTTTTTAGAAGAGATAATGTTGTGGGGGATAGGGGAACCAGAGAAACAGAATACAACTGCGAGATGAAAGCACACAAAAGATGTGTTGAAAATTTTGAACTTATCTACATAAACTTGTGCTTTTAGTTTACAATTATACAAATTCAGCATCAACATAGAAGATAGATACATCAATTGTTTTGTGTAATGGGATAAGTTGAGATCAAAGAATATAAACTTTAAAAAAAATTGTTGTGACTTTGGGAATTACCAAAAGGGAGATTAATTTAATGCGTTTGTTAATAATGTTCAATAGTGTATAAATTAGTGTATATTATTGATGGCACGGATCAAATTGGCTGCGTGGTTCACTAACAACTTTGATAGCTCACCACTTTTTTTTGGGTTTTATGTATCAGTCATCGTTATCCTAACTTGGAACATTAACTCTCTCTTTTTGAATTTTATTTTGATTGATATGAAATATTATATGTTGTTTGGATTCCATTAATGATGAATTATATTAATCTACTTCTATTTTATTAATTATATAAAGTATAGTAGTTTGTTATCGGTTTAAACTTTTGGTGTAAAATTTAGCATTAAAACCAAAAACAATTAAAACCAGTTACACAATAAAAAATAGCACTTGATACTTGAATGTTAAGAATTCAAGACTTCTTGTTACAAAAAAAAAAAAAAAAAAGTTCTCAAGACTTGAGAAGACTCTGCCACTCATAACAGTAGGACCCATTAGTCTCACAAAATCCAACTTGAGTAGTCAGCATATGGTCCTACCTGTGGCACTTTGATTGGTTAATACACGTGGGGTCCAGACTCTATTTAATTTAATTTATTTTATCTTGGGTTTAGAAGTTGTAACTTGTAACGATTACTGTGTAAGTCAAAGTTTTCTATACGATATAGGTTATTAACTCGGAATCTCGGATAGATATTAAATACAAAACAAAAAAAGACGGATATAAATCGCCTGATTTGGTAGTTATTTGATTAAAGCTTCTCTTTCTACGATTTCTATCATTTTATGGTTAAAGTCTCCAAAACACAAGGCTTGAACAATTCATACATCTAACTTTGTCAAGTGTTTTAGGTGAAGCTGTTTTTGTTGTTTCAATTTTCCTCATTCAGCCACTGTATATAATGTATATATATAACATATTACTTTCAAAATAGAATTACAGTTATGTTTGCATATGAACAAATAACGTTGAATACATGATCAATCCTAATCCAACATCGCTAATTTTAAGTGCAATCTTGCATAATTTTTTGAATGGACACCATATTTTTTAAATATATATCGAATATAATATAAAGAATAAAACTCCAGGGTTTACGCACATAGACATACACACAAAGACAAACCCACATGCATACACGTACACGTGAATTTAATTTTTGGTTATTACTTGACATGCGATTTAATTAATCTTCTACTTCATATAAGAACAAATTAAAGCTACTTTAATCAGAGAAAATGAACATTAGCTCAATTAGTAAGGCTACTATACTCCGCTAATTTTTGTCAAAATCCAATCAAAGCGTCATTGTATTTATCAAATCACATGCATGACTGAACAGTTTGATGTTAATCATTTCTACACAATTATTCAACCTAACTGAAACATATAACTCGTGGAGGAGAATAGTAAGCGATGTTCGTTTTGTATCGTATTTTCCTTTTATTGTAATAGAAAATACTGGTTAATTTCAAATTCTTCTGCCTCTCAGTCAATGAGTATTGAGATATACTTTTAATTAATCATGCATGAAAAAATTTATAATAGGAGCATTCAGTCTATTCATTCCTGATTAATCATATATATATATATATATTATATTGACATTGTTATATAGAATCTATCAATGCATAAAATATTGTAAACACTACAAGAAAACATGCTATATTTCTACGAAAATTCTTACGAAAACATTTGGTAAAAATATTTTTAACCAATTTCTTACGCAATTATGACAAAAAATAAAAGTGATAAAAAATAGGTAAGAAATTTTTTACGAAAATAAATTATCAAAAAGTGGTAGGATATATCCACCCAATAACCTACCAAATTTATATTCGTAGAAAATACGGTCAAAATTTGGTAGGAAAATGGTATGACCTAATGACGCTGGTGAAAATTTCATAGGAAATTGTTCTACGGATTTTCTACGAAATATTGTTTGTTGCAAAAACGTAGGAATTCTGTAGGAAAATATGTCTTTTGGTTTGTTCCACATCGAAAAGCTAAGATAATTTAGATAAAGAAACTGTACTATAAATAGAGCAAAATTAAAAATTTCTACTGATTTCCTATGAAATATTGTTTGTAGAAAAATTGTAGAAATTTTGTAAAAAAATATGTCTTTTGGTTTGTCCCACATCGACAATCTAACATAATTTACTTGAAGAAGCTGCACTATAAATGACAGTCTTCACCTTCTCTTTCTTTCTGATTAATAATACTTAATTAAGTTATAGATTTATAGTAATTAATGAATTTATTTTGTTTTATATATATTTTATTAATCAAATTTATAATTATATTTTAATTTAAATTAAATTTCTGATATTAATTTTATTTTGATTTTACAAAATCATTATTATTTTATTGGTAATAAATTGGTAAAAAATATTAGTAAAAAATTCGTAGGAAATATGTAGTTAATATTTCGTAAAAAATTGGAAAGAACATAAATCAAGAAAAAATGGTAATAATTTGATAGGAAATTGTCTACCAACATTTTCGTAGGAAATTTTTCTACTAACATTTTCGTAGAAATTTTTTTATCATTTTTCTACCTTTTACAATTTTCGACGGCCGATTTCTTTTCAAAAAATTTTGTAGGAATTTGGTAAGAAAATGTTGTTTCCTACGATTTTCCAACGATATTTTTTGTAGGTTTTTGGCATGTTTTTTTGTAGTGTAAAATCAATTTCCTGTTTAAATTTTCAGGTCGCGTAATACATTTATCTGCTATATATAATAATATAACCCTTGTAATTAAAATATCGTTTAGTATTAAGTTATTAACTAATATAAAATTATCCTTCTAATTGCATTGAAAAACGTAATTCATTTTTTTTTATACAGAACAATATATTTTCATTAGATGGCTTTCTCTCTCAATAACTAAGAGCACTTCCATTGATGAAAGATCTATGAAAATTATCTCAAAGAAAATACTAATATTTTTAATATAATTTAATTTGTAGATTTCTCAAAAGATCTCAATTGCAAATCCTTTATATTTTAAAACTAAGACTCGTTCTTTTTCTATAAAAATGTGAGATTCCATTGAGATACCATGGATGGAAGTGCTTCAACGTGTTGGTTTTGAATAAAAATGCTAAACACTGGTTGGCTGGTATATCAAATTTTTTTTTTCCCGTAGCTTTTATGGTTTCGATGAGTACTGAGGAATAATGAGTGAGAGCCATGGGCTGACCTTGCATGTGCGTGTGGTGATGGAAAACAAAATAGTATATATGTTACTATACCATTTTCATAAAGAGATCCCACAATTATATTATTATCATTTTGTGACACACATGAGTGAGACATGTGATGAATGGGTAGGACAAGCATTCCCACTTCGTTGCAATGGGAGCGAGGTTAAACCCAACAAACATGAATTGGACATATAAAACTTGTTCTTGTATCCACCAATCATTTTTTCTACTTATACCGTTTTTTGTTTTTATGTCTCAAGATTTTTTTTAGTCACACGCAAAAATAACTTATATGAGTTTATAATTCCCCCTAGCAGTTCTTTGTTGATCTTTTTCTATTTTAAATATTTTGTTGGATTTACTAAATAGGCATCCCCACATGCAAATAGGTATGGCCCCTTACTACAACGTCGTTGGTCTCATATGCACACATGACACATGGCAAATTGGCAACTATTGCTGACTCTTGTTTCATTCACAAGGCGTATTATTGGTTGTGATTCATGGTATCATCATTTTCATATTTTACATTTTTCTTGTAATTGTATAAAGTGGAGAATATATAGTATACTGTATATCTAATCCATAACAAATTCGGTATGAATTATATCAACCTACGTTCACTTCTGATAGTTGTGTATAGATATATCTAATCTCGAACTTATACTTCGATCCCTTTCCGTTATGTTTTCCTTCTCTTTGTTTTGAGAATATATTAGCTACACTGTTTGGTTATCTTCTATTAAATATATCAATAACGTTTGAATTTTGATCTAGTAAATCATCAAATTTGGGCGAGGAGAAAATTGATGGACCTACTGAGCCGCACCTAAATTCGATTTTCTACAAGAAAATGGCATGTAACCTCCTATTGAGAACTGATTTTGACTTTTGTTTGATGTAATTATTAATATGACTTTACTAGACCATCATTTCCTATATTGGCCAAAGCTATCATCATTTGCAACATTTTCATTTCCTTTTTCTTCAATAATTGAGATTTCGTTTATTTTAGGAAAATATTTGTAAAAAACACAACTAGGCAAGAGGCAGGCTAGGCTATCAACTATATAGTGGATGAGAATTATTACGTGACTCACGTTGAGTGGTTGATTGAATGCGTCGAGTTTGAATTAGGTTTAATTAGTCCAATAAACACTAATGATATTCCTAATTATGAACTCAATGAAAAACTGGGGCCATTTGGGAAAGAAAAAAAATAGAGAATCTTATGGCAGATACTTTAAATCCAACCAAGTTGATTCCTGTTGCCACCACAACCAATCCCATTATAGATTGCTTTGATTATCTATCCAACTCTTCTCATTATGAAATTATTATATGCATTTGACTGACTTATTCTATTCTTTTTTTATCTGTGACTTATTATTATTATTCGACTACAACTTGTTTTATAGTTTACACCACTATAGTATATAATATATATACGTCTATGGCGAGCATATTCAAAAGCCGGATATACCCACACTTTAATTTAACTTCTTACGTACATCTTAACGAAGAAGTAATATATGTAAAGCAGAAGTAAAACAATGAATCAACAAATGTTAAAAAAAAAAATGAACCAACTTTTTATTGAGACAATTTTGGATAATTCTTGAGACCTTAGCTAGCTATTATAAACAAAATTGTAAATCAATATTCTTATAATTTTTACGCGTGTGTATTAAGACTAGGCCGATATTATTAGGTAAACTGAAACTAAATCAGTAACAGAATTCTTGGAAATAAATCGAAACTAAACCCATACGAGCATGGCTACAAATATGTAAGATATATTCATCCTCAATTCCTCATAATACCATTGGTGGCATACTTTTCTTCAAGTGATGTAAGACCACATCATTGACAAAAAGGAAAAAAAAAGGAAAAATAAAAAGCGAAAAGTCCAAGCATGGGGAAAAAAATGATTATATGGTGCAACATGCATGTGCAAAATCTTATCTTATAAAATTTCTAATTTTCCGCTCAAGAATCATTTGCGTTAAAACCTTACATTAATATTAGGGATTGAGTCGCCGTAATAAAAAAAACTAAAAAAGGGGATTGAGTTGCTATGCAAAAAAAAAAAAGGGGATTGAGTCGCCATGCAAATTTATAACGTACAAGTTTGTGCATGCAAAAGAAAGTCTATCACCGATTTTTGACTAATAAAACGCATTTGATTTGTTGAAAAAACACACACACACACACTCACGCATTTTATTTTGTTTTGTTCTTTTATCATCGTGTTTCATTATAAGGTGTTTACAGGATTACAAATTAAATGAAGATTTATACGGTTATACCCTGAACTGAAACCAGACTTTCATCTTCATCATCTTATCTGAAGAGTAGAGACATAACGGTTTGAACGCAAATCTTTGATGGAAGAGGTTCTGCGTGTACTATACTCAACTTGTTTACTTTTTTTTCTGGGACTGTAGCATGAACATGTCTAGTAAAACGATGTCCCATTTGGGAAGCAAAAGAGAAATAAAGTATTTTATTAAAAAAAAAAAATCATGTTTAGTAACAGAGACTGGTGAAATATTTTCTTTTATTTACATGTGTTTATCCGAGCAAAGCTAACAAAATTTTAGATCGGGAACAAGTCTCTTCACAACAATTGCCTTATCTTGTATTACCCTCTGTTTCATTTTAATGAATATTTACATGCTTAGCAACAAAAAAAAAAAAAATTGCCTTAACAACAAGAAGATTCCTTATGGAAGGTTAATTTTTGATTCGAAATATGTTAAACCTGGTTCCGGAGGTTAAGGGTCAAAGGCACAGAACTTCTACAATTTTTTTTATTTTTTTATTTATTAACCAATTGGTTCAGGATCAGTCAAACGAGCTAAGGCTTCCATCATATGCTTAATGCTTCAAAGGAGATTCGGCTTTCAAAACTCATAATTTATGCTATATGGTTGTTCAACATATGCAAGTGGTTTACCAAAAAAAAAAGACACACATATATATATGCAAGTGTTGTTGTAATGAACTTTTACTTCATTTTCTAATGTTGGCTCTGTAATCAAACAAGGGTGCGTTCTGAAGAAATAAAATTAACCATAACAAAAAAAAAAAAGTAATGTACGATGATTTGGCAAATATAGACTAAATTTATGGCTGAGACTCTAAATGATAATCACAAGCGAAGTCTAGTAACTGTCGAGGAGAGAAGACATGACAAATAGGGTAACTGAAATTAACTAACCCTACATTGCATTTAATTTCTCTTTTTCTTTTTCTATATTTAGTCTATTTTATAGATTTATTTATTACAACAAAAACTGTATATAACTGCCCACAGAGTTTATGCCTCGAGAGTAAGACACTGAATAAATTTTCTATTCTTCATATTTTATTGATACCACGACAAAACTTAACTGCAGACCATCTTCTGTATTTTTTTCCAACTATCATATAGTCTAGTTTAAAATGATGAATTATCTAACCCCAAAGATATTATAAACTAGGTTCGTACTTTTTAGGCCTTGAATAATGATAGATTCGGAAAAGTGTGAGGAAAATAGGCAGATTAAATTTATCTAATTTTCTTTGATATATATAGTAATGATACTACTACATTATTAGCTTTTAGCAGCACTTCTTTTTTTTGTGTGTGTGTGGCTAGAATACTCATAGACCTTAATTATTGTTCATTGACGAGTGTGTTTGGCTCTTCAACTCGATTATCTTTTAAAAGTTAGAAGAATAACTTCAATTAAAATATGTATTTTAAAGACTAATTAAACTTAGATTACGAAGCAACCCTCTATTTCATATAATTTCTTTCTTGAGTAATAGACGATGAGACAAAGGTAAGTAATGCATCTATGCTAATTTTCATGTATTGTGTTGTTTATCTACAAATAGACAAATGTATAAGATTCATATATGTATGTGGATATAACAATTTTGGGGGAGATTGAGAGAAGTGTGGTATAATTGGGTAGGTGAGGGACCCTTCTAAACCCAACCACCTTTGTCTCTATTTCTACCTTCCCATAATCCCATGTCCCTTAGAACATGGAGCAAATTATGGCAACTCCTCTCTACCCTCCCTCTTATTTTACTCTGAATTCTTTCTAATCTTCCTTATATTTATAATTTTTTTGGTAATGACTACTTTTAGTTTTAACCAAAAATAATACTCATTAACAAAGAAAAATATAAAATATAAAAATACAGTTTATTAAAAAGTATATAAAATTTTAGTACTGAAGGACTTAATTATTACAGAACTGATCAAAACATGGATGTTCAAACATAAATGTTTCTTTCTATTTTTTATTTATAAATATAGAATGAATATTTTCTTAAAGGAATTATGATTCGTTAGTAAGTGTCTCTAATTTAATTTTAACCAATAATTTGAATTAAAAGAGAAAAAACATTATATTTAATTTTTGTGTTGAAACTTCAAAGTATCAAACATACTTTTTCGTAACAGAAACAAGATCTAAACCCTAGAAAAATAGAAAATGATTGTTAGAATAAAAAGTAAATTGTCGTTTCTGTTTTAAAACAATGTAGCATTAGAGTAGATTAATCTGCCAAACCAAATAAGATGTTACAAACACAATTCTACCAAACACGAAATATTTTTATTTTTCTGGTCTGCCACAGTAGCAATCTATATTTTTATTAAGAGAGAAATAAAACGCTGGTCGGCTACTTTGAACTCTTGAACAAAAAGAAAACGCCCATAGATTTGTCAAATAGCTTATCCTCTAATGTCAAAACATGGCTATGTAATTGGTTACTGAACCCACGATTAATTTCTCTGACAAGAACGGTGGCAAATAAGAAATCTACAGAGAGATTCAATGATTCATAAAGTTTTTAAGACTATATCAATACATATGCATTAACTAATAAAAATCCAATGTAACCGAAAGACTACTATTACTATATTTGCCCAATTATAGACAGCGCTCTAGTATATTAAAATAGTATATTATTGATTGTTGAAAGTGTTTGAGAGCCGGCCAAAAAATGCAACATATAAAGCAATTAACTTTGGTGCTTTCAATAGACACAACACAAAACCCATTTTCCATCAACAAAAAAAATTGTTGTTTTTTTTTGTTATATTGAAGCTATACACTTTTTTATTTTATTTTTTGGTAGTGGAATATGGAGATTGAATCTGTGAGATGTGAGTGTTGTGGTTTAATGGAAGATTGCACACAAGACTACATTAGTGAGGTCAAGTCTAACTTCGACAACAAATGGCTTTGTGGTCTCTGCTCCGAGGCCGTGAGGGACGAAGTGAGTCGCCGGAAGATGACGACCGTTGATGAAGCTGTTAGAGCACACGTGTCGTTTTGTGGAAAGTTTAAAGATAATCCGGCGGTTCTTGTTGCCGACGGTATGAGGCAGATGTTACGGAGGAGATCCGGCGACTTGACTTCCTCTGCGTCCAAGAAATTCGGCAGATCTAACTCCACCAAGCTATATTAATCATCTCTTTTTTTCTTGCTAATTAATTAAATGTATAATATTTGATGCTTTTGTGTTTTGTATTATGTTTTGTTTAATGTCATAAATGATGGTTAGTAATGCTAAAACTAATCAATTGATTATATATACAGACTTATCAATTTATTTCATCTATAGTTTGATCTCTATAAACAATGATTAACTCTTTTAAGCTATTACCATAATGCGTTATCTTGAATGCATTGCAAATATAACTTTTTTTTTAAGGTTCTCTTTAACTAATGTATTGAGCTCAACATTTTCGTGAGAATGCAGAAGTTTTGTTTTTGGTTACTAAGAAGTTCCGAGTCTAAGGTTCATAATCACTCGCACACATTTTCACTTCACTTTGGTCATATTGTACCATCTAAAAGACCATATTTGACAGTAACTGCAAAAAGACAAAAGAGTTTTAACTAGAACTATAATGATAATTGTAACGTCGATTGTTACTAAAAATCAATTCCGGTTTATTTAAATTAAACCATCATTCTTAATTAATCCCAATTCTAATCTCTTTTTAATCTCTTTTTAACTTTCTGCAAGCCCATTAATCTAATCTATTAAGCCCAGTCTAGATTAATCTTACCTAATATAAATACCTCTGATCCTTCATCAATTTCTAAAACCTTAGTCTCTTCATCTTCTCTCTTTTTCGTCACTTTTTCTCTTAAACCGCCGTTCACTTCTGAGACGATTTCCCGGCGATCCGTGAAGCTCCACGCGACGTATAACATATCAAATCGAAGCCCCGGAGGTAAGCTTTCTAATGAGACCGGTTTCGCCCTGATCCGGGATTGTACACGAGAGTTATCGTGAACCGCGTATCGGGTGTCCAGATCTGTTCTCTCTCTCTTCCTCTTTCTCATCTTGCCCTAATCTCTTCTTTCTCTCCTCTCAGTCGAGCCTCTCCCTCTCCATTGCAAGATGTGTGCGCCTCTAACTCCTCCTCCTCTTGAAACCGAATCCAGTGATGGTGGATCTCCACTTCGTCATCCTTCTCCTATGCCATCACCTCCTTCTATTGCTCGCCCTTCTGTGCCAAGGTGAGGACCCTGTGCTTCACCCTCTCTTTCATTCCTGTTCATAGTAGTTAGTCTTCTCTTAGGTTAAGTACTAGATCTGTGTGCTAGGGTTAGATTACTAGAACCTGGTTCCTTGTTGATTGACTGTTGATGATTGCTGGTTGTTGGAGGAACCTTGATGACTAAACCTGAACTTGGAACTAATCTATGAAACCCTAAAATATGGATTGATTGTGTGTGATCTGGATTACCTTGTTTGAGATAGTTTAGATTGTGTGATATAGAACTGTTAGGTCCCCGACCCCTTTCTGTGGTGATTGGGCGGTGTTTCTTGTTGGGCTAGTGGCTGGATTGGGCTAGTCCAACGGTGAGCGGGAGGTACGCCGATCCTCCCGGAGCCTGTATGGCTGGAGGCCTGTCTGTGTGACCGCCTTGTGACCCTTTCTGTGTGATTGGGGGTGTGTCCCTTTCTGTAGTGATTGAGGACGACTGAGTGACTTTTACTTGTTGAGATCCCTTTCTGTGGTGAATGGGTGACCCCTTTCTGTGGTGATTGGGTGGGCAGAGTGACACAGTTGATAAGACGGTGATGCTCTCCTCAATGGGATAAGGTTACTTTGTTACTTGGTAGTTGCTTGTAGGGTTACCCTTGTTTGCTAGCTTGACTTAGGATTAGTCTATCTGCTGTGTCCATGATTGTTAGATGGTGTTGTGGGCCTCCTTAAGGTCCATCCTCGCTGAGTAATCCCAATTACTCACCCCTCCTCTTTCCTTGTTTTCATTTTCAGGTAGATCAGTTCTGTCTATATTGTTGATTGCTATCTGGGCGTTTTCGATCCTGGCAGACGTGAGGCTCACCAACTGGACCAAACCAGGCGTCTGACCGAATGCGGTTAGATGGCCAACTTAACATGTCCTATTTCTCCGGTTTTCTTAGGAAGTTTGGGATAGGAATGTTACAATAATATTATGCTTAATAATGGTCGACATTTTTAACCTCTGGATCATTATATACCACGTAATAACATCTCTTGTGGTCATTAGTCTCTCCACAAACGGATTAGATAGAGCTACGTGGTTAACCGCAACGCTGTGAATTTCCGAACTTCCGCTAACGTCGGAGAGAGAGGAGGAGGTTGCTGGGCCTGCCGGCGCCGGAATGGGCTCGGAACTCAAACCATCTCGAGTAAATATAATCTTGACGGATTAACTAACTTTTAGCTGGGCTGATAATGGGCTTTGTCCTCAACTGAACTAATGTCTGTTATAAATAATCACAATTGCTACTGAACTCATCAATTAGAAACCCAAGAACTCTGCCTAAATAGAACACTTCAAATGATCGATTCACCAAGATTTAGAAATCATAAATCGAATAATGGCACAATTTGACCCCCTAAAAGAAAAAGTGATTTTGCTTAGATTTACAAATTAATCAGAATGCACAATCCAGTCCAATAAAAACTCTCCAAATTTATAACCAAGTATTTGAGAAATTGGGTGGGATAAAACCAAAACCAAATTTATGTGGCCAAACAGAGAATCGAATGGGTACAACAATACATGAAAAGAAAAGAGAATCACTTTGGTTCACAAAAAGCAAAAATTATTCTTTCAAATCTTCTTCTCATTAGGAAAGACCAAATAAGTTTTGATGCGTGTCATTTCCCCCAAATTATTGCTACCAAACATTTTTAGTGTCTCTATCTTCCGTACGTCTGCATTACATTAGATTCACCATATTAATTTGCTAATTCACGTTCTACTCTCTAACTTAGAAATTTTGCACGGCCCTTATTGAAGTAGAATGGAACACATTCTTTTTTTTTTGTCAACTACTGAAACACATTCGTGGGGTAATTTTTTTCAATAGGAAGCATTTATTTACTTGAAGGGAATAAAATTACCATTAATTTAACAGATATTTATAAATAACCGATGTTTTGTAATCACTTGTACTAAATTAACTATAAACCTTCAAATAACATCTGATTAACTACACTTCTATATTTTTGAAACAAATTAGAATGAATGACTCAAGGAATACAACTTTCGTAGTCATAAGCCTTACTTTTTTTGTCATAAGCCTTGCTAATAAAAGGTTACGTGCTACTCGTTTAAAAAATGAACCGCATCATGTTAATAAAACGCTGAAGATAATGAAAATGACGAAGCTAAAATACGAATAAAAGAGGGGGTATTT
Organism: Eutrema salsugineum; assembly: GCF_000478725.1. Lineage (NCBI taxonomy): Eukaryota > Viridiplantae > Streptophyta > Magnoliopsida > Brassicales > Brassicaceae > Eutrema > Eutrema salsugineum. Next base: position 1,030,744 of record NW_006256885.1, read on the forward strand.
CGGTAAAATTCAGTAATGCCCTTATCTCATTCTCGATCCTCTTTCTTGCTGCCGCCTTCGCACCCATTCATAAAAACAAACAAAAAAAAGGGAAGACGCAATCTTTTCTTGTCTCTTCCATTCTTCAAATCTTACAGGTTCCTCTTTCTCTTCTTTTATTCTCTCTAAAACTCTTTTACTCTGTTCAATTCAATCTCAAAAATTCGATCTTTTTATAAAATAATCCAGATTCCGATTATAAAAACGAACATTTCTTCATAAAGCCTGCTGATTTTGTTTATGGTTGTGATTCCCTTAAACCGATCGGTAATCTCGTATCTTCTATTCTTGAATTTGATCCAATCGTTCTTTATCACTCTAACGATCGAGAAACCCGACCCGGAACCAGCCATGAGAGTCCACCCAATCCCCAGAGGTCTTAACAACAACACCTTGATCCATCACCACCATCGTCGTCATCATAACCCGACCCGAGAACCCGGAAAGAATCTCCGTCGTTTGCCACACATCTTCAACCGCGTTCTTGAGCTTCCATTGAGGTCCGAAGCCGACGTGGCGGTGGAGGAAAAACCCGATTTTTTCAGGTTCGTGGCGGAGACGGACGGTCTCTGCGGCGGAGGCGGAGGAGGAGAAATGAGGGCTTACATGGTGGAGATTTATCCGGGTATTACCAAAATCGTTGTGAGGACAAATGAGTCTACGTCTTTGGGTTTGTCTTTGGACGAGTTAGAGCTTGACGTGTGGCGTTTTAGGCTCCCGGAATCGACTAGGCCTGAGCTTGTTACGGTGGATTGTGTTGATGGAGCTTTGATTGTGACGGTGCCTAAGTTGGTTTCAGAGGAAGAGGAAGAAGATGATGATGATGGTGGTGGAGGTTTTGGACAAGGTATGGGTAGTGGGAGGCTAGTTCTTGTTCAGTGAAGTAATGTTGGTTTGGAAAAATACAATTTGTGTAATGATGTTTTTTTTTTAAGTATGAACATTGCTTTCTTCAGTTATGATTCAAAGAGGAAAGAACGAATCTCTAATCTTCCTCGTTGATGTTGTAGCCTTCTTCCCTTTTGTTGTTGGCAACTTTTAGAAGTAAATAAAAGAAAGGTTGAGACTTTGATCTCACAGTTTGTAAAATCCAGAATGTATATGTTTGAGAAAACGGTACAAGTGTTCTTGAATACAAAGCAGCTAAGCTGAGTCTAATCATAAACCAAACCATAACCAAAAGAATCTAGTACACACTTTCAGGGACAATACCTCAGACCAAACTTTTCTTTCTTTCAAAGAATACTTCCAATGAATTTCCAACAATGTGGCTTTTCAAAGAAATGTGCATCATTATTCTGTTACTTTGTTGTGTATCCACAATGTAACCTCCAGCTAAAGAGAAGCTCAATATTGTAGACTTTGGAAACTTATAGTCAGGGCAGATATTAGTGAAAGCAGAACTGAGAGAGACTTGATGAAACGTTTTATGTTATTGTTACAGAAATGCAGAACATCAATACATTAAACCGGACTTAACTGAGACCTCAAACCAACTCAATAACGAAACAGAGGTCACCAAACAGAGCAGGACAGGAGAAGAAGTTGTCTAAGTCTTTATCGACTAACAGAAAGTTTCCACAAAAGAGGTTTCAAGAGCCTGCAACATATTAAACCCAAAAAAAAAACGCTACTGGCTAAAGGTCAGATAATTATAAATATTACACGACAAGGCCAGATTTAGAGGAAGAAGCCTTTGAGAGGAGTGAATTTAGAGAGGATCTCTGCTTCACGCTTAAGAGCATTATCTTTCTTACATTCCCATTCTGGCTTCTTCGAGTTAGCTGATTGAACTTCCTGTACCACTTTAGGGATCGAGTTCGCCACCATTTTCTGACCGTAGCTCAGATCAACCTTCTCTTTCTCCTTGTTCCCGATGTACTTCTTCAACTCAGTCCTTCTAGCTTGAAGCTGTGCGATCTGGTCATCGATCCGGCGGATTTCCTCAGAGTTCTCGTCTACTTCCATCTGGATGCTCCCTAGCTTGTGCTTCAGATCGCTGTATTCGTATTTGAGAGATGCTACTTTAGCCTTGTTAAGCTCCAGCGCAGAGAAGAACCTATCTGCTTCTTCAATCACACTTTTGTTCTCCTGGAACACTTCGCTGAACGTTGGAATCTCTTCAATAAGCTTCAGCCTCACAATCTCTTCAGCGGAAAGGTTTGGATCTTTCCTCAGTTTTGTTGCTAACGCTGCTATCTCTGCAGCCTCCTGGGAGACGAACAGAGCAGGGAAATCCTTCTCCAGAAGAGATGAAATCTTCATCCGAGCTTCAGCCCATTCGTACTCTCTCATTGGAGAGCTTGCACTCACAAGCACAGACGAGTCTCCCCCACCATCTTCTGGAGCCTGATGAAGAAGGTTCTCAAGAGAGTTCAGGTAGCTGTCAAACTCCACCGGGTCGACATCGACAGGCGAGTGCGAGACGGCAAGGACACCGTTCATGGGAGAGACATAGATATGAGGAATCGAAACATCTTCGTCTTCAAAGTTAACTCTGCGTTTCTTTTTCCTGCCACTAGTGTTTGGTGCAGTAGCAGGTTCACCCTCCTCCTCGTTAAGGAAGTTCAAGTCCACAGCACCACCGCTCTGCTGGTTTGAAGAGCGTCTTGCAGATTGCCGAGATGACTTGGGTCTGGTCGAGGATTGTGGTCCAATGGCAGGAGTTGTGGCTCCTTTCTTCTTCTTGTTGCTGTTACCTCGGGGAGTTGCTTTGGTTTTCTCTACAACAGGTTCATATGTCTGTGTCTGCATTGGTTTTCTCTGCCGCTGGCTGTATCGGGAGTTTCCTTCTTTTTTCACATCCTGAGTATTCTCACCATTAAGGCTAGCCTCGGCCTGTACTTCTTTTGGTGTCTCCTCAAAAAGAGAAGCAGCATCAACTACAAAAGAAAACGAAAACATGTTTAGATTGGATCATTTAAACTACTTAACTTACTAGAAAATCAACCCTGCAAAAACACAAATCTATAAACATCAGCAAATATAGTTTTAACTAGCTGTGCCTAAACCAAACACCAGAGTCACAAAAAGCATGACCTTTATTTGCTATTTCATATCAAGAAGAACAATGTCTGTAAAAAACAAGAAAAGGAACAATGTCTGTAAATCTTTAACCTCTTTCAAAGCTAAATATATCTTACCTTTGTTTGCAGGCTGGAATAAAGCTGGAATCTTCCAGCTAAACGATGCAAAGAATGCATCAACATCCATGTCTGGGAAAGTCGACTGGACATAGCGAGTAAGAGTGTTTTTGCTGGCGAAAGACTTTGGAGCATTCTTTTGCTGAAGCCTTTGAGGGAGAATCAGAAACCTATCCTGATGAAACCCAAGAGCAGTCACTCTCCTACCGACTCTCCAAGTCCAAACATCACCGGGGCTTGGCCAATCAACAGGAGCATAGGGCAGACCTTGACCAGTTGAAACAGGAGGAATCCCTGGAAGTTGGTTGAGATCGGTTTCCCCATGAGTGAACGAGCTGTTGTCTACGCTTCTCTTTCCATTTTCATTAGCTTGAATGGGCTCTGGATTTTCAATGGCCTCTTCCCTGTTGAAACCATTGTCCCAGAAGTCGTCCTTCTCTTGCTGAGTGGTGTGGAGTGGGTCTGAGTCATTTTCTCGATATGTTGAGAGCGGTACAGGTTCAGTATCTTGGTAAGTACTGATTGGAACTGGTTCGGTTTCAAACCTGCATGTAAATTAGCAGTTTAGCACTAGAGGAGCTGAAGAGAAGTATGGTAAAACAACAAACCAAACAAAATCTACATTTAGGCCTCAATACCACAAATCATTTCCCTTCTCAATAAATCCAATAAACATGTAGACAAATTGATATACAGCTAATTATAACCGTGAAAAAAACATACTCAGAAACGTATGAGTATATAGTAAATCGACCACAGACCCACACAACCCTAAAAGCACAGCCTCTCTTGTAGCAGCAATTAGTACAAAAAGTAAGAACACTAACATTTGCTCACTCCCCACACACATGTCTTTTCACACTAAGCGAAAAGACAAACACAATTGAGCTCGTCTACTTTAATCTCAAGAATTGTTAGTTCTTAGGTCAGAATTTTGAAAGATGTTTGCTTCACATTACAATCGAATTCAGACAGAGGTAAACTGGTCTCAGTTTGTCACATAATTCAATATTATAAATCTAATTTTGTTCAAGGAATCAGAGCAAAGATTCACATACAGGATAACCCAAAAACAAGATCAAAGCAGAACACAAAGTAATGTTTTTCAGAGTTATAACAGTGTTATTAAGAATACAATTACCCAGGAAGAGTTTGACCAATCTCTTGCTGCATATCTTCCGGAGAATAAAACGGAGCAGACATGCCACTCAAAACCCTAATTTTTCCTGCAGAGGAGAAACACCAACCAAGGAAAGCAAAATTCAGAAATTAAATTCAATGGTTAAAATATGAAAAGATATGAACTTTGTCAGATTCAGAAGCAGAACGAGCGGATTACAAAAGGCAGATCTAAAGCTTTTCAATCTCTCTTCTCCCCTTTTCCTCTGATTTTATTATTTTTAACTCTCTGGAGATGTGGTTAGTCTTCAAGCTTAAGTGCAACGAATAAACGAAATGACCATTAAACCCTTGTAGTGGGTCTGTTCATTTTTAAGGAAATGAAACTTTTTCTTTTTCTTTCAATGTAATAATATTGGGACTGGTCAATTTTTCAACTTTTTAACCGATTTACCGTAGTCTCTCTGACTCAGATCTCACGCGAATCAGTCTTTCAGTTTGTACCATTTGTAATGCAATGACAAAACTCTTTTTTTTTTTTTTTTTCTTGGTCGAAAAAAAGAGACGAAATAGTAAACGAAAGTTAGAGATTCTTTCAAAACTTTACAGCTTTATAGAAAGAATAAACAGAAACCATTTCTTACTGGCTATGGATCAGTACGAATGTGTGAGTGGTTGATCAGTAAGAAGTACATGAATATGCCATTTCTTTGAAAGGAAAAAAAAAAAGATACCATACCATAAGTAACATCCAAAATTCAAGACTCCTATTGTTTTTTTCCAAAATAAACCAAAGAAAAAAGATTTAAAAGTTGATTTAGACTTTAAAATTGAAAATAATTGTAGTCAAGACATCTTCAGTCGCTACATTTTAAATAATCAAATTGCCACAAAAAAAAACCTTTAAGCAAAAATCATGATGGAGTATCTGACCGTATAATATGAAAAACTACATATATTTTTTGGTCAACTATGAAAATTACATTAATATGCGAAACTGTTCATCAGTCATCACAATTACAATTACAGATGCTTACATCAAATAAACATAATTTTGTAACACATCTTGTTGTCCGCCAAATTTTCATATTTCTCTGCATCTTATAACTATAGTTCATAACTTCTAATGGACGATCAAATTGTCCACGAAAAATGATCTAGACCGTTCAAGCTAATTTCGCTTCCTTGTACATCCTGTGCTTAATGACTCCCACGCAAATAATGTTCTTCATGGAGGATCATCAATTGTTCAGCTACCTAACCAACCACACGATGATCAAAGTTTAATTTACAAGTAAACCGTTACGTCTTAAGTATAATCAAAAATGGAATAATAGTAAGCACCTCTTCAATGCTGCCATCTTCGATCTCTGTGTTAAAAGAAAGAAGCAAGCTTTCATGTAGAAAACTCTCAATCTCTTCAACCGTAATCACTGCTCAGATCATATATCATTGATAATCAACATCTCTAGATTTTATTTTTCTTAAGGTTATTCGAAAGGTTGGAAAATCAAAATAAAATGTCGAACCGTTTGATTGAGAGAAGAGATGTAAAAGATGGTTAGCAAGCTCATGAGATTTTTTGAGAGAATCATGACCTCCCCACTGATTCTTCACGGCCATCTGAAGCCCACCCCACCGCGAAAGAAGCTCTCCGATGTCTCTCCGGAGATTAGAGTCGTCGACCATAGGATGCACGTGCTTGTGTTGCCACGTGGAGGAGATCACGTGTGCGTTGGACGTTTTCCCACCGGTTCCCATTTCTTTGGCCGGTAAAAAAAGGAGGGAAAGAGAAAAGTTTCGATCTTTCCGGCCGCAGACAACGGTTCTTCCGCCTTGTAACTCCGTTAAAGAAAACGGAGAACAAAAAAGCTGGAAGATTTTTGCCTATGGGGAACACAGAGAGAATAAAAGAAACTTGCAGCGAAAGTTATTTTTCTTATGTATCCTCTGTTTTCCTAAAATGGAAAAAAAAAAAACAAAGGAGACAGATCCGAAGAGTTAGGGGAAGTTTATGAGTTTGCCAGACCGACAAATATGTGTTCTTTGACTTCAGACATATCATCGATGACTTCTGTTCCAACCTTTTTCTTCTTGTTATGCTGTTCTGTAATTATAAACGTGTCCAATGTTATACGATACACTTGGTGATATGGGGGAATATTAAAAAAATCACAAATCCTATCTCAATCTCGGTCTCTCTGATTCATTTATGCTTTATCTTCATGCTCTTTAATCTTTGAAAACAAGACACGTGTGTCATAGACACGTCACTGACAAGTGTCAAACTCTCATAAAGTTGGTCCTACTTCGTGTACCTCTCTTTATACTCAAATCTCTCTCTAGGAGTTGTTGTAAACCAGTAAACGCAAAACAGAACATATTAACAAAGACATGAGCCAACAAGAGCAACCAAGTAGGCCACAAGAGCCGGTCAAATACGGAGATGTTTTCCAAGTCTCCGGCGAACTCGCCGATAAGACCATAGCTCCTGAGGATGCTAGCATGATGCAAGCCGCGGAGACACGTGTCTTCGGACACACTCAAAAAGGCGGTGTAGCCGCGGTCATGCAGTCTGCGGCCACCGCTAACAAACAAGGTGGCTTCGTCCACTCAGGTGACACAACCGACCTTGCCGCCGAAAAAAGCGTCACGGTGGCACAAACTGACGTCCCTGGTGCACGTGTCACAACGGAATTCGTCGGCGGACAGGTCACACAATTCGTTCCCAAAACAATTTTTTTTATGATCATGTCTTTGTAAACGGTGAAGATTGTTTATTGTAGGTCGTTGGACAATACATTGAGCCAAAGCCTGTGACGGCTGTGGCGGCCATGGACGCAGAAGCGTTAGGATTGAATTTGCAAAGTGCGATAACGATTGGTGAAGCATTGGAAGCAGCTGTGCAAACCGCTGGAAACAAACCGGTGGATCAGAGCGACGCAGCAGCGATTCAAGCGGCCGAGGTTAGAGCTTCAGGCACCAACGTCATTGCTCCTGGTGGTATCGCCGCTTCAGCTCAATCCGCAGCGAATCACAACGCTACTATTGATCGTGACGAGGATAAAATCAAGCTCGTTGATGTTTTGGCGGTTGAAACACCAATTTCAAAAACATTAGTTTTCAAGTGACTGATAGTTTGTTTAAACAGTGTCTGAAATGTGTTTTGAACCTGATTTTAGGGTGCGACGGGGAAGTTACCGGCGGATAAAGTCGTGACAAGGCAGGACGCGGAGGGAGTGTTGAGCGCTGAGCGGAGGAACAACCTCAGCTTGTCTATTCACCCAGGTGGTGTAGCGGCTTCTGTTATCGCCGCCGCTAATCTTAACGAGAAATCGGAAATATGACTAATACGGCGAGACTAAGACGAACTTGTAATGTAAAAATAAGTATAGTTTCTGTTTCTCTTTTGGTCTTGTTGTTCAAAAAAGTTTAAAGTTTAAGCCTTTCTTTAGCTCTGAGTACTTCAAGAATGATAGTTCATACTCCATAGATCTATCAAATGGAAAATCTCTCCAGTCTACTGATTTTGCAACATTCAAAAACATTTTAGAGTTTTCCAGAAAAAAAGATCACAATAACCAAAAAAAAAAGAGATGCAACACTTGTAAAATAAGAAGAGTTTTACTGGCTTGAACTGGCAGCTCCAACAAGAACACCTTGAGCATTACCTTCCTTTTTGTTACCCTCTTCCTTGGAATCTTCCTGTTTCCTTAGCCTGATCTTATACTTGGCTTCGAACTCTGTAAGATCTTTCTTTTTCTTCTCCAACGTCTCGTACAGCTTCTTCACGACCTCTTCGAGCCCTTCCTTGTTGCGTAGGACAGCTGGGAGTACCTCTCTGATGGTTCTCTCCACGAGAACGCCTCCTATCATGCGAAAGCATTTCCTTGATTGGTCGAGAGGCTGAATGGCGTTGATGACCAGAGAGTGTTCGCTCACTTGCATCTCGAGCTCGGTTATGTTGGAGTAGACTTGGCTTAGCTCTGATCTCATTGCTTCATACATGTTTAGAACAGCTTGCTCATTCGGCGGCTCTCTTATGCCACCGGTTCCAGGTTTGCTCGCCATTGCTTCTGTCCTAAAATGGTTGGGTCCAGGGAATCAGGAATTGCATAGTAATATCACAAGTTGAAGAATATTCAGCAGAGAACAAATCATTCGAAACACAGATGTAAGAACTCAACCAAAACTAAGAGAAACATTTGAAATAGAAAGAATGTTGTTACAAAACATTTTCAAGCACATAGGAAATAGTAAGAACGACCAAAACAACGGAAAAACAGTAGTACCCCGAAACTATATCAACAAGGATGATCCATATCCAATTCAATACTCTTTTTCAGAAGTTTCTAAATGCATAAAGCTTTATTAAATCACCATCTTTCATCCAATTAAATACAAGAAAAATCCTGTCATCTGTGGATCCATTAGCAAACTTACATCAACTCAAAAATTCCTTAAAATGGATCAAAATACATCTGCAATCCAACCAAAACTATGGCTCAGAGCTTTAAACACAGAAAAAATTTCAACGATGACATTTGTGCAAACTATTCGACTGCACAGAGCACCCAAAATTAGGGTTTCGATGTAACTGACATCAATTCAACAACAACGATTCACTGACTAGGCTCGGTTCCCTCGACTAATCTATTAAATCTACAAAACAGAACCGGGAACATCGAAGAAGCTTGGTTGAGATCGAAGAAGCTTCACTGGAACATTCCAAAATTCCAGAACTAGATTCTATTTTACTTATTTTATCTTCGACATCGACACAAAAACTTTTCGCCACTTGAAAGAAAAAACAGAAATAAAAAACTTACTTTTACAAACGAAACCGCACGAGGGAAGATCTAAGAAGCTTTAGTTAGGAAGGAAGCGATCTAGACGAAGATTGAGTCTGCGAGAACGAGAGAGAGAGCGAGAACGCGGCGTAGAGAGTGAGGAAGAAGAAGCCAGGGTTGGGTTTACAACATAAATTGAACCGGTTTCATGAAAACAAAAAAATTAAACCGGTTTAGATACATGAATATCGAACCGGGTTTTCTTTCTTCTCTTCCCCAAAGCACAAATCTTCCATTTTCGTACCCTAAGAAAGGGAACGATTCATCCTCTGAAGAAGAAATGAGATTGATGATACAAAGATGGATTCCTCTTCGTGTTATTAAGAAAGGTACTCTGAGATTACTGTATCTATGCGAACGACACTACTCTGCTTTACGCGATGGGAAAGCTTCTTATAGAGTGAGATTGAGGAGTGAGATTATTGATATAAAAGCTAATGATGCTTTAGATCTCTTCCAATCCATGATTCGATCTCGTCCTTTACCTTCTCTAATCGAATTCAGTAAACTGTTTGGCGCCATAGCTAGAACAAAACAGTATGACCTCGTGTTAGCTCTCTGCAGCCAAATGGAATCGAAAGGGATTCTCCATAACATCTACACACTCAACATCATGATCAACTGCTTTTGTCGGAAGACTAAACTTGGTTCTGCGTTTTCGGTTCTTGGGAAAGCTCTGAAACTTGGGCATGAGCCTAACACGATCACGTTTTCGACTCTGATCAACGGGTTCTGTCTCCAAGGTAGAGTTTCCGAAGCTGTGTCGCTTGTTGATCGAATGGTGGCAATGAAACATAGTCCGAATCTCATAACACTCAACACACTGATCAATGGACTTTGTCTCAAAGGTAAAGTATCCGAAGCAATGGATTTAATCGATCGAATGTTTGAGAAACGATGTAAACCTACTGCAGTTACTTATGGACCGATTTTGAACAGAATGTGTAAGTCAGGGAACACTGGATTGGCCTTGGATTTGCTAGGGAAGATGGAGAAAAGAAATGTCAAGGCCGGTGTTGTTCAGTATAGTATCGTCATCGATGGTCTTTGCAAAGACAAGAACTTTGACGATGCACTCAAACTTTTCAATGAGATGGAGAGGAAAGGGATCAAAGCAGATGTTATCACTTATAACTCTCTCGTAGGAGGACTTTGTAACGACGGTAGGTGGAGTGATGGTGCGCAGATGTTGAAGGATATGGTTAGAAAGAACATCACCCCAAACATCATCACGTTCAGTGCTTTGATTGATGTTTTTGTGAAAGAAGGGAAGCTTACAGAGGCTAAAGAGATGTACAATGAGATGATCACAAGAGGTATAGAGCCTGATACCATTACTTATAATTCCTTGATAGATGGGTTTTGCAAAGAGAATCGTTTAGATGAGGCGAATCATATGCTGGATTTGATGGTTAGCAAGGGTTGTGATCCTGATATTGTTACTTATAGCATACTAATAAATAGCTACTGTAAGGCTAAGCGGGTTGATGATGGTATGAAACTTTTCCGTGAGATTTCTAGGAAGGGACTTGTTGCAGATACAGTCACTTACAACACTCTTGTCCAAGGGTTTTGTCACTCGGGAAATGTTAAAGCTGCACAAGAACTCTTCCAGGAAATGGTATCTCGTGGCGTGCCACCCAGTGTTATAACCTACGGTATATTATTGGATGGATTGTGTAACTATGGGAAACTAGAAAAAGCATTGGAAGTATTTGAATTAATGCAGAAGAGTAAGATCACTCTTGGTATTTGTATTTATAACATCATCATTCACGGGATGTGCAATGCTAGTAAGGTCGATGATGCTTGGGGTTTATTCTGCAGTCTCCCTCTCAAAGAAGTGAAACCTGATGGCATAACATACAATGTGATGATTGGGGGACTATGCAAGAAAGGCTCGCTGTCTGAAGCGGACATGTTGTTTAGGAAAATGAAGGAGGATGGGCTTGCTCCAGATCATTGTACATACAATATACTCATCAGGGCACATCTCGGAGGTAGTTGCATAATCTCTTCAGTTGAAATCATCGAAGAAATGAAGAGGTGTAAGCTCTCCGCAGATACTTCCACCATGAGGATGGTTATGGATATGTTATCAGATGGTAGATTGGACAAAAGCTTTTTGGATATGCTTTCTTGAATTTCTGGTTAGTGCTTCTTGATCCGGTTGTTCATTTTGATACAAATTGTCAGTTGCATCGAAATGATATGAATGTTCTTGTGTTGCTATGACTATTTTTGTACATGAAATAAGATCCATACGATTCACCATTTTCCACTGAAGTAATCAAACACCTCTGGCAAAGCTCATCAAGTTTTCACTGAGTACCCAATACATAGCTTGGGGCCACAAGCTTAGTTATTATAACAGAGACATTTATCAAGTTCGTCAATGATTTTGCAATTCTTCAACGACATACTCGGAGATGATGACGCGTTGGCTTTGAGACGCTCGCTCTGGTCGTGAAGAAACAGCCTCGCCATTGTTGGAATGCTTACATATTCAGTATCGTCTGATATAAAGTTTGACACTTAATAAATAAGCTCAGACCAAACCAAACCAAAACTATACAGCAGAAAGAAGGAAGGAATCCATAAAGTATGAGGTGATTTGATGTACCAACAAAATATTATTCAAACGATAATGTCTTGAAATACAGAAACAACGAAGAAATAAAAATTAAGAATCAATGTAAGTTTTCCAAGTGATACAACTTGGTAGAGTATGAGAGATATAGGACTTTAGCTAACTTTCAAGAAACAATTTTTAACTTAAAGAGAGAGAGAGAGGGAAGAGTGAGGTAAGAACTAACTCACACTTAAACTTATAAATTTATTTTATTTGGCCTCAAAGATGGTCAGCGTTTCTGAAACTATTAGGGCAGCATGTGATGAGGCTACAAGTGTTTTTCTTTATTGGATTTGAACCAAATTTGGAACATAGTTGAAAATAAATGGCCTCCAATAGAGTCCACTAGGCAAGAACCGTATTTCTTTTTCATAAAGGACTTTTGCGTATTCATCGTCCTCTCCAAGAGTGAATACCACGGTCCTTCTGATCGCAAAACTTGAACTACAACATAAGGCGACTTTCTTCTCCTCGTCGATTAAAAAACTTATCATGAAAACAGAAGACAACACATTACGGGGAGTATTGCGTAAGTCCACTGCAAAGGATTTGCTCCATGAAAACTCTGCTTCAGTATCAATTTTCTTGGTCACCCAAATCTCCAACTCATATGAACCAATGCTCTCAATTAACACCGAGAGTTCTTCTTGTCTAACAACTGATAGAGCCATATAATAATCACGCGATGTCGAAAGATGTAGACGTCTAAATATCTCTCTTGTAAAATCAAAACTGAGTAAGTAGTCACTGTCTTTGTCACCATCATAAAAAAGCCAGTAAGTACTTCCCTTCAAAGTCACGCCACGATACTTTTTGCATATTCTGAGGCAGTTGGGAGCATTAACAACTCTCCATGAATTAGAGTTAAATTCATAGATTTCTGGCCCGGCAACTACTAGGTCGTCTGTTTGGTAAAACCTCAAGACTCTGTAGCTGCGGCAAGATTGGTTGTTTGCGTATCCTAGAGCAAACTCACAGTTTCTATCGTAGCCATTTTCGTGTTTGATCCACCTGCTTTCCCCTAAACACGGATTCCAAATCACAGGTTTATTATCGATCTTGGTTATGCATAACAACAAACCGTCGCAATGAAAAACTTGAGCTATATCCACTTGTCCTGAATTAGAATGGGCATTCTTTAGGCTTAGTGCATCTTTAAACCCTATAGATGGAGGAACAACGTTGAGATCGACACTCATTGGACAAAGCCTATAATATTCCTTAAACATGAGAACGTGAGACTGCTTTGGAGCTTTACAAAGGTGCTTCTCGGAGAATCGTAGAGCGTTCCATCGTTTGCATGTAGATCTTAATCGTTTCAGAGATGTGGTTGGAACCCTAGAGAGTATTTCCTCTTCCAAATCCACAGGAAGATCTGACATTCTTTTTTAGTTTAACTGAGATCTGAACATGATTTCTCTCAACCACTCGTTGGAGCTCTATAGGTAGATATTAGGGCTTTTGAGTTTAGGGTTTTTGAGTTTTTCTTGTTTACCCCTGAAGCAAGTTTAGTTTATATACACCTTCTTATGTACTCTTTCCTTTTCCTCTATGGATTCTGTTTATTATTTTTTACTTTAGTTTTGTTTTAATTCTCCTTTTTTTTTCCAATGTACTTTTTTAAAAAGGAAAAAAAAAGCAACTTCATTCGTTCTGGTTTCGAAAACTGCTCCTTTGATCTGGAAAACGTAGAAATCGAACTCTTCTGCATCATGGTCACATTATCCTCTGTCATTTTTGAGATGGACCACAGTATACTTAAACAAACTGGGTTTTTCTTCTTGAATCATAGTATATATACTTCAACACTATCTTATTAAAATTTGCAAACAACTTTCTAACTGATTGTATACCGGTATACGTACGTCAATGGTTTTGCAGTTCTTTAACGAGTTACTCGGAGATGACGATGTGGCGTGCTTTGTAAATAAGCTCAAACTAAACAAAAACTATACAACACGAAGAAGAATGAAATCCATAAAGTATTAATTTAAACGACATTGTCTTGAAAAACATAAAACAACGAAAAAAAAAAAGAGCTGGAAAAAATCACTTGCTTATTTTGAGTTGATTTTGTTTTTGCTTATTTTGATTGGATTTTGTTTTTTCTTCTAAAGGATATTCTATCAAAATGCATGAAACAAAACTACAAGCTATCACTTTTCCAAATCATACAGTTTGGTAGAGTATGATCAGAGATAGAGGTTTAAGTTTACACTTTAGCTAAACTTGAAGAAACAATTTTTAAGTTAAAGAGCAGTGAGGTAAGAACTAACTCACTAAAACCTAAAAATCTATTTGGCTACGACCACCTCGGCCTCTTCCACCACCGTTCCCGCGTCCTCGAGATGTAGTCCAAAGCACGTCTTGAACTATAGTCCTCCATCTGCTCATTTGTGAAGATGAATCTTCAAAGATGGTCGCCGTTTCTGAAACTATCGGAGCAGCCTGTGGTGAGGATACAACTACTTTTGGTTGGATATGAACCAAACTTGGAACATAATTGAAAATAAATGGCCACCACCATTCTTCATAACCCCCCAATAACCATGGTTCTTTTTCATCACCTCCACCACTGATGAACCAGTGCTCCTAATTAACACCGAGAGTTCTTCTTCTCTAACAGCTGATAGAGCCATATGGTCACCACTATAAGGAACTTGAGATAGACACATACGTACAAATCTTTCTCTTGTAAAATCAAAACTGAGTAAGTAGTTATCATATTTGTTATTATCTTTAGAAATCCAGTAAGTGTTTCCCTTGAAAGTCACGCCACGATATCTTATGCATATTGTGAAGCAGTTGGGAGCGTTAACAACTCTCCATGAGTTAGAGCTAAACTCGTAGATATCACATACACCAACTTGCTTGTTTGGTTGAAAACGTTTCCAGTACAAACTGTCCCAAAACATCAAGATTTTGTAGCTGCGGCAAGATTTGTTGTTTTCATATCCTAGAGCAAACTCACAGTGTCTCTCGTAAACTATATACCTGGTTATCTGGTTTGTTCATCCTCAGTTGCATCGAAATGAAAGTTCTTGTGTGGCTATGATTGTTTTGTACATGAAACAAGATCCATACGATTCACCATTTTCCAGTGAAGTAATCAAACACCTCTCTCTGGCAAAGCTCATCAAGTTTTCACTGAGTACATAAATACGCAGCTTGGGGCCACAAGCTTGGTTATTATAACAGAGACAACGTTATCAAGGCCTTGCTACGCGAGCCAACGATGAAGTATCCTGAGTTCGTCAATGGTGACGATGTGGTGGCTTTGTGACGCTCGCTCTGGTCGTGAAGAAACGGCCTCGGCCATTGTTGGACTTCACTTAGATATTGCTTACTGATTCAGTATCGTCAGATATAAAGTTTGTCACTTTATAAATAAGCTCAGACCAAACCAAACTAAACCAAAACTATACAGCAAAAGAAGAAAGGAATCCATAAAGTATGAGGTGATTTGATGTACCAACAAAATATTATTCAAACGATAATGTCTTGAACTACAGAAACAACGAAGAAATAAAAATTAAGAAGCAATGTAAGTTTTCCAAGTGATACAACTTGGTAGAGTATGAGAGATATAGGACTTTCGCTAACTTTGAAGAAACAATTTTTAACTTAAAGAGAGAGGGAAGAGTGAGGTAAGAATAACTAACTCACACTTAAACTTATAAATTTATATGGCCACGACCACCTCGGCCTCAAAGATGGTCGACGTTTCTGAAACTATTGGAGCAGCTTGTAAATGAGGCTACAAGTGTTTTTCTTTATTGAATTTGAACCAAACTTGGAACATAGTTGAAAATAAATGGCCTCCAATATAGTCCACTAGGCAAGAACCATATTTTTTTGTTCATAAAGGACTTTTGCGTATTCATCGTCCTCTCCAAGAGTGAATACCACGGTCCAACTTGAATTACAACACAAGGTCATTTTCTTCTCCTCGTCGATTAAAAGACGGGGAGTACTGCGCAAGTCCACTGCAAAGGATTTGCTCCAAGAAAACTCTGCTTCAATATCAATTTTCTTGGTCACCCACATCTCCAACTCATATGAACTAATGCTCCCAGTTAACACCAAGAGTTCTTCTTCTCTAACAACTGATAGAGCCATATAATAATGATAACGAGATGTCGGAAGATGTAGACGTCTAAATATCTTTTTTGTAAAATCAAAACTGAGTAAATAGTTGTCTTTGTCACCATCATAAGAAAGCCAGTAAGTGTTTCCCTTCAAAGTCACGCCACGATAATTTATGCATATTTTGAGGCAGTTGGGATTGGGACCGTTAACAACTCTCCATGAATAGAGCGTTCCATCGTTTGCAAGTAGTTCTAAATCGATTCAGAGATGTGGCCGGAACCCTAAATAGTATTTCCTCTTCCAAATCCGACGGAAGATCCGACAACTTCATTGTTTTTCTCAACGACTCGATGGGGCTCTCTAGGTATAAATTAGGGTTTTTCATGCTTACCCCTGAACCAATCTTATGTTATATATAAAGGAAACGATTTACCCTTACTCTTTCATATGGATAATTTTACATACTTCAATTTTTTTTTCTCTTTCCAATTTACTACTGTTTACTTTTTTACAAAGGAAAATAAGCAACTTCTCTTTTGATCTTGAACCGTTGAAATCCAACTCTACTACCTGAGAAGATGGAAAATCGATTATGTTTTCTTGAACTATCAAATCATGTAAAAATCATCCTAGACTGGATCCTTACTTCTTCTCAGACTAGGAACACTTTTTGAGAAGCTCCAATGCTGCTTGAAAATTTGCTCACTGGTACATTTGATTAAGAGTTCAGCTTGATGATAAAGCTGTTCCACTCTTTAAAACCTCGATTACCATACTTCTTCTCATTTGTCCTTTTTGAGATGAACCATGGTGAGAAACCATGATCTTAAACAAACTGGTTTTTCTTCTTGAATAACATTATACTTTCAACCCTAATCCCCACTAGTAGTTGTCTAAAAATGCAGTTAGAAAAGCTTGGTTAAAGGCTTAAAGCAGAAACATCGTTATCAAGGCCTTGCTTCGTGAGAGAAAGATGAACTAATGAAGTTTTTTGGAATTTTATGAAGTTTGTTTTTTCAATTGGTCGCACAAGATTCAGGCAAATAGAACAAAATCTCAAAACCAGAAACTATTTAGAAATGGATTGTACAGAAGTAAACTATTCTTGGGTTCACACAAAATAACAATAATTTATTTGCATCACCAAGACCAAAGGGGAAAAGAAAGGTCATCGTCTCAAAGAGAGGCAAACTTGTCAAGACATAGTTGAAAGCAAAGTCTTGGTTTGGAAGAAAAGAGAAACGGTCTCTCGAACTCGAAGTCAAGATGGCTAGAAAGATGAAAAACAAAATATCAAAATTGTTGGTATAGAGTTCCCACTCGAAGACTTAAGCTTGATACTGATTCACCACACAACTGATCTAAGAATGCTGCAAAAAACAGATTGAATGTAGAAGATAGAGATGATGAAGAGAAGAAATAAAGCCCTTTGTTACAGCCTTTGTCTCTCACCGTCAGCGGCAAGAACAAGCTCTGTTTTCCCCTGTTTTCTCTCCTCACTCCTCCGTTTATAGGAAAAGACTTGTGCTCCTGAAACTTGCTCACAAAGCATCCTTGAGAAGCTCCAATGCTACTTGAAGCTTTCTCACTGGTAACACCTTAGTAAAGACCTCAGCTTGAAGATTAAAGCTGTTCAACTCTTTTACAACTTAATCAGACCAAGAAACTTCATCTTATAGTTTCCTTTAGATTCTCCTTTTAAGGAATCCATTGAACCACTTGAATAATTCTCAATATCAAGCTCACACTTAAGTGTCTTATTCGAAAATTTTCGGAAACCTACAACTCCTTTTTGAATGAACTTACCAACAGCTTTACTTGGCTTTCTTTCTTCTTGACCTCATCTTTATCAGTGAGCTATATCTCTTTAACCGTGAATCTTTGAACTAACAAAAAAATAGTTCTCTTTATAATTTAGTTTGAGATCACTGATTTTTTTAATATCATTAAATGAATAACCTTGTTACTTTATAATCAAAGGTTATCAGGTTCACATCATCATCGGAACAATTTTTATTTGTTGTAGTTGATTTAACACAAACTCAAACAAAGCAAAAACTATAAAACACAAAGAAGAAAGGAATCATAAAGCTCCAATCATTAAAATTATTTAAACCACCTTGTCTACAAAACAAAAACCAAGAAAAAAAAAAGGAAAAGAAGAGCTGCAAGAAAACCACTTGCTTAATGGATTTTAACCAAACTTGGAACATAATTGAAAATAAATGGGCAACGAGAACGTGGCTCGTTCGTAGATTTTTGATCAGAGGTTTGTGTGTAATATTTACCATCCTCTCCAATAACGTATACTCTGTATCAATATACTCCGTAGCCATAATAAACCATAGAACACAAGACCACTTTCTTCTCCTCGTCGGTTGAGAGACTCGCGGAAACAGAATAACAATCTTCTTGCAAGTCCACTGCAAAGGATTTGCTCCATGAAAACTCTGCTTCAGTATGAATTTTCTTGGTCACCCACATCTCCAATGTACCATTGCTCGTAATAAACAATGAGAGTTCTTCCCTAACAACTAATAGAATCAAATAATAACCTTCCTTCTGAAATGTCGGAAGACGTAGACTTCTAAATCTCTCTCTGGTGAAATCAAAGCTGAGTAAGAAGATATCATTCTCTCTTAATCTCAAGAAAAACCTATCCTCGTTAACAAAAGAATTAAAATGGGAACACTTTAGGTCAAGTGCACCTTTCAACACTACAGATGGTGGAACAACGTTGAGATGGATGCTCATTGGACAAAGCCTATTTGCGTTCAACATGAGAACACGAGACTGCTTTGGAGGTTCACGAAGGTGCTTGTTGGTGAATCTTCCGTCTTTGAATAGAGCGTTCCATCGTTTGCATGTAGATCGTAATCGTTTGAGAGATGTGGCCGGAACCCTAGACAGTATTTCCTCTATCAAACCCGCCGGAAGATCATATGTCATCATTTGTTTTTCTCTTTGTGATCTCAGATCTCCCAAGGACGAAGAGAGCGACTCCATGGAGCTCTCTTAAGTTATTAGGGTTTTGATTCTTCTTTTTGAGTGTGTCTTTTTTTCACGTTTGCACTAAACCAATCTTTGTCTTAAATATATAGTAGACAAACAATTTGATTTACTTTAGTTTGGTTTGATTAAGTTTGGTTTGACTGAACCTGCAAAATTTAAGTTCTTTTCAAACAACAATTGTCTAAATGAATTTTTTAAAGAAAAGCAACATGCTTCTGTCTTGGAAAAATAGCAAATACTTAACCTCTAGCCTCTAGGCCATTGTTAGGTAATTAGGCGTCTTCTTCTTGAGTTTCCTCTGCTTAAGCTTCACTTTAACATTAACACCATTATCAATGATAGCTTGAAGCACAACCTGAAGCTTACCTTCCACTTTATCTCCTTTCCTAGGAGTGTATATAACGTCATGTATATCATCCTCCAAACTTCTTTGAGCAAGAACCGTCCCAACCGCAGCGCAAGCCACTGCGTTCCTAGTCGAACCGAGATCGAACTTCATGTCTTTTGATATGGAATGAGCCACAGAGACAACCTTACTAGTCACCCTATGAATCACACATGCTCGAACCGAGGCCTTTGAGATGTAAATGTCTAAGCAAAACGGGTAGTGATAAGGAGCCGTGAGCTGGTTAAACGTAAGCGTCCTTTCTCTCTTCTTCACAGCTGCATCAAGATTATCCAATTCACCAGTGAAAGCGTTAATCTTTGGCTC
This sequence comes from Eutrema salsugineum, assembly GCF_000478725.1. NCBI lineage: Eukaryota > Viridiplantae > Streptophyta > Magnoliopsida > Brassicales > Brassicaceae > Eutrema > Eutrema salsugineum. Next base: position 1,050,340 of record NW_006256885.1, read on the forward strand.
GTCTCTCTTCTTGTATTCCTCACGGACTTGTTTATCACTCTTTGCTGTTTCTTTCTTGTTCTTCGTCTTTGTCTCTTCTTGGTTCTGCTTTTGCCTCTGGTGATTGTTCTTGCGGTGGAAATCGTAGTTGTATTCCTCGAACTCTTTTGACCCTCGATCAAGCTTGTAGAAAAGATCACCGCGAATTCTCATGTTATCGATCTCATCATTATCAAGATCAGGATCGATTGTTTCTCCTCCTTGCCTCGTAAAGGAAGAATCTTTTGCAGTGTCTTGTTGGAATTCTCTCCAGGCTTGGGATATAGATGATGAGACACTCCATGCGTCATCATCAACAGTCTCTATAGCAAAACCGGTCGAACCAACTGTATCTTTTCCAGTTTCACTGCTGGAAAACCTCGAGGACAAACAATGTGATGCTAGTCGAAATCGGGAGGTGAAATCCGGAAAACGGAGACAACTTCTTCTCAGAACCGTCAAAGACATTGAAGGGATAGAGAAGAATTCTGAATGTAGGTGAAAACAAACAGGTAAGGTTTCACAGAGACAAATCGTCGAACATCTTCTGTGCAAATGTTGGTAAAGAGAAAATCTCACCACTTGTTTTGTTATGCGTCTTGTATCGTAATAGAGCCTTAAACTTAAAAAGACTGTTGGGTCTTGATGCTCTGTAAAAAGAGAGATATCAACTTGTTTGATCAGATTCAAAGCAGATAACTTTCCAGAACAGAAACAGTGCTGTATCGATCTGTATGATCAGAGACGGATCTGAGTAAAGAAAGGTAGACGAAGAGACGATAAAGATTGGAGAATTTTGTGACAAAAGAGAAATTTTGTCTTTTTAATTAACAGAAAGATAAGTTGTTGACTGAATATTAGACATTACAAAAGAAACAGAGACGAGGAAAAGAAGTGAGTTTTTAAATATGTAACTAAATAAACACACAACAAGAGAACAAGCTAAACTTACTACTACTAAGAGTGAAAGAGAAATGTTAAGGCTCCGAAAATATTACAGACAAAACGACGACGTAGAGAGACACAAGATGCAGAGAGAGAGGCGTTGTCACAGTAGTATCAGTGGTTTTGTTGGGTTACCATCTTCCTTCTTGATTGAGTCATACTGTCTAATTCAGTAGTAAGCTTGCTGATGGTGAGGGTGTTGATGGTGGTGCTGATAATGCGGGTGGTAAACCGGAGGAGCCGGAGCAGGAACCGGACCGTTGCAATAACCGTTGTAAGCTGGATAACCGATAGGAGAGCCTTGGTACGAGCCAGGGATAAGCTCAGGCGAGTAAGGATAAGGCGGGCTCCTGTTGCTGTAAACAGTTGTAGGTGGAGATGGGTAAGCTGCTGGTGAAGCGTACTGAGGAGAGTGAGACGGTGATCTGATGAACGGGAAAGAAGAGACGTATGCGTTTGTGATACGTCCGGCTTTGCTGGTGGCATTGGACCGTTGTAGCTGGCTCGGGTTCTCTTGTTGGCCGGTACAGCTGCTGGTTTTCTCTTCTCAGTTTTGGTCTTCTCTAGCTGATCCAACCGCTTCTTGAGGTTCTCCGGAGGGAAGTCTTCCTCGAGTTTGTACTCTTCTATGCATTTCAAGACCGCTCTTAGCGCTGATTGCTCCTTGCGGGCCACGAGATGCTTAGGAAGAAAACAAGTCAAGGCGTTTAGTTTAGACACTGTTAACACAAGTATGTTTGGGTTGCAACATGAATGAGTTAGATACCGTAGCTCGGCCAGTATTGCTGGAGTCTTCCATGATAGAAGCTGCTGTCTTCTTTGCGTCTCTTAGATAGGCTTTGAGTAAAGGAACAGGAGGGAACTTATCCACAAGACCAACTTCATAAGTAAAATGAACTGCATCAAGCTGTTGTCCTCTGGTGATTAACTCCTCAATCATGTCTGTGGAAAGCATAACAACAACTCGAGCCATCATTCATAAGCTCAGATATATTCTTAAAAGGCTTAAACTTTACACAACCTATGGTCAATTCTAATCTGGTAATGAAAGAGCATTCTTTATCAGTACCATCCACAGGGGAAGCCAAATTCAATGGGAGAGAGTCTCAATGTCCAATGGAACTAAGCTAAACATTAACCATGGCAAGATCATAAGAAAAGGGAAAAGTACGAGTTTAGTGCTTACCAGGCATTTGATCACCTAAACCAACTGAAACAGCAAGCTTTGGCATCTGTTTGCGCCACGCGGATCCAACGACAAGCTTTCTGTACAGAGCAAGATCTTCTCTTTTAACAATCCCAAACGTCACAAGATGTTGCAGAAACGTGTGCACATCAGGAGTCTTCACGTTCTCTATCCTTCCTCTCTCCTCCAAACTCGCCTTCCACGTCTCTGCGATCTCTTTAGCCTTCTCCTTGACGCTCGGAGTAACAAGCAGCCTCGATTTCCCGATCACTGGATCGACCATTACAGGTGCTAAACTCTCCAGAATCACCACACAAGCCCATCCGAAATCGTTGGTCACTTTCTCCCCTGATGCTCTTTTATCCACCGGAAAAACCTCAGATATCGCCTCGAGCACTAACATCGCCGGATCCACACAATCCACAAGCGCTGCCGGAATCTGTGACCGGAGATTCTCAAGTTCCTTTTTCCTCGCCGTCACGAAGTCCCAGAATCCTCTAGCGTCCATCTTCAAACAAAGTGATTTCAGCGCGGAGAGAAGCCCTTCGTCATCGTCGACCTCGCCGGAGGAGTCATCTACATTAGAACCACAATCTCTAGCTTTCTCAAGCGATTCCAGAGCAGCTCTGGCTCGTTCCCCGACTTTTCCAGCGACGATCTCGACGCTGTGATCGATTGTAACCTCCCTGCGCTTGAGCGACTCAAGCGAGGTCTGCGTCTGGTTATCTAAGGTCTCAATCATCTGTTTAAGCGCCTCAGATTTCTTCATCAGATTCTGCTCCAGCGAAGTGAAGTGATCGGAGAGCTCCTTCCAGAGAAGAGTGCAGCTCGTCATCAACGACGTCTGTCTCTGAAACTCCTCGAAACTCGGCTGAGTTAACTCGGTCAACTCGCCTGGATCGGGGACCGACCCCATCGTCGGCGTAAAACGGAAGCTAACGAGCTCAAACTCAGCCGATTCGATAACAGCGAGTTAGCGAGAGAGAGAGAAATAAATAAAACAATCTCGAAACAGTAGAGAGAAGGTAACGAAAGTGTTTTTGGAGTGAAAAATTGCAGAAAACCTAGAAATGGCAAAAAGTTTAGGGACGAAGATAAGAGAGACAAGAACAGTGACGTGGACAAGTCAAAAGAGCGACACGTCTCGGTGGAGTCTGATTAAAGGCGCGATAAATGAGTGCCCTTCTAGATTGCGCCAGGAGATGCGCAGGTTAACAACACTGTGCTTGCTATCGTGAACGGGAAGATGCGTATGATAACAGTGTTGGGTGGTGACGTGGGATAAGGGCGTGTTTGGGATGGTGGCAATAAGTATACTAAGCTTTGCTTTATCGCATACCGAAGTTAGATCGCTTAAAGAACAAAAAAAAAAGGTGAAAGAGATAAGTGGGCCAGGCCCACTGACCACCACATGCGTTGAGTCGGAAACCAGTGAAGCATTTGCCGGTTAAAATATAAATATAAAATTGATAAAACTATAAAGTAAAGGAAAAAAAAATGTTGGCCTAATTAATACTACTATTAATTAGGAAAACACATGTGTATGTATGAAGATCTTTTTAAAGGCTGTAAATGAATCAGTCACGCGTGACAATATTTGGACCGAATTTTTGTGTGTTCTAAAAACGTGATTATTAAGCAAGCCACAAAGAGACTCATTACACATTTACACTTAATATTTTATTAGTTTTGCTAATCTTCGTACTATGTTTTAATAATATATTGTGGTATCAAACAGAAGCATAAGATAACAACAATTTTGAATTTTGAATTATTAAAGCTATTACGTTTTGTTTTTTCCATCATTAGAATTGACATATCCTACAAACTTTTTTCTGTGGATATGTACAAAATGTAAAACGAGACAATGACATATAACCCATTATTGAAACATCCTTACTCTTTTCGTCTTATTGGTAATATATAACTCATTTTTCATTATAAAAGTAATTAGAGAGAGAGAGAGAGAGAGAGAAAACAAAATAAGAATGAGACGAATTATGGAATTGTCGACTAACAATTATCTAATTAAACGGGTCCGCAATGGACGGCTACAAATTAACCGCCGTTTACTGTTTACGCTTTACAGAAAAGGTAAGGGGAGAAATTTGAATGTGGTTAGGGAGATATCGAATCCAAAAGGGATAATGATCTATAATTCATGCACTGATTTGACATTAGTCTAGCTAGTCTTATAGTAAATTATTAAGACATTGCACAATAGTCTTTTTCATATATGTTTTTGTTAATATTGATTATATGCATTTAACCCTTATCAACTACAAAAAGTACTTTGTCCTATATATAATATCGTACATTTCAAAATTCAATCCTCATTGTTATGATGGTAGTTGGTGGCCACACTATGATCCTATGCATGTTAATAACAATTATTACATGCAAGTATGCAACCTTATCATACCAAATAAAAAGTATGCAATCTTAAATTAAATCAATCAAATGGTTGAAGAATGTATATGAATTTTGATAATAATAATGAATACATATCTTACTTCTTTGTCAATCTATATGACACAGATTAAGAAAATTAAACACTCATCTCATATACAAGGCAAAAATGTAAAATTTGTGGTAGATGTTAGAGATGTCATTCTAATTACGAGTGATGATGTAATCGGTCAACAAAATGTAAATTCTAATCCAGAACTGAGTCGTGTTTGATTAAAGAAACCCGACTTTTTAAAAAGCCGGAGTTGATAAAACTCCTTAGAGAAAAGGTTAGGTAAGCCAGAGAGAACCAAATATCAGATGAAGTTATTAACACACAAAAGTAGAATGAAAATCAATAAACCCTTTATACCTAACATGTCATTTAAACGAGTTGAATAGAGTAAGAATCATTAATCCCTTTATACCTAACATGTTAATTAAACAGAGTCGTAAATAGATATAGAGAAACAAATTTTATATAGTGGTTGCCAAAAGCCCCCACAAGATACAATGCTTCGTATCTGAAACTTAGTTTTATCCAAATTCATTAAAATCAAACAATAAGAAGTTACTCCCTTGCTAGACATTGTCACCAATCTATGGTACCAAAAAATATAAAGCAGACAACACTGACCCAATGTCCTACATATCAAATACATATACTAAAGGCACTAAGATAACACTGTTCCGTTCCATACTCCACATTTGATAGGTGATTCTTATCTTTTCTTTCTCCATTTAAGCAAAATAAAAACGTATACAACCATAGGACATGAAAACTTCTAGGTAATGTGAGTGAGTAAGAGAGAGATAAGAACCAGTTACTTTTATTAGCTGGCTAAAGCCTAAAAACAACATGAAGATATGAGAAAAAGGGAAAGAAGAAAGAAAATAAAAGCATCAAAAGCACCAAGCACTATATCACAATGTCTTTCCAACTTCCAAGGATGTTTTGTTAAACAAAAGCTTGTATATATCAGCCCACTGGGGTTTGACGATATTACTAGTCTATATGCAACGTGATCACTGAATCAAGGAGATCAAGGAAACCAAGAAATTCATCCATCTAAAAAAACAACAAACTTTGCTTTCTCCTTTCGAGTTTTTGGGCTTATAACTAAGAATCCAGATTCAATAGGTAATAAATACCTTTAAAGTAAAGTGTACCTTTTGTGGGAGAACTATAATTTACTTTGATCCTGGGAGTTCTCTAAGGCTCTCGATTGTGGTTTTCTTCTTTGTTTCCATATCGACTTTATCCAAGTCTGCTATGGTCGCAAGATAACCATAAAGGACTCTCTTTTTCTCACCCGTCCTAGCATCAACCTCGACAAGACTATGGTTTTTCTCATCATCTTTGCCTGGAGTGAATGGTGGTAATCCGAACCAACTCTTACGTCCACGGTTCATCTTCTCAAAGTATTCGGCCATTCTCATAGCTTGCCTGAGCCCTGAATCGTCTCCTGCAAATCTGAAGAGGGTAATTCCCAAATGACCGTCTCTTCCATACAGTGACTTTGATTTCCCACCGGTGAGTTTTAGTTCTGTAAATACAGATAGACATCAAAACGAAGGAAGGCAATATGTTTCATCGAATAGGCCAATAACTAGATACTAGTATGTGCACACAATTCATTAGCTTATTCACATTGCACACTTTGGAACCTACTGTGACACAGCAGAAGTTCTGAAACTGGAAGCATTCCTAAAGAAAAGGGCAGGGAAAATGGTAACCCAACAAAGTTCTGTTGAAGAAGCTTGTATACTTCTTAGACCACCATTTACTAGATTCTGATATTGGGAGGAAGTGAAAGAAAATTCACACCAGAGTTGGACATTATTCTACGGCAAGTAATAACATTTTCCAATTCATAGAACCACAGAGAAACATAGGAGAGAAATGGGCAGGGATCTAAGGAAAGTGAAGGATGTACCTGAGAAGGAATGTCAAATGATACTAAAATTTTGTTAGGTGCATGACTCTTACTTAAGAAAACCTATCCGGGAATCCTTCTAGTGTTGTCAAAACACAGAGAGGGATTTGGATCTTCTGAAAGATCAAGGAAATGATTATTGTGGCACAGAGTTAGGATAACAAAGAGATGCCACATCATTAAGACTACGGCAGTCATCTCTAAGGCTCTGAATCTAAGTCTAATTGAGGGAGATAAACTACTTTTACGTAAAATAAGGGGGGAAAAAAGTGAAGAGAATCCTAAGGTGCGGATTAACCAATGCAAGATTCATGAACTTTGCCAGATGGTGCTGCTCCGGTATGTAAACGCAAGAAATAGGAATGAAAGGCCGCATGTTATACCTCTGATTCTGTTATCCATTCTTTTGCTTCCAAGACCTTCCATGCGCCCATCTTTACCCTTCCCTGTACTGGTATTGTGAACAATTATATGAGGTGGCCAAATAATCAACTGGTCTTGATTGATTGCTGCCACTTCGGCTGGTAGATTCTGGTATGCCTTTGAATTATCAGGAGCCTTTGAGAAATTCCATCCCATTAAAACACAGAGAGCTTTGTGAAGGCCTAAGTGATGCACGCGTGAGCTGGCATCATCATAATAGTATGTATGCATAACCAAACCATGTGTATCCTGGACGTCTTTAGGAGACCTGTGTTTTAGCATAAGTCGAATTGGAAACACTCATTCAGATTCACCGCAAAAAGTACAGTAGTCTGAGGTTTAAAACTCAGAAAAATCAGAACCATGCAGTTAATACCCTTCAATGTGGAATAAGATAATAATAAACGTAAGCTACAAACTAGGGTCATAATTGATGCTAGGAAAACATATAACATAGGAATAACACATAAACCTCCGCGCAATTATGAGGAGTACATTATAACATAGTAGAAGGTTGAAGAACGTTAAGGTTACAATTAAAGGATTTAGAGAACTTTACAGTAAGCTTTTACATCCAAAGAAGCGTATTCAGTTAAAACGAAAGAGCATTCAAAATAGGTGATTTGCTACTAAAAAGTCTACTAATCTAGCACCCTTGACACTGATTGGAATGACCATCTAAGCGACCATTCATTCATCATTTCAAACTAATTGACAACCTCCATCTAGTTATCAAGCTAGAAAAAAATTAGATGGAAGTGTGTACAATTACAAAGAAATGTTGAAACTTATGTTAAGAATATGAACTCGGTCAACTTGAGATGCTGGATTCATGGAGAAATCTCCAAGAATCACAAGCAAGGGCAATAAGGAAGAGTAAAAAATGCCCAGCAGACGCTGAATACCAGATACATGGAGCAAAGACTTTGTTATGTGACCATGAGTAAGCAAATTAAAACGCAACTGAAAATTGCTCAACTCAGATTCCAAGTTGGCTTACTACTGATAAAAGGACGCTGATTTAAGGGTCATTACCACTAATAAGAAAGAACTGTATCATGATTACAAAAACTCAAAAGCAACTATATATCTGATTTCAAAATATAAATAATCCTGAGTAGAAAAAACAGTAATGCGGGTGACCAATAAAAAAAATAGCATAGACATCAGCACCCTTTTAAACAGCTGCAAAAAAAGTACCATTATACTGTACTATGTATTAAAAAATAAGGCTCCAAAAGGCGAGGACTAATAACTTGAGTCGATAAATATCCAAAAAAAAATGAATATGAACAAAGATTAAAACAAATGAGATGCAACATTAGTTCCAGAAAAAAGAATCAACTAGAACAAAATAGAATTTAAGCCTAGTGCCTACAGGCTGCAGTAAGAAAACCCGCAACCTTTTTCTGCTTTAAAGCGAGTAAAAGAGCAGTAGGTACAAAGAAGATGAGAACTAAGTTAAGCAGTCAAAGTAAAATAGCTAACTTAAATCATCTACGAGGCTTTTCGGTAGGGAATGAACCCAAAATCAACGTGTTGTTAAATACATCTTAAACAAGGAACAAGATTGGGAAGCAAACAACGATAAGCTAATGTACACATTTTGCTAACATCACAACTACTAATGCATGTCAAGATAAGTGCAATATCGTGAACAAATTAACATACTAAACAAACAGAAGTAACAAAAGTATTCCAGGTTTTTAGTGTTCTCTCTTACTTTCTTCATGTTCATTTAGCCATCTAAGACACAGTTGACCAATTAAAGCAACCATCAAGAACAAGGTAATAAGAGTCTCCAACACAAGAAAACCGCACCTAATCAAAAAACAAAGACAGGAAACAGATTGAAACCTATCAAACCTGCCGCAGACGAGACACTGAAGCGGCCCTGTACTCCCGTTCTCCAAGTAGTTCTTCTTCTCTGAAGGGTCCTCATAAATCCGCTTAACATAACCCAAAAAAGATTTCTTTAGCGCAACCTGATCAACCTGGAGATAGTTAAGCGCCTGACCTCCATTCTCATGTCTACTTGACCCTATCCGCATATGCTTAGCTGCTCTGGCATCTTCTCCAACATCCCTCGTGAACGGACTACTCGTCCTCGCCATTAGTGATTGATCATTAGGATTCCCATAATGCATAAACTGATGTCTTTGTCTCAGCATTTCACCTCTTTCGTCCCTCTCCCTCCTGTCAATTTCTTCTTCACCTGGAAATTTCCGTTTCATCGACCCCTCCGGCCGATCCCATAGCTGCCGCTGATCTCTGAACTCTTCCGGATGAAAAGGAGGGAATCGGCTAAATTCCGGTCCCATAAATCTATTAGCAGCCGGATCAGCAAGTCGGCTTTGGGAAGGAGGAAAATCACGGTAATTAGGCGGAAGCGCGAAGTAGGATCGGACACTGCCGTCAACGAGAACGATGGTACGCCGCTCCAGCATGTGGAACCCATAAGTCGGCGCAGGAGGAGCACCGAGCGCCGCCGACGAATCTGGGAAAGCAAATTGCGACGCGGGGAAAGCGGAGCCAGGAGCGGGACGTGAAGATGGTCCTGCTGGATTTGGGTGATTCGGATAGGATTGGCTCGGCGTCGGAGCTAGCTTAGGAGAAGGATTCGGCTTCGGAAGTTTATTATCGGCGACTTTCTGGCCACCAGTCATCGGCTTGTTACTGTTATTGTTGTTGTTGATGTTATTTTTGCTGCTTCCGCCATCGTTGTTGCTCGATGCCCAACGAGATTTACGGTCATGCGAAGAAGACGCAGCAGCAGCGGTGGGAGTGGAGGATGCCGGAGGCTTGTTCGTCGACGACTTGGCGTTGTTGCCTCCGACCATCCTTAATGGCCGTGAAGAGGTTTCGATCTTCGTAATTCAACGATTCGCTTAGGATGAAATCTGATCTTCGATGGAAGAATCGTAAAGCTAAAGGTTTCAAAAATTCGAGGATTTATTTAGGGTTGTGTTTCTGTGAATTTCTGAAACCGTGATTGGCTCAATCATTAGAGCGCGAGGAAGACGGAACTATCCTTTAGAGTCACGAAACGGCGTCGTTATATCAATAGGAAAAAAAAACGTTGTCGTTTAAATAAAAACAGTACATTGACTTTTCTCTACCAAATTACAGAGTCCCCTTCAAGTTGCAGCTAAGTTTCTGAGTTGATACATGATTTTCAAACGCAGAGATACAAAACGCTCTTCATTGACAGATGGATCCATCGACTATCCAAAATGTGTGATCTTCACTCTATTCACTTTTTGCTCTTCACGCTTCTGCAAACGAACAGAGTCAATATCCAACAGGACATTTGGCAACATAAGCTAGTTGATGATGGCTCGTGAACGAGTGAATCCGTGAGCTGTCTTGCTGCTCAGCTCTCAGGACCGTGACAAGACTCCTTTTGAACTGCAAAATCGACGCAAAACAATCACACTTCAAATGCGTTTTCTTATAATAATACATTATTCACATCAAACAATAATCTCTCAGCAAGACAACAAAGATGCATCCACAGGATCCACAAAGTGTATATGCTTTTAAACTGAAATATGAATTGATAACTCGTCTTCTATTGACATAAAAATATTTTCTCATTTTCTGTGGTAGAATCATATTCTAAATAATTATTATCCTTTGCTTAGTCTATGTCTAAAAATGTGGAGGAGGATAAGTCAAACCTTGGTATCGACCCTCCACGGCGAGGATCATTCTCTGTTGCTTGTCGTAGAGCCCTGGCAAAGGCCTTGAAGGTCGCCTCTATTATGTGATGAGAGTTTTCACCAGCAAGCTATTGTAACAAAAGATTGTCAAGAGAATGTTGCCAAGCAGATTGTAGAAATTTTCTTTTTGGTTTCAGAAGATTGAGATCACAATACCTGCCGGATGTGAAGTGTCATACCGGAAGTATTCACCAACGACTGGAAAAAGTGCTCCACCAACTACAATTAGCAGAAGTACGATGATTAGCACATAAACAACGAATAGCACATATAAACTAAAAAGAGGAAAACTCGAGGAAAGAAGAACCTGAGTGTCGTAAGTTCCAACTCTCTGGGTTGGAATCTCCAAGTTGTAACCAAGATATGGTCTACCAGACAAGTCCTGCATGCAATAGGTTTTTGTTTCATTATAAGCAGTAAGCAAATTTGGGGAACTATACAGTAATGAGAGAAAAAAACACAGATTCAACCAAAAGTTTCACACTTTTTTTTTACCAGGGAAACATGTATAAGCGCTTCATCTAGAGGAGCTGTGAAGTCACCAAACCGGTTAATCCCTTTACGCTCACCAAGGGCCTTTAACAGAGCCTAGAGAAGAAACAAATACCCAGAGATTACTTTACAGCACAGCTTCCCTAGGAGAAAACAACATACCATTTGCTCAAAGGCGTAAGACGGTAAGTAACACTTACTGTTCCAATGGCAAGAGCTATATCTTCATTCGTGTGATGGTCATCGATGTGAACATCACCAGTAGCTCTTACGTGCACATCAAACAAGCCATGTGAAGCAAGTTGCTAACCAAGGAAAGACAAGAAAATGAAACACAAACATTACTCAACATTTCTAATAATGAATCGAACAAGTTCCTTTCATTGAAACGGCCGTGCTAAGCTATCTTTCAAGGGGATTTTATATCAGAAAAAGCAGAAAGTTTAACAAATCAAAACCGCAATAAATCCAAGGAAAAACGGGCAAAAAACACGTACATCTAACATATGGTCAAGGAAAGGAATTCCAGTAGAACTATCAGCAACTCCATTGCCATCCAAATTTATCTTCACTGACACATTCGTCTCCTTTGTTACTCTCTTCACTTCTCCAATTCGAGCTAAAGAGACGATTTTGAGTGAGAAAAAACAAAACTTGACCAATAGGAGTATCAATGAAGAAACGAGCTTTTCATCTCAAGCCATATCTAGTCCCGAAACTGACCTGATTCGATAGAGGAATTAGAAGAATTAACCCGAGAAACATTCTCGCTGGGAGCAGAAGCGCAGGAGAGAGATTTGCGAGGCTGAGATTGAGATTCCATCCGCAAAAACCGGGGGAGCGAAGAAGAAACGATCGACGTTCTCCGAGGAAGCAGACCCATAAACCCGATATTGGGTTTCACAAGCTGAGCGGAGGATTGACCAAACATGGCGGACGCAGAAGACAGCTCCATTTATCGGCAGCGGAAGGAAGAAGAAGGAGAAGGAAGACCCACAGGGAAAACCGAACAAGAGAGAGCAGACAACTGTGTGTATGCTAAACGACGACGCTTCCGCTCTCCTTGAGCCAAATCAGAAGAAAATCAGAGTCTATATTAATTAATGGAACCGGTACATTAGAACCGATAATTCGTGTGGCGCGTAGAACAGCACAATTACAAAAACTTATAAAACAATTGAAACCAATTCGGTTTAACAACTGAAAAAAAAAAGTTGAAAACTTTGTATAACCCAATCCAGAAGTTAAACCAGACTAACTAGGTGAATATCCACACATATTTGCAGATTTTTTTCTTCAACTATTTTAAATTTATATTTTTTTTTTCTTTGAATAACCAATGCTATTGGAGATAGTTTCTCAACATGTATTATTATTCCAAACAGTATATTTAATGCTGCCTAAAGTAAAAAATTTCAACTCTTTAATAAGAATTTCAGGGTGTTTTGCTCCAATGGTAAAATCTCAAATCCACTCTTAAAAAAACTTATAAATTACATTATAGTTTTCAATACAAATAATAATTAAAAACAATGATAAAAATTTCATATATACATAGAAAATATACATTAAACAAATATTACATGAAATACTAAGTAAAAGATTTAAAAATACATATAAATAATCTCATAGTAGATAATAGAGTTTTAATTATTAATCAGTATCCGCTCTGATTGGATATCCAATCCGGTAAATTCTGAAACAAATATCGGTGTAGTTTGGATACACATGATAATAGAAAATTTTGAAAACAAATATCCAATATCCTTTTGTTAAGTGTTTACTTATTTTTGATAATATTTATTTATTTTTTAAAATTAACTTTATAAACTTTTTGAATGATTTTTAATTGCTATTTTTTATCTTTTGCTATGATGATTATATATTTTAGTTATTTGTGGTATTTTTTTAGAATCTATATATTTATTTGTATAGTGATTTGCTTACGTGTCGTGCTCACAGCGAGTTTCACCGTTTTTTTGCTTACGTGTCAGCTCCACAATCAGTTTCGGCCGCAAAAAGATCGTTTAGCCCTATTTTCCAATGACGTGTTATTTTTTTATTTTGTTTTTTATCTGATGACGTGTCCAAAAAAAAACTTAAAACAAACCGGTCTAAATTATTATGGTTAATGATTAATTTCGTACTCAATCAAACCGCTTTTAAAATTAGTTTAATTAGAGAAAAAAACCCAAAAACGTTTTTTTAAAAAAATTAGAAATTTACCATTTAATGTCTTCGAAATAAACAAGAAATCTAACTTAAAATAAACTTGTCTAAATTATTATGGTTTAATGCATAATTCTGTAGTCAATCAAACCGTTTTTAAAATTTTATAAACCGAAATTTAGAAACAATATTAACAAAAACGTTTTAAAAAAAAACACAACAAAACGTTTAAAAAACACAAAAAATGGAATATATATCTCTTAGTAATTACCATTTTTTTGTTTCCAAAATTTAGAAAAAATCTAATAAAAATGTTTTAAAAAAAACAAAAAATGAAATCTATTTAAAAAATAATAGAATGTCATTTAAAAAAAACTAAAATTTAACAAAAAATCTAACAAAAAAGTTAATATATATATATATATATAGTTCTAACTAATAGAATGTCGTTTAAAAAAAATCATCTCTAACTAATGGAATATCGCTAATGTTTATAGGGTTTTCGATTTCTTATGATTTAGTATAAATATCAACTAATTTCTCTAATTGTCCCACAACTTTTTAAATTGTCTAATCTCTTCTTTCTTCTTCATTTTTACTAAAAACTCATGGAGTCATCAGGTAAACATGTACTAATGTTTTTCTAAACAAGTATTAACATATACTATAACCTATATAAATAATGTACATATCGTTCTATTTTTGTAGCTGTTAACAATCACTTTTCAAATTTAATAAAACAGAAAATTTAATAAAATATTAAAATGTAAAGAAATCTAACAAATAAAATAAATGAATCCAAACTAATATTAATTTTTTAAACATATACTATATAACCTTATATAAGTCATATACATATCGTTCTATTTTTGTAGTTGTTAACAACCATTTTTCAAATTTAATAAAACGGAAAATTTAATAAAATATTAAAATGTAAGGAAATTTAATAAATAGAACAAATAAATCCAAACTAATATTAAATTTTTAAACAATCAAATTGATAAATATATTAATCCGCGCAAGGCGGGGGAATATTCACTAGTTTTCAAAAATTTAAGATGTTTTTTTAAATCAACAAAACTGGATATCAGAATTCGATATCCGTAAATATTCAGAGTTTATAAAATTACTTATTAGCGTTTATAAAATCTTTTATAAAAATTTATAAGATTACATATAAAAATTTAAAAAATTACATATAATTGTATATATGAGAACCACTCTTAAGATTATAAAAAAAAGAAACTTATTCATGACTGAGGCACTCTTTTTACCACATTATTAATATTATAATAAAAATTTGAAATTTTGTACACTTTATGTCTTCATTTAATTTCATTTTCATGTTTATTGTTGTGTAACTTTAAATTTGTGTTTAAGTTTTTCAATGTAATGTTATTTTTATGTGAAATTAATTTTGAATACTGTATAATATTTGTTCTATATTAATAATTTAATTTTAATTTTAGTCAATTTAGAATTTTAGATGATATAGTTGATAGATAATTATATATATATGAAATATTTGGTTATATAGACTAAAAAGAAAGTAGAAAAAAAATAATAAAACTATTTTTATGAAGTACAAAACTACAAGGATTAAAAAGATATGAAAAAATGTGTTTTTGAAGTTTTGAATAGTAAAACCTCAAATTTCAGATGTCACTATACAAAACTCCAAATTTAAGGGTATATAAAACTACAAGATTGTTTAAGATATTTATAAGAATAAATATAAAGGTTTATGGGATTAGTTATTTATAAGATTACTTATAAGCGTTTATAACATTTTATTTATAAGATGCACCAAAACACTAATTTGATCAATTCATCTCCAACCATGCACCAAAACACCAAATTTGGTGTTGATTCTTCTCCATTAATGCACCAAATCTAACATCAAAATTTTTTTTATTTGGTGTTTTGTGAATAGTGTTGCAAAAAATTTGGTGTAACACTATTCGCAACACCAAACATTAAAATATATTTTTTTTATTTTCTCATATAATTATATTATTATTTATTAGTTAATTAAATTATATTGGTTTAGGAGTGTAGGATCCATTCTTGTAATTTATATTTGCACAAAATATCGTTATTAATATATAAATAGATTAAGATTAAAAATACATAGTAAAGTTTAATTAAATATGTCAACATAAAATTACTGAATTAAAATAAATAAAAAACATTAAAAAAAAACAAAATACAACAAGATAATTTTAAAGACATAATATAACCTTAAACAATATTCTAATAGTCTGGATTACTATTTCCGCTAAGATAATAATAGCATGGGTACAATCTTGTAGGTCACTTGGTGATATGTGGTCTTCTCTTTGATTTTGTTCTCTTGGATATGGTGTCTCCTTAAATTTGTTCTCTTTGAATTGGATCTCCTTGATATTGGAATTCTCAATATTGAGATTCACGATATTGGCTTCGAGAACTTTCTCCATGCTCTCTATATTGGTTAGATGGCAGTCCTCTACTCAGAATTTCCGCTCTTTGACTTTTAATATGTGCACGCTCATTGAATTTCTGCTCTTTGATGTTCAAAATAATTATTATCTTATAATGGTTTAGAAGATTAATTATAAGGGTTTATAAAAATAATATGTGTATATATGTATATATCACTGATTCCAGCTTCTTTACTTATATTTTTAATATCTTTTATAGATTTATTACTTGTTATATTATTTTTCTTTTCTGTTTTGTATTTTCTATATTTTTATAATTTGTTATCTTTTCAATTGTTTGTTGATTGTTGTTTTTGGTATTGTGGTTTTTTTCTTTTTATTTTCTATTCTTTAGGTACTTGAAACTTGCTTAACCTATTGTTTCCATTTTTATCTCATATTTTTTTTTATTTTTTTGCATTGAGAATAAATTACATTTATTAGTTCGAAAATGAAGAATAAATCACAAAAAATTAAATGGTAAGATGAACTTAAAATCTGAAAATTTTTTTTATTCATATGTTTATGATGTTTTAAATTAAATTAAAATTTAATTTACGTTATACTTATAATATTTTAAATTAAAAATTAAATTTGATTTAAGCTATGCTCATGATTTAATGTTTGTAACATGTTAAAGTTAAATTAAATAGTTTATAGAAATTAATCATTGGGACAGATTTTAATTAGAGTTTACTTATATTTTAAATTTTTAAGTTCAACTTTCTATATCTCTTATCATTTCTTTTATATTTTTTTTTGATGATTCTAGCTATATAATAATCTTTTCTATTTTTTTTACTATTTTTATTGAAATCTCGATGAAACTATCATTTTTTCACTTTTTGCAATTTACTATTTTCATGTTTTGTTATCACATATTTTTCATTGATTATATCTATGTTATTCATGCTTCCATAAAATTTATATTTATTTGGTACTTTATTTTTTTTATGTCATGTTTTTTTTTTAATTTTGATAATTTATTATTTTTTAATTATTTTTGAATGTACTTTTGTGTCTAGTGATTTTCTAGCTCATATGTTTTTTTTTTTAAAAAAGAATATGTTCTTCAGTTTTTATAAATATTTTTAAGCTATTATTTTTATTGTTAGTTTTATTACTTATTTTTTGTGAATATAAATTATTTTTGTTAGTTTAAAAATGATAAGTATATCACATGGTAAAAAAATATTATTTTTTATTTATACATATATGACGTTTAAATTAAATTTGAATTTAATTTATATTAGTTTTATAATTTATTTTTTTACCATGATAAAAATAGATTAAATGGTTGTTTATATATATATAATATTTTAAAAATGCGTTAATAATAAGAATAAATGTTAATTTTTTGTTAGCTTTTAAATGTTGAGTTGTAGAGAGCCTTTTTTTATTTTTTATATATTAGATTAGATTGATATCCTGCAGTTTGTAGACACCTATTTCTTTACAAAGTTTGGTGGATCTCCATAGATCCTAAACCCACATAATTAGTTTTTAGCTTTGATACAGTTTATAATTGTCACAATCTAAATTTAGTTTCTGGTTAATCAGGTAACAAGTCGACTGAAGTTAGAGCACCTCCATCAGAGGTTTATGGCACAAAAACATATAAATTTGAATTAAAAAATAAATAAAAAATGGCTCAAAAGTTAACAACCGATTGTTAGCTAACATACCCAAGTGTAGAGTTGTTAGGCGACGTGGTCACTTCTGATTGGCCAGATTTTATTTTATTTTAATTTTTTTTATTTAAATCAAAACTCTAATTTAAAAAAAAAACATTCTTAAAATATTCTTAACAACCCAAATGAGGAGTTTAGTGCTGGAGATGCTCTTATATAACAAAAGTTAACAATGTTGCAAGTTTAATTGTTGACCAAATAAAGAAGAAAAAGTTTTTTATCTTTCTAAAGAAAATTTTTAAAATGCTGCAAAGTAAAAATAACTATATAATTAGACATTTACAAATTTCATATATCAACGGCGTCGACGGGAAGCGAGATCGCCCTACAAAGAAGAGGCGGCGAAGCTGAAGTTCCGATCTCAAATCTCTCCCCAAACGCCGTCGTAACAGAGATCTCCGTCGGTTTCTCAAAGATCGTTTGATCTCTAACTCTCGTAAGCTGAATCCTATGCCTTGCCTTAAGCCATCTCAACTCTCTCCTGATCTCATTCTCCGACCACCATTCACCTTTCACCTTCCTCCTCCTCCTCGGATTCAAACTCAAACTCACCTGTTCTTCTCCGTCGTCAGAACGAGAATCTCTCAGACCCCAAATATCCGCGTAATGAATCCCATTACCACCTTCTCCAGAGACAACAACATCGCCTCCGTGTTGCTCTTGTCCTTCCACTTGGTAACTAATCTCCTCGAACCTACCGTGAACTGAAGAACAGCTCCTGTCTTCAGAACAATCGAACTGATGATGAGATTTGTCTCCGGAGATTTCACTGTTCGATGATACAGTCTCTTGTATGTAACCATTCGAAGCACAATCCCCACAGAATCCTCCATTGTTGTTATTGTTGTTCACGTTTGAGTCACTTTCTGTAACGTTGTGATCAATTTTCCAATCAGGGACCAATGCAGCAATCTCCGCATCGATCATCTCTGCGATTTTCGTTACATCTTGATTCGTTATGTCGAGCTCAGAGACCATCTCAGAGGCTACACTCCACGCTGTATCGATCGCGGTTTCAAACGGGAAGTAAATGTTCCTTATCCGTCCTGTATACACATCAAAGTCGAAAGCTTTCTCTGTTTTGATCTTGGAACTATCAAAAAGAATGAAACTTTTTTTCTCGAAACAGAGGAATAGTAGAAGAATTTACCTTCTGCATCAGAGATTCTGAGCCTCAAGAATATCCCATCATTGCCGCTTCTCTTCCCTTTGATCGAAATGTCGACATGGTCTAACTCTTCATCACCAGCATCTTTAGCGAAAAGATCGATCTCGCATATCTGTGGCTCAAACTGATCATGAGGGTCAATCAGAGGTTGTCTAAGGAACACACCAGTTTCATCATAACCATTGTAGTAATCAGTTGGTCTCATATCAAATCCATCGACATCAACTTCCAAGAAAGGGTCTTGTAGAAGCTCCAAAGCCGTGAGCCTACACGTTACAGTAGCTAAACACTTCCCAACAAACTCTCGAACCTCAGGGTCCTTCACTAAGTAGAAAGCTTCAGGCTTTTTCCCCTGAGAATGTTCAAAAAATCAAAGACATGACTTTCAAGTTTGGCTTCAAAACAGCATACAAATGTCGATATACAAAGATCTCATTTTTACCGAGGTAACTTTCTTGTAGATTTGTGCAGGGTGAGTACACTCGCTATAAGGATAATCAAATGTGACGATCTCCAACACACACATTCCAAAAGCATACACATCAACCAACTCGTTGTATTCCTCATCATACACTTCTGGAGCCATGAACTCAGGGGTCCCTTTAAACACACAAAACATAAGGAGGTAGGTCCACAAAGTGTTTCAAGACATTCATTATTAAGCCAAATAAAGTTTAAAAAGTTTCAAAATTTAATCATGTGAAGCGTTGAATTACCAACACAACGAACTGCATGTGATTTGCGAAGAATCGCAGCGAGTCCAAGGTCCCCGATCTTGACTTCACCTTGGTTTCCATTGATGAAGATGTTGTCACATTTGAGATCTCTATGGATTATTGGAGGAGAACAGCTATGAAGATAGATAAGCCCTTTCAGAATCTGTTTACACCATTGCTTCACTGCTTTAATATTCACTCTTCTATGTCTCAACCTGTACCTACAAAGTTACAAAATCAAAAAAGTCAAAAAAAAAAAAAAAACTGAACTTTGAAGTACACATTTCAGATTTTGGATAAAGAACTAACAAAGACATAATTTTTGAGGGAAAAGAGTAAAGGGAGGAGAGAGGATTGCTTACTGTCTGAGAGTACCGGAGGTGAAGAGCTCAGTGACAAAATTGATTGCCAAATTGTTAGTATCAACCCAAGAAGTGTAGAATTTCATAATGTTTTGATGATTCAAGGTCTTAAGCAGATGAATCTCTCTGAAGAATTTCTCCAGTTCCTCAGGGTTCCTCGTGAAATTCCGAAGCTTTACTTGGTTCCATGCCACTTCTATCCCTTCGTACTCATCAAACGCTCTGTACCTGAAAATTGTTTTTAGCCAAAACCGAAGAACAGTGTTTCAGTAACCAAATCGTCCGTTAAATATATTATTAATTAGACAATAAAAAAAATGATTTGTTTTCTAAGTTGTGACTTTACAAGAGAACGTTTTCGGACGAAAAGAAAAAGTGTATTCGAAAGAAAGACAAAGAGAGAAGATGAATGTGATTACACTGTCTTCGAAGCACCTTTGCCAAGTATTTCATCGTACTGCCCAAACCAAACCAAATCAAAAACAAACAAAAAATCTTAAAAATCGAATCTTTACTATCAAAGGACGAACATTTTAAATTCATAAGAATCATACTCTTCCATATCTTCCAGAAGGATCAATTTCAACAAACTCAGAGCAATCTTCTACGAAGCTTTCTTCTCCGTTCATGGCTCTCTCTCTTCTTTTTTTTGTTCTTTCTTCTGCAACTTAATTTGGTTTTTTTTTTCTGGGTAATATCTATTCTTTGAACGAGAGAGATATTGGAATTTGTGGAGAAGGTAGAAGACGAAAAAGATTAAATTTTTAAAGGAGAATATAAGGAAACAAGTGGTTTTTTCTTTAGATGCCCACCTAGTGACAATAGCAGAGACAACAGATTAGGCTTCTCACCCAATCACCCTTTTACCAACACCATGTGTCGGGTTTAGATTTTACAAAACCGGTTTCAATTTTCGGTTTAACCAACCTATAAGTACTAAAATCGTACTGTTTTAGAATTAGATGAAAACGGCATTCAACTAACATTAGTACGCAACCATACAAAAATCGTCAACTCCAAATATTCGGACCAATTTTGTTTTTTCTTGGTTAACTAATATTTGTGGAATTTAAAGGCTTGTTTGACAAATTGACAATGGACAGATTTATACAGCTTGTGGAGGTGTGAACAAAGAATTTTAGACCACATACATTGATACATAAGCATTTGCGTTTTCATAAAGCTGGTGACTGGTTGGATAAGCTAAATTCCAAGAACCGGGTTATTGCAAAAGTAAAGAACCGGTACAGAGATAACCGAAGGAAATGCCAAAACCAACAACAACAAAATCGTTGGTTTATCGACACTTGGGTTTGTGTAAAGGTTTTTGTCGTATAGTGAAGCAAGTTCATGTCACGGGTTTGTGAGAAAGGGAAAGAGAAGCACATGGGAGTAAGTCACGGCAACACAGAGAAGTGAGTCTCTTTTTTGGTGATGGTGTTGTTGTTAAGACATTAACACACATTTGGACCAATTATAATCCATACTTTTTGTATTATCTTTAATTTACACATTCACGTAAAAATTATCTTTTTCTATGTGTTAAGGTTAATATGAAAACGAATACCAACAGATAACACGTAGTGTCAATCAAGAAAGATATAAACATTTTCTTTAGCTGAGAAAAAGACAAGAAACATTGCGAGTTTTAAAATTTGTAATCATTTAAGATATGAAAACCAGATGGATTAAAAGCTTACCAAGTATATATACATATGAATTATTAATTGTTGCTTGTACATTGTTTTAGGTTTTAAGACGACGATGTCGTAGTCTTCATAATTATTGATAGTTGAATTGTCTTTTATATATTTGTTAATATACCAGTTGTAGTCAAGATTAGGTACGGGTACATCTCTAGCGGAGAAAACACATGTATACTAGTAAGTCAAGTAAAATGTTATATAGACAGATTCTGGACGATTTCCACCTAATAAGACGCGTGATTTTTTTTTTTTTTTGCATAAAAAAATTTCGTTGTTCTTATATCTCTGTTGGGATCATTGCATTTTTGAAGGCTAAGACAAATGGTGTTCTCTTGTTGAACATCTTTGGTATTTCTTGATTGGACAAACCGAAATATCATTGTCTGTTACGAGTAATAAGCCAACGTTGCGGATACTTGTTTCTCCACAAGAAGTGTAAGAGTATTATTCTCTCGGTTTTGGCTGTAAGACTTTCCCTCCACCATTTTTGATGATGTACTCAGTGTCCACTAACACGAAAGGATAATTGCCTTCTTGTTGCATGGCCTTGCCAACAATGTCAGGTCACCATTTTAGGCCTATTCATTTTGGAAATTGGAATGGGAATCGCAAGAAAGAAATAACAACAGATAATTCAGATATTAAAAAATGTTACTGAAAGTATTTATTGATATTAAAAAAAAAAAACTAAAATGAAAATTTGGGTAACAGAATTGGTTCGAGAAATTCGGATAGTTTACCTCTTAAACTTTCAATACTTCGAATCAACTTTGAGACAAGTATTTAGATAGTTAGAGAAATTTTGAATTAATTTTTGATATTTTTATTCTTTTTTGAAGTTTTAATTTTTTAAAAATAATAATTGGGGAATCTCATCTTATTTCCGTTTCCATTCTGTATCTACTTGAATAAAATAAATAGTCTCCAAAAGAAAATTATTTGAACAGGATCATAAATGGGATGGAAAATTTAGAATGTGTGTGGGTCGGGATGAGAACACATTGCGAAATGGACAGGCCTACTCCATTTTATGAAGGTACACTTCAAACTGATTTGATTTCACCTTTTCGAGTGGCACGAGATGTCAGCAAAAGCGTTGGCATATATCGCATTGTTGTACGAAGTATAATGCATATCTGAGCTGAGTGAATGGATTTTTTAAAAATATATATATATATCAGAAACTATGTGAAATTAATATATGGTTAAGCATTGTATATTTTGGAAGTTTTTTATGTTTCGGGATATATGGTTAATTCTCGATTTTGAGGTCGACTAACATCTAAATAATTTTATAATTTCCAAGAATTGTAACTTGACGGTTTAAGACATGGTTAACGCTATAGTTACTGGTTTTGAAATTTATTAAATTTTTTTTTAGAATTTGTTGGCTATCGCTTGTAAACTAAAGTTTAGAAATGTTTAACTACGGACATTAGGACTCTAATTGATTATTTGTGGCTGGCGATAGAATAACTAGGACAAAATCAACTATCAAGGGCTAGGATTAAGCATGCATGGGAGTGGATTAGGTGCCTAATTGTATGTTAGTGTTATTGTTAGTCAATTGTTAATGCACTTAGAACCTAAGTTAAACCAAAACACACACCTTTCTTGTTCTCCTCATTACCGTAAACTCCCTTCTCTCTCTGAACTCGGGTATACTTACTCTCCTCCTTGTCTCTTCTTGTCGAAATAACCTTCAACAATTTGCACCGTGCGCAGTCGCCTTATAACTCATGTAGATGAATTCATGACTCTCTGATCATATGGGAGGAAGAAGATGGGGCCAAGAACTCTCGGACTTTCTTTGAAGTTTACCAAAAATCGCCATTTCCATTTTTTTTGTTTTGAATAAAATCCAGCTGAATTAAGGTACTGTCGGCGGCGTAGCTATGCAAATCTTAACTGTAAATTAGCGCATCATCCCCAACACCGACTAATTATGGAGGTCCGGAAAGACTATATGAATATCCTAGTGGTCAAATATATTAAATATTATAATTCTGCTTCCATGGAAAGTTGATCTCTGGCCTAGATCAATAGGGCAATTCTCACCAAAGAAGGGAATCACTCCACTCCTACCATTTAGTTGCTATTTCCAATTTACTATCAAATAAAATTTATTAATGAAGTCATCTTCTTAAGTTCCTCTCCCCTTCTAGATAATTAATCTGAAGTTGTTAACATGCATGCATAGAGATCTGATTTTAGGTGAAAAATGGTTTGATGCTCTCAGAATCTTCAAATCCTTCGGTCTACGGCCAGTCAACTCCGTTGACTATTTTCAAGTGAGTCTTCGATCAACCAAACTCCCGTGATTACAAGTTCCTAACTATAATGTTTGTAGTGCTTCATCTTTTAGCTTTCCGTCAAATGTTTACTATTTACCATTAAATATTAATTCATTTTTTTTTATATTGCATTAGTTTTTTTTTAAATTTCTTAAATAAGTCTGGAAGAAAATTGTTTTTATGGGTGTGTATAAATGAATTTTTGGTCATCAACAATATTGTATATAATATATTTCAAACAGATTTTTTTTTAGACAAACTCTGAATAAAAAAGAAGAAAATATCTACAATAGTGTGTTAGGAAAAAAAAGACCTATCTGATTTTCTAAATTGTTTTAGAAAAGAATAGGGATTGAACCTAAGTTGTTGACTATCTAAATTAAGAACAACCAACTTTTACCGACAATGATAATATAAAAAAAAAGTGAAAATTTCAAACTGTTTATAGTTCTAAACTTTTTTGTAGATGTCGAAACATATCTATTTCCTATTTTATAACTGCATATTCATTTCATATTGAATTTAAAAAGTTTATCTTTATTTTTCTATGGACTCATATCTTCTCGCATTTTCCTTTTTGAAGATCTAGCCAGATCTTGGTCTACATTTAGGAAGAAGATCAACTAGCTGTCGACAGTTTAATCGACTTAATTTTACTTTCTATATATAAAAGAGGTTTTCTAATTGTAGATATTAATTAGGAAATTTTTTAAAACACGTTTTAGAGAAGATAAATAATATTTAAAATGTTCCACTGGCAACTTAAATTTCAATCTCTTCTAACGACTATCTTGGTGTTACTGTTATACTACCTTTTTTTTTGTCGGCAACGCACCTCAATATAATATTGACTGTACTGTTATAACTTTGGGAACTTTCTTTTATTCAATGACAGTTCTTATTTAGAAACCATTCATTATAAAGAAACAAATTTTCACTTGCTGAGGCTTTATTTTGTACATTATGTTTTCAAATTTCCATAACATGTTTGGTATTATTTTTTTCAAAGTTTTTGTAGAATCGCATTATGTTAACTAATCCTCATCGATCTAAAATACATGGAAACCTGAAATCTGCCAACCAAAGCATGCCCGTTTATATATAGTGCTCACCATAAGTAAGTCTCACTTAAATTTAATCGTTATTGTCACATAATTAGTTACATAGACATATTCAATTTTTATCTCTTATATAAAACAATCTCTCTTCAGTCGATTTTTTTCCGTTGCGTTGTTTTTAATAAAAGATAAAAACTGATCTTAGCTCAAACCGTAGAAACATTTTGGTCTTTAGAATGAATGTTTTGATGTAATCCACACCTTGGACATTTAATGCGGCGGCCTTGTACCAGAAGATTTGTCTGATTTCATTTGGTTATACACTAAACAAACAAAACAAAATCGAATGTCGAAATCATCCCATTCTTTTTTTTTGGGTCCTAGTTCAGCTGATGAATAAATGACTAAGAATCGCAAAATGTTTGCCAACAAAAAAAAAACACAAAATGTAATCAAATACAATTTTCCAAATTCCAACTAACATCAAACCCAACCCAACCGACACAAGCCAAGACAATTCACCTTCTATTCACTCTCCTTTCCCCATCAACCTTTATCTTTTTATGTCTACCAATTATAGTAAACATATGGTACATCCTTACTTGCTTTTTTGCTACGCAGACATATCATATATATCATATTTTCATATACACATTCATGTTCATATCTAATTATTTTTCCTAATAATGCAATCTACATACCGATATTTACGTATATACGAATTTTATGGGAAAGAAAAGCTCAGTGTATTCATATTATCTATGTACAAGTGAGAAGAGAACATATATATGAATCATGTCCTTAACAAGTTTCTTCTTCGTTTCTGTCCTTGGGCATGAACATTTGATATTGAACCCTCCGAACCAAAAAGAGAGTAATGCAACAATAATGAAATGGAGTTTTTACTGTTTTTGTTGCAAAGTGTGTGGATGAGACTCCACGAGTATAGACCACAAAACATGCACATCTTCGTATGGACATGACTTCACGTCCTCGTATAATATGTATATTCCTCTTCCTGCGCATTTTCAATTTATTCTAATTAACATAATGAAAAGTGCACTCACACAGATATAGAAATATGATCATATTCCAAACAAAACTCATTTTCATAGTAAAGATCATATGACTCATAAAACCAAGAAAAAAAAAGGAAAACTATATGATACAGTCGGTCATCATATATATAGACACATGCATATAGATGTGGATATATACATAATGCTGGAAAACAGATATAGAATGTGTAGAGAGAGAGAGATATATAGAGAGAGAGCATACTCTTCTTTTGAGCAGAATTGACGCGAAACCATAGCTTTTTCAAGGGAGAGAAGAAGGAATTGAGCCACCCCATTTCTCTCATACAGTGCCTGAGGCTCTTGCAAATATGACAAATTAATTACACTATCTTTATATAGAGATATAAATAGATATATGTATATAGAAACATATATGGACCCAAATCAAGAAACCAACCAATCACAGTGCTCCACCTTGGATAATGAAGAATGAAGGTAGCCACATCAACGTGTTTGATATGTTCCTTTTTTAAGTATGGCCCAAGCCACCATCTCCATCTTTCTTTCCTTTCTTTTTTTTCTTTTTTCTTTTTCTTTTTATTTCACCATACAAGGTTTATTATTATTAAATAAGTTTTCACAATACTTTTAACCGTGACACATGGATCCCATCTTGATAAAATGTAGTAGTTTATTAGATTTCCGTCTCATGAGTTTTGATCAAGTATAACGCAATATCGAGGAAGAATGATGAAACTGTGACTTAATGTTTTATTGTGATGGGGTCTCTCTTGGTATTAGGTGTTTGTCAAACATCTTTCTCTCTCTATCTTTTCTGAAGCTCACTTGTGCCTCAAACAATTCCATTTCACCTATCATATTTTCTCTTCACACTTCTTCTTATTTACAAGATTATTATGTACCTAGAAATTAACTTGATTGATATGCAAGTACTCTCGTTAGTAATTGTGTTAACTTGCATATATGTTGTTCAAGACATGGAAACTTGTTGTATTTGATGTGTGGTTGCCTATATATTTAAATGTAGCTAACTGATAACTTTTTTTGTAACGTTGTAGTTACTAAAAAATCACATATTTATATTCATCTAGGTACGACTTTAACTCTACTGGTGTACTAACAGAACTTTCTATATAGAAAGCGCGCTTCAAAATTACAAGTTCGAGTTTCGATGGTGAAAAAAAAAAGAAAGACTAAATTAATCTGTTTTAGTATCTACTAAATTGTCTGTCTTTTTTTCTGCACTTATCGTGTTTTAAGTTTGATGATTTTCGAAAAGATTTTAAAATTAATGATTTTTAGGACATATTAAATTCGTAAATAATGGTCAATGAAGCTATAATATAATCAAATGTTATTAATCTAATTTAATATGGTCTTAGACCCCACAAAAGAAGTGCGTGGGGCCAATCTCAGTAAACTATAAAATTGTAGATTCATGTTAAAGATACACCAATATGGACCAAACATCTAAAGATGATTTCACTTAGGATTTGATATAAAAAAAGAAGAAAGAGTAAATATGGAAACAAATGACAAAATGTGGAGAGACAGCTATTGTAATCTTAGGGTGCCTTAGAAGTCGTCGATTTCCTTTTCCTTTCCTTCTTTCTAAATCAATCTCACCAATACCACCATTTCTAATATATACACACATACATACACGAATATAGGTTATTTACTTGTACTATTTTTATACAAATTTTTTTTTTAAGGAATGGGTGCATTTGAGTAAACAGCTAAAAAGAAAGATGCATTTAAATTTCTTCTCCTTTTGAACGAGTGACTGTAATTAAACAACTAGATTTGGCAAGATAAAGTCTGTGTCTAACAATAACACGCTTTTTACGTAATCATTCGTTTCAGTATTCTTCCTCTTCTTAATTTTAATTTAGGGGGTCACTTGATCTAGAATAATTTGATGTGTTTAGAAGACTAATACGTGCCTTGTTGGTTTTTTAACATTGCGAGAGACTTTGGAAGATTTAATATATGCTTTTTTGTTGACTAGTTGTATTCTACCTTAAATTTTCATCAAAATTACTTTGAATGTATTAGAAATCTCATTACAAACTAGTTTAAATCCTAAAGTGTAACATGTGTTTTATAGTTGTATTAATGTACTCTGTGTTATATGTACGATGAGATATCCGACAATCAGGCCCATTAAAGGCCTAACTAAGTATTGGTAACTGCGAGGTATTGGTAAACTGATGTCTTGTACCAACCAGTTGGGCTGCCTGAGCTTTTATAGAATCGGACTATACCTTTACCTTTCATTAACCCACCGGATTAAGTCGTAAAATTATAAAGTACTCATAAGTTTGCAACTAAATAATGTGAAACTAAGCGATTCATCCAAATCCGTTAATTTTTGTGAAAACGTAATTTATATGTATAATTTTAATATGATATTTTTTTAATTACTTAGGTAAATTCAGCATACGGACCTTTGGAACGGAATTATTTCCAGTGAAAATCATATTAAGTAGAAAGTGGATTTACATATTGAAACCAATTATTACAAAATCGCTAATTCTGAATGTTATTTTAATATTTCTGATTTACTTTCTTCCAAACAAATTTTTAAATTTTATGATTTTTTTTGCTTTTAAATTTGCAATTATCCAAATTTACAATTAGATTTATGGATAACTTGTCACCTTACCAAAAAAAATGAGAAAACAACAACATTTTGGCAATTATATTTTAATTTTTTTTATTTTCTTTTTCCGGGATTAAATACAACACTTTAAACTATCAAAATTATATGTAAATTCAGAAAATGAGTTTTTTTTTCTAAACTGTCATTTCAGATTGTATATTGAAATAGTAAAACCCATCAACAAATAGTGTTTCTATTTTTCCATAAAGTTTCTCACCTTGATGAGTTCTTAAAACGAACCAGCCACCCAAATTCTCCTTAATGATTAAGCATCATAATTTCATAATCACTTTGCCTTATCCCCACCACTTCCTCATTGTATATGGAATAGTGAGGACCATCGATGCAATGAAATTAGATATTTAGATTTCAAATTTTGAAAAGTGGGTAAAATTACAATATTATTAAATAGACTTTGTAAAATGTAATTTCCAAATATATATGCAGTGGAGTTTTATGTCGAATCTCAATTTCTAACGAATTTTGAGTTTTAAAAATTAAAACTCATAGCAAGTATTATAAAGTATAAATGGATATATCCTAACAATAAAAGTCGGTAATTTATCTATCAACATGTATAATGACTTGAGAATAGTCAGTCACTCATTTTTATTCTAAGTGCTAATTTACTAGAGACTTTTCACAGGTACTATAAACTCAAATTTCGGATATTAAAGTTGCACTGACAATTATTATTATGTTTTGCTAGAAGCCTATAACTCACAAAATTAATATTCTGCTAGATACTCACTCATATACTGGAGAAGACAAGGAATATTAAATATTTTTTGTTCAGAAGCTAAACTAAAGCTATCAATCTTATATAGTCGCGTCTTTGATCATTATAACTAATCTAGCTGTTGAAGAACTACATTTATTTTATTTGTCACATTCTTTAACGATTTTCTTATGCATTCCCTGTGACATTTGTAGTTAATACAGGATAGATCATCAATTAACTTTTTGACTTTATTTGTCGGTATGTGGACATTAGACATAGAGCATTTTAAACGAGCACGTGAACTCGCTTTTGTGTGATCTTTGCTTACACGTGGATTTTCCTGGATATTTCTGCAACTTTTTTTACCACTAAACCACATAACATACGAGCAAGTCGCCGCCGTGACGACAACGGTCTCTTTCTTCAAGAATATTTATTCATAAATCATAATATTGTCTTTGGGATTTGACCCATTAAAACTAGAGTTTAACGTAAATAAGGATTAAAAAACTAAACAACCTAGTTAAATCAACAATAAGGTTTTTAAACGCAACTGTTGTTATACAAATAAGATAATAAATTAAGAAGTTGCTTGTTTGAACAGGGAAAGAGAATAATGGTTCAGTAATTGATATGCAAACATGTGTTTTATTCTCTGTGATCACGAGTGTTTCTGTTCTTTTAAACCCCAAAAGTAATTAACACCTTTTTTTGAAAATCAATCTGATTAATTGTTGGTATAGAAGAAGAACAAAATGTCTTTAGTTTTATTGATTATTTTACGGACTATATAACTGCAACTATACACTGCACCTAGGTTCGAAATTTGAAGTAAGGTAGAAACAATAGTAACAATTAGTCACATCAACTATTTCAATAAAAATATCAAAATAAATAAAGGGGATTCTAGATTTTCAATTGATGTTTAGTTTACGCCTTCACGGTGCTGAATTTGTTTGTTCGAGTTTCATTATATTTTTAGGTAGTTTTTAATATTTATCGACGAAGAAATAATCAAAGGAAGAGTGTATGGTGTTTCATATTTGTATGGAGTAGTTACATCTTGTCACTTCAAATTATCTAATTAATTTTACTTAATCGGAAACACTTTTATTAACAAAATCATAATTGAAAATATATCTCTACACATTGTTAAAAAAAAAAACTGAAAAAAAAGAAGGTCTCTACACGATGTTAAAACACGCTAACCTTGAAGCGGAAAAAACAATTGGAACTGGTTATGCTGTTCTTAACAACTTACAAAAAAAAATAACGGTCCATTTTTAGAATATTGAACATAGTTCTTATTGCGGCAAAATAAAATTTACTGGCTCACGTTACCATCGATTATTGTAAGTACGTGAGCTAGGTAATATAGACGTTGACTATATATGAACTAGGTGTTACATACATACGAATAAAAACCAAGATGAGTATATCTACAAGTCCCATCCCTATATCGAGCCATCGAGGAGACTAATTCATGTAACTTATAACTCGATTAAATTGGTTAGTAGTACTCAGCTTGCTGCAAGAGCAATTAACATTGCGAGTGACTTCGAAAGATTAACTTATTATCTTTTACCATTCATAAACAAACATTTGACTCGCCGAGCAATTAATTAATGAATCACTTTTTTTTTGGTTTAAGAATCAAGAAGTTAAAAAGGTTAATTTATACAAGCGGTGCCATTTAACGGCGTTAGGCACCGTCACTGGCGGCCAACGGTTTTTAACATCAACGTCCCAGAAAACGACATAACGGCGTCATCAGCCAATAACTCCTCCGACAAATGTAAGTTTTTGGCAGAAACCGTTTTCATAACACATTAACACTCTCTCTGTTTTTCTCTCTAGACTCCATATTAGTTAATAGTAAGAGAGAGAGAGAGAGAGAAAGACACAAAGGTTTTCTGCTCCAAGAAAGAAACTTGCGGTACACACACATAAACAATCATTGTCAGCTTCTTCTTTCTCTCCCAAAAAATCCAATCTTTTTTGTTTTTCTTCATCAAATCCTCTGTTCACAAAAAAAAAAAAAAATAGAACTAAGAGATGGGCAAAAAAGATGAGAATATCGAAGCTGTTCTTCATTTGCTCAGGAAACAATCTCCACTCACTCTTAAACAAGTATTCATCAAATTAATATACCTGCATGTTTTTTTTATTGTATATCCATATGAATAAAGCTTCGATCTTTATATGAGATTTTTTTCTTCTCATGAGCAGGAGAAGTTCTGTAACAGAGACTGCGTGGAGAGGTTCTTGAAAGGGAAAGGAGAAAATGTGAAAAAAGCTGCGAAGCAACTAACTTCATGCCTTTCTTGGAGACAAAGCATTGAGATTGGTATAGTTTCTATTCACTTTCAAGTTTCAATCAAATTCATCAGATAGTTTTGTTAACTCAAACACTTTTCTCAAGGGTTTTAATTATTTTGATTTTGTTTGTATGTTTTAAGAGCGTTTACGGGCAGAGGAATTCTCGACGGAGCTCGCTGACGGTTTAGCTTACGTCGCCGGCCATGACGGAGAATCTAGACCCGTTATCGTAATTTCTTCATAATCCTTTATTATCCTCTTGTTTTTATCTAAAATATTAATTAGTACTAACAAAAACGGAGAATGATTTACAGATTTTCCGTTTCAAGCATGATTATCAGAAGTTGCATACTCAGAACCAGTAAGCTCGGATAATAAATTAAACTAGTGTATAAAAATGTTGATTATTTTTTATAAAAAAACAACTCCTTTTGAAGGTTTACGCGTTTGGTGGCGTTCACGATGGAGACTGCGATCTCGAGCATGTCCAGAAACGCAGAACAGAGCGTTGTTCTTCTCTTCGATGCAAGTAAGTAAAGCCTTAAGGACACTCTTTGTGTAATTATGTTTTTAACCATAGTAAACTTCCAAATCTCCGTGAGTGGAGACTGTACTAATTCGTAATTTCGTATCCGTATATTGGGGTTTGTTTGGTTGTTGGTTTTCTTATTTTTGATTAAGGCGTGTCGGGGACCGTATTTTCGGACATGAATGCATTTAATTTGTTGTCCGAATTGTCTCCTTTATGTGTCAACGTCAACTTCTTTTGTACATTACCCACAAAACGTGTGCGATCTTTGGCTAGTCTGAAGTTTATCCATCATAGATTTTTTTTTTTTGAAAAAACAAATTATTTTGAAGCAAAAGAGATTTGAAACACTAAATTACTGGGTTGGAGTTTTATTTTTAAATCTTTATATATTTTCTTTATATATAGGGTTTATCACATTACAAAATTACTGCATATAACTTAAAAATCTCAATCTGATCATAAAATATTATCTAACTTATGTTATGGTATATTATTTATTTTTATCGATGACCTTACTTTTCTTGGAAATTAATGTAGATCTTAGTTTACAAAGACCAATATTTTATATCAAATAATAATTAATCATTCTTTTTAAGAAAAAAGGAAATATTTTTCGTATCACGCTTTGAAAGATTCATGCTTTTATCTGCACATAAGTTTTTTTTAAAGAAAAAATTCACCTTTTCGATTTTCATTCTGTTGAAAGAAAATGAAGTACAATTATTCTCTGCAAAAATACATCTTTAAATTTTGTTCAAACCCGATTAAACAATTAATTATGACTCCCACTTGATTAATATTCTCTTTGTTTTTTCTTAATGCCATAAAAAAAACAGACTTTTTCAGATCATCCTCTGCCTTTGCAAATTTGCTTTTGGCGACCCTAAAAATCATCGCAGATTATTACCCATGCCGACTTTACAAAGCCTTTATCATCGACCCTCCCTCCTTTTTCTCCTACATTTGGAAGGTAAATGATCATATTTTAACTTAAAGTTCATTAAGTTTAATAATCATTACTAATTGTAATTAGCTGGATAAACTCGTTTCGTATACTGAATTAACAGGGCGTTCGTCCGTTCGTGGAGCTATCAACGGTCAGTATGTTAGTCTCGTCACTAGACTTCGACGAACAGCTCGATGTTAGCCACGTGTCATCCTCATCTGCTAGATCTTCCTCCCTACGATTCGACGCATCGTCCATTAAATCAACGGCCACGATTGGTTCAGCTTCTTCAAGATTCGCCTTCACCGTATCTCACAACTCCTTGAAGCCGTGGTACCTTTCCTTCACCGACACGTCTCCTTATAACGCCGCCGTCGCCTCCTCCGCCTCTAAAGTTTCTCCGATCAGCGCACGGTCACTATCTTTCGCGTCTCCGGCGGCGCGTGGCTTAAGAGACGCGAGACCAGCCGCCTGCAGAAAGAGTCTTTTCCCATCGACGCCGTTGTCGGAGAAGACGAAAACTGTGCCGTACCGGAAAACTCCGCGTCCGTCGTTCTTTCAATCGCCGGCGATGTTTTTTCGCGGAGAGAAAAATGTCGGCGGAGGAGGCGAGAAGTCACGTGAAGCGTTCGTACCGTATCTCAAGTTTTACCGGAGACCGTACGATGAGATGGCCTATCGGTCTAAGCTGCGGGGTCCACGTGGATTTGTGTCAGTCGTGTCTTCGCACAGAAGATGTCGCCACGTGTCTTTATCTCAACGGTTCTTGCTATGACGTTAAAATGATGAGATTGGGGAACAAACAAGTATATAATTCAGAATCTCAGATATACATTAAATCTTTTCCGAATACTCTTTTAGTCTTTTTTAGACTGGTACAGTCATATTATTACTCAATGAGTTTTTTTTCTCTTAAGTATTATTTTCCTTAAATTCATCCAAATAAGTATCTTTTAAGTTTTAACTGAGGTTAAGTCAAACTTAATTATTTACTAGATCGTAAACTATCACTTTAACAAAGAATCTCATCTTGATCATTAATATAATTTTCCCTATCTCAATAATTTTAAATTTTATATTAAAACTACGAAACAAAGATCTACTTCAGATCTACCGATTAAGAGACACATGAAAGCTATATATCACCAAAACGATTTTTGAGCAAAGAGGAAAAACAAACGAAAAGGGACACTTAAGAAGAGATCAAATAAATCTGGTCCCAAGGATCATTAACTTCATGTAGAATCTCAACTTGAAAACAAAACAAAACCCAAAAATGCACGTGCGACGTTTGTAGGAATTCGAAGTCAATTTGTATTTGTTTGATTTAAGACAGCGTGGTCGTGACGTTGAACAATTTATCAAACATTGTTAATGTGGTCTATTGTGAAAATTTAAATAGAAACATGTTTTGCTCAAAAAAAGAAAAGAAAAAGGAAAATATGCATATTAAAAGGGCCTAACAATAGTCTGGCTGAATGATTTTCCACCACTCATGCTTTTAATTGAAAACCCCTTGTTACAAAAAAAAAATGCATATTTAAAATTCTGAATGTCATTCTTGAGTTGTACCTTGCATCTTGTTCTATGTCGTCATTAAAGGCTTTTCAAGGGCCGTAAATACAAACCCACCTTCGGTCGATAATTGTTATTGAATTGTACAGTTTGTCATGTCAGATTTCAAATGCGATTAAAATGATTACTAAGAACCAACCTTTTTTTTTTGGTCCTCTTCGTTTGATGTTCTTTCCTCGAAATTAAAAACTTTATCAAACTTTAATAAAGATTCGTGAATATAGCTTTATACTTATGACATTTTAGTTTTATTTTATTTTATCTTCTAAATGATCTTATGCGATTTTATTCACAGATGATACTACATGTAAACACTTTTGACTTTTTTCCTAAATAGATTTTTTATATTATACTCTGACATTATAAAGTTGTTATATGTCTACGAATCCTGCACAACACTCTACCACAAGCACACAAACACATATGGAAATCGACATATACATTGTTCGAGAAAAACCTATAGGTTAATTAATATGCAACAAATACTTTGTAATTAGTGACCAAATGGAAAGTAAGGAAATATAAGGAGTAAATATATTTACTTTGAGCTACCACGTATATGACATAGAATTAGAAACAATGGTTAACAGTAACATAAAATCAGGACAAATACACGCAAATCCACAAAAAAATGATGTAAAGAGAGACATAATTGTGGATTGAAGGAAAAAAAATATAATAAAGAATAGTTTATCTGTCTAGATTGAGACACTGTTAGGGATCCCTTTCCCAGTAAGCCCACCTTCTCTCGTGTAATCCGTAGTATTCGGGTACAACAAAGTATACGGTATGTTAACCGGTCCGGTTCGGTTCTTGAACCTCTTATCACCATTTCTCCGTATGATATTGTTCTCTATCATCTCCAGCGTCTTCCCAAACCGTTTAAACGCCTCTAAAGCCTCATCATCCGCCGTCCAATTCGGCGAATCTCTCTGTCCCAAATAAATCTCGTCCGTTGAATGCATCGACAAGATCTCTATGATTGAGATCCCAAGAAGCGTCTGTAACTGCGGCGTGATCGTCTTCAAGAACGCCACGTCCTCGTCTTCCGCCAGCTCAGTATACTCTGCCGTACCCGGTTCAGGCATAAACCGTCGACTGACCGTAGGCCGGTTAGGTAAAAAACCAGCGTAAGGGTATTGTCCGAAATTGACCGCTGCGTGAAGAGCAGAAGCGATCCAGATGATGATGGTGCATGTTTCGATGAGTTCGTCGAGGGTTTGCATCGATGGCCACCATGACTCGTGCTGTATGTCTCCGTGACCTTCGGTTCGGAGCTCGGTCCACCACGATTGGATCTCTGTATCGGTTTGGACGGTTTTGTCGTTCTTGTAGTAGAATGAACAGTAATCTGTAACCCACGTTTTGATCGCTGACCAAATCTCTAAACCGTCGACTGCGAACGGGTAATCCTCTATCAAAAGCTTAACTCCGTTATCTCTGCTCGGATCTTCAACGGCAACTCCTCTGCGAAAACAGAGGATTTTGAGATAACTTGTTCCACACGGAGTTAAGAAGGTTACTTGTGTCTCAAGAAATAAAAAAAGAGACTAGTTTCTATGTATATACCGTTTGAGGAGATCTTTGGGGAGAGCCTGGTCGGTGAAAACCCAACTCTTGTAAATCGAAGAAGACATTTCCATGGCGTATCGACTCGGGAAGACTGTTCTCTCCAAAACTCCATCTGCGTTTATGAGGATATGACGCGCCAATGCGTTGATGTTCATCGTGTCGCGGAAATGAGGATGAAGAAGCTTATAGATCGGATGGATCACACTAAGTTGTCTATTCGATGCGATTATAAACGGTTCAATCACCGCATGCGTCTGCAACCTACATAAAACCGGAAAATTATACCGAATTCAAGACTCGGTTCTTAAACAAGACGCTATAGCTGATTCACAGTTTTCACAATTTATTTACCAGTGGCTTATAAGCTGATGATAACCGGAATCATTAACCGCGGCATAAGCCTTAGCGAGCTGCCAAACCGATCCCTCCACGCCTTTCTCTGCTGGTGTGAAGACTTTGCTAACCGATCCGTGTGATTCGCCTTGTGCGTGTGGAAGACTCAGCTCTATGGCTAGAGGCTTTAATGTGCCGTCTTCTTGAAGCAAGAGAAGGGTTCGGGTCGCATAGGTTTTAGTGTTTGTTGAGTTTATCCGTGTCAAGTAAGGCATCAATGCGTCGTGGTGATCCAATATGTATAGCTTGTTTTGTTCCAACGCCTTTTTATATGTAACAGAGAACAAAAAACAATACAGTTTAACATTCAACCAAAAAAAAAAACAATACAGTTATGATAATGACAACCAAGAAAACTATATTATACTTACTTCTTGGACATTAAGACCGTTCATGTTTTGTTCTATGTGCTCTTCTCGTATGGAACTGTGTTGGTTTCCATATTTTGAAAAATCCAGATTGCTTTTGGGAGGAAATTCCTGCAATTTTTTTCATATATTCAAATTACAAATCATAGAGAGAGAGAGAGAGAGAGACAGTTTCGAAAATTTGAATGGTTAGATGAAGATTAACAAACCTGGAGACGACTAATCACCACAGGATTGAGTCCAGCAAGCATTTCTCTAGCAAACTCTTCGTCGGTCCTCCAAGCAGATCTACTCTCTGTAACAATACACGATCTATCTAAGTCAAAATGTATATGAATTTTTGGTCTGAATCGAAATTTTAGTTTAGACTGTTTAGGTTACCTTTGAGGACGTCAGGTAAAGGAAACTTCAAGAAACGTTCACCATCGTTGCGAACAAGCTCACGAAACATCTCCCATGGGATCACATCACGGAGCTTAGAAATGGTTTGACCATTGGCGAGTTTAATACTACCGTCGTAGAGATGGAAAACGTCTTCGAACGAGTCAAACTCGTTGATGGTCTTGTCGCAAACAGAGGCTATCTCAGGGACAAGCACTTGAGTCACCGATTTGAGTGCGTAAGCCAGGAAGTCAGAGAACTTCACATGGCTAAACCGCTCGTCTCTTGGCACGTATATGTTAAGGTTTAGTAATGCCAGCCTGCTCTCGGACTTAGGGTCTGTTCAAAACGGTGACGTACATGTCAAGTAAAGTAACCATGTAGTATAAGAGTTTGAATGTTGAGTTTACTAACCGGTTTTGGTGGGTTTACGTCCGGTTTTTCCACGGCGGGGATAAGGTAGCTCAGGTGAACCGCCTAGAACCGGACGGGCTGAGTCAAGACACTTGTCGGGAGCACCTAAGTCGTTGTAATAAGCGTAGTCGTAAACTCTGTCCCATTCTTTGAGCTCTCCTCCTTTCTCATTGCCTCTTAGATTCTTCAGCTCTTCTTCTCTTAGCTCTTTGACTAGCTCCGGTGTTTCACTTGGAAGATATGCCTTTTAATTTACATAAACGAAAAGAGATATAAAAAGTTAGTAATTATCACCGTTTATACACTAATCAATGGTTGTAATCTGGATTTAAGTACTAAAAAGTTTTAATCTGCAAGGCCGTATGCCTTTTTGAGTTTTGACTCCAATAGACGGTCCTACCTAAATGTATAGTGTAATTAAGTAAGGTTGATGTAAAAATAAATAGAAAAGAGTTAACATAATAGAGAATGTCAAATAAGCTTTTAGTAGTTAGTTGTCTATGTCAAGTTAAAAAAGATTCTCTTAACTAAAAAAATAATAGGAAGAAAGGAAGAGATGACTTGTAAAGATAGACCGTAAGGTCAGGTTTCATTCTTTGGTACAATAATGTTACACACGTACACGAATATTCCAAAACTCTATTTTCAATCAAAATAAATAACTCTAAAAGATTATAACATATGGATTACGATTGTGTTTTGTATACTTTATAATAATAACCTACATTTAACCACTAACTAATACCACTAAATTACATGAAATCATTAATTAATCCCCTCTACATATCCAGACGATTAATGAAAACAAAACAATTAGATTCTCAAAATCTATATATTATTTTTGTAAGATTAAGAATGACCGGGTCAAAGAATATTTTTGACAACTTTTGCACATGGACAATCTGAGCAATCTGGCGATTAGCTTAGAAATAATATATAAAATGCCAAGTAATGATATAAAATATATTAGTTAGTATCACCGGTCAAATAAAGCGTTACATGCATTGTGACACACTTTTCCGAATTCGTTTATAGTGGTTTTACCTTGTTAGAGAAGAAAACGCGGTCAGAGCGGTATCGATGGTTGGGATAGATCCAAGAATTGCAAACGAAATGTATCGGACCGCTTTCACCGCCGGGAAAGTTCCGAAGAGTGAGGGACTTAAGATAGAATTGGCTATGGTGGTGGTTCTTGATCACAAACGCAGCCGGTGGTCCCATTGACTCGTCCCAATCAAACGTCACTCCAAACGCGGTTTCCTCTGCGGTTACTGATGTTTTTATTTTGGTCACCCATTTTTCCAGATACGCTGCTTTTCCAAGTCGTCCTCTCTTCTCATTGGCTGATTCGTATTATTAAAAAATTATTATTTTGGTTTTAAAACTGAACATAATCGCTAAGGAAAAATGGATTTTTTTTTAGTGTCTGCGAAGCTACTAGAGTGACTTTCAATCTTGTTTTCCATCTCTAATTTCATTGAAATAACTCGAAGCGATATGATTCAAATTCAATTATTTACCGATTAATAAAGAATCCTAAAAGAGGAACAAAAACAGAGCAATTCTCTGTTTCATGAATTCAAAAGATGCAAACTTTAGTGATGAAATCGATTTTCAGTTAAAACAAAAGAGGTACTAAAAGATGAATCTGATGTAAATGTAAAACGGGTCGGGTTAAAGAATGAATACCCGGGTCGGGTTGGAGAGAGCTGATGAGGTGGAGAGAGACGCGACGACCGAGAAGCTCATGGATTCGATCGAGAAGAGAAGCCATGGCGTCTTTGAAATCAAGAAGGTTCTTCTTCATGACAACCAATTCTCCTTCTATCTTCATCATCTTTGTCTTCTTCTTCTTCTTTACATCTTCTTCCTCCATCTTCTTTGTCTTCTTCTTCGTCTTGGGCTTGAGGCAGAGGATCTCTGAGATGTCGGTGTGGATCATGGCGATATATATTGCAGGATTTTCTCTGAGTGAGAAAGAAGAAAAGTGGGAGAGAGAGAGAGAGAGAGATTCTATGCTTGGAGAATGAAGAGAGAGAGAGAGATGTGTGATTATAGAATGTTCTTTTTCATCTCCTATACGTATTACACAAATCTGATGTGAATCTGGTATTATATTTATAATTGGATCTAAACAAGGAGCAGAATTATTGTCAACATAAGTTTAATTTTAGAAAGCAAAAAAAACCATAAACATTCTTCATTGATATATTATTTTATATAGTTCCAAAATTACGACAAGTAAATAGTATAGTGAATGTTTGGATTATACCATAGTTAACCGACGTTATAATTTGGGAAATAAAAGAGTTGAAATTGAAATTTTTATGTTACTCATCATTTTCTAGTAACAACCATTTTTTTTTTTAATTTTGAGTTTTCTTCTAAATTTAAAGATGATAAACCCTCATTTATAGCTGTCTATATATTTAACGCGGTTAAGAGTATATTAATGATTTTACATCGTTTTATCATTACGGTATATTACTGAATTCAATGTAGCTTTAAGTTAGCCATAGTAATTCACTAATTTGTCTTAAATATATGTCTGTATCAATTATAGTAAATTCGGTCGAAGACGAGTAATATAACTGAAATTATAAAATTTAGTTAAGGTTACGTGATTATTGTTTCAACGTCTATATATTTTTGGGAACGTGTACACGCAGGTACACATAACACAGGCACACACACACACCATTTAAAAGGAATTCATCCGTAAGGTGCGAAATAACTAAGCAATTTCCTCTGCTTCTTCGTATCGATAACAAATTAATATTAGACGAAAATATAGCCTTTTTATATTAGTATTAGCCAGTTACCTACTTACCTGTGAAGATTGTATATCTTTTTTCATAAGTCAAGGTCTTTTACAAAAAGTATGTTCGTTTTCATATTGACTTCTCTACCTACTTGCCTCATTATATATTGTGTGTATTGAAAATATTTCATATTACAGTAAAATCTCTATAAATTAATACTCGATAAATTAATAATCACTATAAATTAATAAATTTTGTTGGTACCAAGTCGGGCCAATGTAAAAATCCATCAAATTCGATAAGATAATAAGATAATAATAATTTTTGAAACTCTTATGTAAATATATGGTCCCAACAAAAACATAAATTAATAATTATATAAATTTATGCAAATATATGTATATATAATATTTTAAAATACGACTAATGTGTTTGTTTTTACTTAAAGTTGAAATCTCATTGATTCACATCTCTCTAATTATTATATCAGTAGCTCTTATTGTTGTTTACCAAATATACATTCAAAATTTATGATGATTTTTAGATGTAATAATTGATTTTCTTACCTGTAAATATTTTTAAATGTATTGTAGTGTTATTTTCAATTTTATCATCAATAATATTGATAGTAGCCATGATTTTTTAATAAATTTTAAACTTATGAACATGTATATTTTACATGGACAATCTAATATGGTGTTAAAACTATTTTATTACGATAGTTTTGATT
Organism: Eutrema salsugineum; assembly: GCF_000478725.1. NCBI lineage: Eukaryota > Viridiplantae > Streptophyta > Magnoliopsida > Brassicales > Brassicaceae > Eutrema > Eutrema salsugineum. Next base: position 1,091,555 of record NW_006256885.1, read on the forward strand.
GTTAATCATAATTATAATTATAAGATTTGTTAAAAAATTTAAAATATAATATTATTCTAAATAAAATTTTTAAAAATTATATGCGGAAATCAGGTTTTCTCTATAAATTAATAATTATTAATTTATAAATAAATTAATATCACGATAAATTAATAAAATATCATGGTCCCAACACTATTAATTTATAGAGGTTTTACTGTATATATGTGACATCCCGACCCGCTCTTCCTTTGGGGACCAGGCGCGGACCGGCGATATCAATCCTAACTCCCCCCAACCGCCCCTCCCAGTGAGCCCAACGCCCTCTCTAGGCATGTGGGGCCAACGTCCTCTCTCTAGACCCGTTGGCCCAACGCCCTCTCTAGGCTCGTTGGCCCACTACTGTCCGACGGTCGGGAGTCGTTAGTCCGGAAGGCTTGTAAGATTGTCTACTGTCCCTGCAATCACCACATAATCACCACATGATCTTTCCCCGTGCTTTGTCCTCACTCGCACAGTACCGCAGAGTACTTCCCGGTAGGTCACCCATCATGAGACTACTCCAGCATCAGCACGCTTAACTCTAGAGTTCTCTCAGCACACTTGACCGAAAAAGATAAGTGCACTTTGTTGACATAGGTAGCCAAATCAATTCTTATAAGCCTTTCCATATACCGGAAATCAGGATGTTACAATTCTCCCCGACTTCCAAGGAATTCGTCCCCGAATTCTCCCTTTACCCCCACAGTGCTTGCACTAGGATCGTTCACCCTGTTACGGTGTGAGGCCATATGACGAACCCACACACGAGGTTGGGTGTCGGCTCTGATACCACTTGTGACATCTCAACCCGCCCTTCCTTTGGGGACCAGACGCGGACCGGCGATATCAATCCTAACTCCCCCCAACCGCCCCTCCCAGTGAGCCCAACGCCCTCTCTAGGCATGTGGGCCCAACGTCCTCTCTCTAGAACCGTTGGCCCAACGCCCTCTCTAGGCCCGTTGGCCCACTACTGTCCGACGGTCGGGAGTCGTTAGTCCGGAAGGCTTGTAAGATTGTCTATTGTCCATGCAATCACCACATGATCACCACATGATCTTTTCCCGTGTTTTGTCCTCACTCGCACAGTACCGCACAGTACTTCCCGGTAAGTTACCCATCCTGAGACTACTCCAGCATCAGCACACTTAACTCTGGAGTTCTCTCAGCACACTTGACCGGAAAAGATAAGTGCACTTTATTGACATAGGTAACCAAATCAATTCTTATAAGCTTTTCCATATATCGGAAATTGGGATGTTACAATATATATATTGCTAGTAACTTGGAGTTATGAAATTGACACCTGAATAGTTGATCTCATCCTACTTGTAGCCGCCATAATGAATCGACTATGATCTTGCTAGCCTTCTATTTTTGTTTCACTAGATGATTATACATAGTTACTTTTTCATTATATAAACGTACGTAATTACGTGTACTAAAAAAATAGGTATAGACCATATTTATTTCTTTGTTTCTTTTGCTTTTACGTTTACGTTTGTTTTATTTTCATCTAATAATTGTTGGATAGCTTCTTATATCTCGTAATGAAGTGTGGAAAAAAAAATTTCGTAAATGAAGAAAACAATGACCGAAGAAAACGATTTTTTTATAAATATATATATATATATATATATATAATTAGAAAATGAAACAAACGTATTACATGACCAAAACACTAATTTTGAAGGAAAGCGAATCCAACATCAATAAATTCGCTTGTTCAAAAAAAACAAAAATCAATAAATTCATGAAAAAGTTAGTAAAAATAGAAGAAGAAGAAAACAAATTGTACGCTGCTGACAAAATCCCATGTCTGTAAAAGCATAAGAAGAATACAAGAAAAAAAAACAATTGAGAATTACAATAGAAGATTTTAATTTATTTTCTGTTTATATTAATAAATCAATATATTGAAATCTCTTTCAAACATATATATATTGAAAATTTCCCTGAATTTTATCCATAAAAATTAATCTTTGTCGATCTCCATAATCTTCCAGAAGATATCGATAATAATATTAAACCACGTATTGTAAGATAATCCTACAATTAAAGTAGTAATTATGATTTAATTTTAAAAACAACTTTTTGATATCTTAAAAAAGAAAAATCATATTTGATAGTCTGAACTAGTCCTTGAGATGATAACATGCAAGTGTCAATAAGCCAGAATTAACAGATCCCTAATTTTGTTTAATCAATAGATAAACCGACGGATAGACCACTAATCAAACCATTGAAATACCATCATTATACCGAACAAGATTACCCATTGAAATACCACTGTAAAGAAACATCATTAGATATAATGAACCCTGTTATCAAAATTACAAAGAAAATGCTTGAAAGATAAAATAAAACTACATAGAACAAGCTATTCGTTATTTTATCGAATATAATAAGTTGGAAAATTAGTAGAAGAGGAATATGTGTTTTTTTTTCTAAAATGTAAAACCAGGAGGTTATGTACCACCGTGCAAAACATGTGTTTAACTTAGGTTCTTAATGGGAGATGCTCTTCTTTTACTTGTTAACCGTGTTTGGAATAAAGACGCATACAACACGTTTGGAAATTCCAATATATAAATCAAAAAAATCCATAAAGAATTAAGCTGATACTAGTATTTCTTCCGAGAGGTGTTATCATTGCTCGCAAGTATAGAAAGCTTATAGTAATGGTCCTAATGGATTACAACATTGAAAAGACACGAAAGGAATATATTCGCTTTAATTATTGTGCAACTTTTAGGTACTCGCTCTTTCATTGCATAGAAATTCAAATGAAAATTCAAGTAAAATGTGAATCACATGCGTCTTGATATGGACTGGTGGTTTGGAATTAGTTCTCTGCATTATTACTTTTTTTTTTATCATAGTTTTGTGTGGTAAGAGTACAATAATACCATTTGTTTGTCGCCCCGTCGGTAAATTGTTATGAATTAATGGCTGTAAATGAGAAAAAGATAATCTGATGTGCCATAAACAAGTCCGTATGCTATAATATATATGTAATTTCTATTTTATCTTTAATAAAATGTTTTATGGCATTTTTGAATTTAATAAAAAAAAGTGATTGATTTTATTTAAATTAAAATTAATAATTTAAAACGAAATTAATTAAAAAATAATAATTCTTTTAATTATTTTTTTTCTCATTCTTCTTCTTCGTCAACGAACATTGATGGATTCTGAAACTACCAAATCTCATTCTCGCCGTCAAACCTCGTTTCTCATCCTCCTCTTCATCCTCTGTAATCAGTTTATTGTTTTTATCTCCTCTCTCCACCACCATTGTTGAAGTTTCAAATTCAGTTAGGTTTTTGTTTGGAGATTTGGGGATTTTACAATTTAGGGATTGAATTTGTCAAAATTGCTTATTTGGTATGTAAATCGGGTTGGTAACCCAGTTTATGTAATGATTAGGTCTTTGCATAGATAATTTATCAAATATAATTGTTGAATCGTAGTGATTCTTAGGTAGAAAATTCGAGTTCATCACCAAATCTGCAAAAGAGGACAACTGATACGAATGGTACAACTAAGAGATAAGAGGACAACTAGTACAACTGGTACAACTATGAGATAGAGGACAACTGGTACAAATAGGTCTAACTAAGATAACTTAAATAATTGCTGATTGAAATTTTTTTTTATTATAATTGCAAATTGGGTTGGTAACCCAGTTTTATATGATGATTAGGTATTTGCACGAATAATTTCTTAAATATAGTCGTTGAATCGTAGTGATTCTTAGGTAAATTATAATTATACATGAGTTCATTACCAAATCTGCAGAGGACAACTGGTACGAAAGGTACAACTAATAGATAAGAGGACAACTAGTACAACTGGTACAACTAGAACAACTACGAGGAGGACAGCTAGTACAATTAGGTACAATTGTGTACAAAAATTAACGGTGCACATAAGTGCACATGTTATTTTGACAGATAACTGGACACTTAGGTAAGTCAATCTAATATAGGGGATTTCATTTTTGGCCGAGAATGCTTTCTGGATGGAAATAAACAAGGTACAACTGGATGCATATGTACAACTATATGCAATTCTTTCATTAGAAAATAATAATGATAAACTATAAATATAGAAAGCAAACATTCACTTAAAAAATGTAAAAAATTCGTAAACTATAAGGAATAAAATTAAAAAGATAGATAACATGAAATTTATCATTTTTCTAATACATATTATTGGTTTCACATCCAACACCCCTTATTATACAAAGAAGACTTTGATAATGTTAACAATCTTATGATGAAAAAGAGCCAAAATTATGATTTTGCATAAATTGTAGTATGAAAATGTTGTAAATAGACTACAATAGTAAAAAATCATGTGGACAACTATAAAATAATAATTTAGATCAAAGGACAACTGAAAAAAAAAACTAAAATTGCCAAAGGACAACTATGAATAATTTTGGACAACTGGACAACTGAGTACAACTATGTATAAAATTGACGGAGCACGTGGTACTTTGACTGCACGTGTCCCTTTTTGTCGGCGCACGTGTATATTTTTAATTGATTTTTAATTGATTTTAATTATAATTTAAATTTTTTATTCTCAGCCGTCATTTCACACGTTCCTCTACAACTGACAACATAGTTGTACCTAGTTGTCCAGTTGTCCAAAATTTGTAATAATTGCCCTTTGATCGATTTTGTAGTTTTTTCAGTTGTCCTTTGACATAAATTATTATGTACTAGTTGTCCACAAGAATTTCGAACATTATATAGCAGCCCCAAGTATTTTGCGTTATTATTTTTCTATTTCCTATATTTTTGCATAAATACTTGTATAAGATGGATACTATTGTCAAAGACTTCCTTATAACATAAGGGCTATTTGTGAAACCAAAAATATTTGGTTCTTTGAACAAAACAAAGTTTTATTTTCTTCTTTCTAGTATAGATGTGAAAAGATACAGTTTTTAGGGTATGTGTTGTATTGGTTTTTATGTAAATAATTTTAGAAATTTTTTTCTTTTAACACTACAATTAAAATATAGTTGTCCCAAGTTGCACCTAGTTGTCTTGGAGAAATTCATAACATAATTGTGCCTAGTTGCACCTAATTGCCTGGGAGAGATTAATTAGTAATTGCACCGAGTTTCATCTAGTTGCCCTGGAGAAATTGAAAATAGTAATGGAAGAAATCAAAGAAATCCAAAAAATTCAAAATACAAATAACTCCAAAATCAATAGAAATGCAAGAAATTAAAGAAATCTAAAAAATCCAAAATACAAATAAATCCAAAATAATTAGTAATGCAAGAAATCAAAATTCCCAGAAACTGAAAATACAAATAACTTTAAAATACACATGTACACTCTAAGGCTGAAATAAGTTGAATTTTTCATTCAGCTGTACTTTTTTTTTTAAAATTAAGGAGTTACAGATAATTGTATATATGTGTCTAACTGTACCTTGTTTATCCCCATTTAGGAAAGATTTTCTCTGCTAAAATGAATAATGTGGCTATCCCGAATGAAAATTCTTCTGCTTAAATGTAATCTTTTTAGCTAAAATAAATTTTTTTCAGATAAAATAAATCCAAAAACATACACAAATTAAGTTTCTATGCTACTTTTGCTCTGAGACCACTTATCTAATTTATTATCCGTTTTTTGTCTTTCGGCGATGTTTTTTGGAGAATAGAAACCATTTTTTCTATTTTTTTTTGGGTTCTAATTCGGAAGTAAAACAAATAATTTTTGTATATTATCAGAAATACTCCACTTAGTTTCATTTATATGTGCAATTCATTCTCCACATAAATTATCTACTCCAAAGCTGTTTAGTTTCATATATCGCAATTTTCTTACATACACTATCTTATCTACTAATACCAAATAAGTTATCTGCTCCAAATATGAGGTATTAAATGATATAAAATCTATTGAATTGCTTGTGTGGTTGATGCTCATTATCTCTTGAAAATATAATAAAAAAAATTCTCAATTAACAATTATTCAAGTTGTCTTAGGTATATCTATTTGTACTATTTGTACTCTATCTCGTAGTTGTTTTAGTTGTACCAGTTGTACTAGTTGTCCTCTTATCTCTTAGTTGTACCTTTCGTACCAGTTGTCCTCTGCAAATTTGGTGATGAACTCAGGTATAACTATAATTTACCTAAGAATCACTACGATTCAACGACTATATTTAAGAAATTATTCATGCAAATACCTAATCGTCATATAAAACTGGGTTACCAATTCGATTTGCTATTATAATAAAAGAATTTTCAATCAGCAATTATTTAAGTTGTCTTAGTTATACTTATTTGTACCAGTTGTCCTCTATCTCATAGTTGTACCAGTTGTACTAGTTGTCCTCTTATCTCTTAGTTGTACCATTCGTACCAGTTGTCCTCTTCTGCAGATTTGGTGATGAACTCGAATTTTCTACCTAAGAATCACTACGATTCAACAATTATATTTGATAAATTATCTATGCAAAGACCTAATCATCACATAAACTGGATTACCAACCCGATTTACATACCAATTAAGCAATTTTGACAAATCCAATCTAAATTGTAAAATCCCCAAATCTCCAAACAAAAATCTAGTTGGGTTTTGAAACTTCAACAATGGTGATGGAGAGAGGAGATAAAAACAGGAAACTGATTGCAAAGGATGAGTAAGCAAGGGTTGGATGATGAAGATGAGATTTTGGTGGTTTTCAAAATCTGTCGATGTATTAACGACGAAGGAGAATAAAAAAAGAAATATAAGGAGAATTAAAGAAAACTAATTAAAAGAAAAAAAATTGTTAGAGAAAAGAAAAAGAATTTAAATAATTAATAAATGAAAAATTATCGGATGGGTTGAATTCGGGTGAATATTACCCTGGTTTTTTTTTGTTAATATCTGGATATATAAGGAAAAAAGAAGAATTTCCAGAGTTAATCTTATTAAAAAAAATCAAAAAAAAATAATTATTAGAACGATGGTATTTTAGCCTTTTTTTAGCGATTTATGACTTTTTAGCTGCGCGCTCAATTGTTATTAATCGATTCATGTAATAAGCGAATATGGTTTCATCAGTTAGTTACAGTTTGTGTAACTTACAAAACATATGCTAAATGTCGCTAAACATTTCTGAAGAATTGCACACATATATGCAATCTATATATGGACTCGAATGAAAGCAATTGTTTTTCTATTCATATTTATTTTAGGTTAGATTGTTAATTGACACCACTTCAAAACTTTTAATGTAGCTAATTTTTCTTTTCCCTCTGCTCATTAATAATATCTACGTAAGCACTCAGATACCGTTACATGATTTTGGAAACACCTCTAAGCAACTCAAAATGACAAAAAAACTTTGCCAACAAAAAAAAAAAAATGAACAAAACCCTATTTTCAAGCTACATAGTCTAAAACCGCTTTTCCTTATAACCAACGTTACAATTTTTTTCTTTGTTTTCTAAGAATTATTAATTATTGTCCTTGGCACCATTTTTACGGTTGTTTGGCATTGTGAGAAGTTTTTATCCCGACCCAAATTATGTCTCATCCTATATCCGTGACATTGTTGCGTTAGAGCAATTTGCAACAGAAAAAGATAGATGTTAAATGAAACACAGCACAATGTCTCGTCAGATTTGACTGAGTTCCTAATTTTCTTCTAATTCAGACTTCAGAGCTCGAAAACACACAAACCGGAGGAAAAATTCGTAACGTGATTCGGTTATTTATCGGTACGGATCCGGTTTGTTTTCTTTAATTTTCTTTGGAAGTTTTATCTTGTTTTCGTCAAACGCTTGCTATAGTCCATTGTCTCTTTCTCTCTTTCTCTGAGCAATCAAAAAAATGAAGCTCCAAACCCAATCCTTCGCTCTCAATCTTCTCCCATCTCCAACTTTCGTGAAACCCATCGAGAAACGCGACTTCATCACTCTGAAACGAGACCCATCTCGTCCAATTTCCCTCCGATGCTCCGTTTCCACGGCTTCGGATACGCCGTCGACGGCGACCCATCATCATCATCTCTCCGCTTCGACCCACAAGCCCTATCCGGCGGAAGTTTCGAGGAGTATCATGGAGCTATCCTCCGTCGGAACTCTCTCCACCTTGACACACGACGGCTGGCCGCTCGGCGTCGGCGTTCGCTTCGCCGTTGACCAAGACGGCACTCCTGTTCTTAGCCTCAATCGCACATTGTCTCCTGACAAGAGGTCTGCTCTTCATGTTCAGGTCATCATTTTGCTAATTTCTCCACTCGATTTCTTCTCGAGAAGTTGCAAAAATGGATCTTTGTTTAGAGAGATTTTTGAAATTGTATTTTGGTTAAATTCTTCTTCTGATCCTATCCTGCTTTGATATTTGGAATCAGTTAGAGCAATGTGGGTTGAGGACTCCTCAGTGTACGATTCAAGGTAGCATTGGTCGACCAGAAGACGATAATGTTCGAAAGGTATGATTTTGTTCTGAATCACTCACTCCAAAGAATCAAATCATCACTCTTGTAGTCAACTCAAAATACATTGTGTATGATCATTTGTGTGGACAATAGGATTTCGAAATTGACATGTTAATGTTTTTCTCCTTGCTACCATTCTGTAGAAACCCAAGTTCTTAGTGTAAGGAAGACTTGCATTTATATCCATTTTCTGTGTGTATGTGTCTGCATTGGCTGGTTGTAATTGTAATCAAAGTATACAGTACTCTTTAGACATTTTCACTGTTCTTGGAGAGCTTCTCTTGGTTTTTAAAGGAGCTATTGCTTGTGTAGTTGAACATAGTGGTGTTGGGTTTCCTTAAACCTCTAGGAGATGTTTGTGGAAAATATATATGTTATCTCTCATGACATTGATTTTAAGAAGCTAGACTTATCTGCCCATTTCATGTGCTTTTACTTGTATTGAATCGAAGTCCTTATTGTTTTGTGTAGCGTCTTAGTGCTAGATGGAGGAAAAAGTTTGGCGAAGAAGTTGAGGAAGACAGTTTATATGTTGTTGCAGTTGACCGTGTACTCCAAATGGAAGACTTCATGGAGGTAGAAATCCGCAAGCTCTTTCAGTTTCTTATGACACTTGAACTCCTCCAAATGATTTTGTAAGTAAGAAACGATGTTTTAAAAACTTTTACAGGACGGAATCTGGGTGGCGTCATCAGATTATAAAATTGCAAGTCCTGATCCTCTTCGAGATGTTGCAGAAAACATTGTCAACCAAATCAACGCTAACAACATGGAAGACATTTTCCGTTTTTGCAATGTATACGTGGATCTAGACTTTGTGGTTAGTATATTCAACTTATACTTTAAATAAGAATGTTCCATCTCGATAAAAAAATGTTCAGTCTTTTACCAATCTCAGGAGCAAAACTACTAGTTTCATTTTAGATTAGTTACATCTAGAAGAATACATGTTTATACAGAACTATACTTTTCTCTGTCCAATACCAGGTTTCAGAAACAAAGATGATATGGATGGATAGGCTTGGGTTTGACCTTCGGGTATGGTCTCCACAAGGTGCATATGATGTGAGGATTCCATTTCCAATGGAAGTAACAGATGAAAAGGGAGCTAAATCATCCTTCAATGGAATGTCTCAGCTCGCTTGGGAAGTAGAGAAAAGCTATTGCCCTGCAGATTTTAACAAGGTCAAACTACTCAAGCAAGTAGTGAGATACTCACAAAAGGGACTACAATAACGATACTATTGACTCTTTTTTTTTTTTGTGTTTTGTCTCCATTATTCTTTGTTTACCTGGTGATGCTTAAATTAGGCATTAGCTCTGTTGTATCTCTTGGAAAAATATTTGTTCTGAGTAATATGTATGGCTTGTATCTCGAAGTATGGTTCTGAGTAATTTGAACTCTGGTTAGAGGATGCAAAAGAGGGCATTTAAAACCAAATGTGCTACTATAGTTTTATTAAATACAAATTTAATATATGATATTAAAACCAATTGTACATAAGTTCAGCTAGGCACCCAAAAGAGCACAATACTTCTCTATCAGATATTTTGTATACTAAAAGTTTTGTACAACGGTATTTGCAACGGCTACATATGTTACGAGTAAGATGATTATTGGAAAGAATATTGATATTTGTTGTTATATTTTCATCATCATATTTGATTCTACCGGGCAGCATGTACATCTCTTCATAATCTCCAAGTAAACATGTAATATGCAGTGTGGTGCTGCAAACACTGCACCTATAAATTCCCATTCTTGGATCTGCATGTTCTTCACAGACATCACACAAATATCGACAATATGCATCTCCATCATACGAAAAGATAAGATAATGTTCATCATGCTTGTACCTCACTTTATCGGGTAAAGTGGCACATTTAAAACATAAAACAAAATCACCTTCTCCACAGTTTAGACGACGATTTTGAGACATTCCGCAAACCGAACATTTATCCGTAGTAGTATTAGGGTCAGATGTAAGAAACATGGGATGTGGATGACAGCAATGATCCAACGGCTCTGCTATGGAAGCACAACGTACGTCTAATCTGAAACGACAATCTTTTTCACAACACGCGTACATAAAACCATTGCTTCTACGGTCACAAGTTGTACACTCGAATACAGGACGATCCAGTACTTGCAGAGTAAGGAGATGAGAATGTGTGGCATGTTGTTTCTTTCTAGGAAGATGAGCACATGTTTGATGGAGAATAAAATCATCACATTGCATGCAACTATAGATGATTTCGTCACATATAACAAGTGTGCATGCTTGACAACGTTTGTTCTCGTCAAATTCTCTATTGGTCTCCTCGTCTAGTCTCATATGATGACTTTGGTGACTGAAATGTTGTATAACTCCATCACTTATCTCATTGAACGATTTAAGATCTTCTTCGTATACCTCTTCTGGTATTCCCTCGAGTTCTTTTCCATCCCACACATCACCTCGTGTTGCACATTTAGAATGAACACCATAACTGCAACCTTTCACGCAAATATATCTTCCATAATTAGTGTCTATCTTTTCACGACACATTCCACACAACCATTTTTCAGGAGTAAGTAATGAACAGAAAGAGAGGCGGTGTTGATGACGTGAGATTCTTATGATCCATGGAAAGTTGAGACAATACTTGTGCGCTAAAAAATCACATTGAGTACAAGAATACATCAACAAACTATGATCATTCAATGCACAAACATCACAGATTAATGAGCCTTTTCTAGGAAAAACTGAGAGGGTATGCTCATGCCTTTTTGGGTGGAATATTTCAAGAAGTGGTGGCTTTCTCGCACAATCTTGACACATTGTAAAATCGCATATAGAGCAACTGTAATCCCAACTACTTATAAATGAACAACATGAGCATCTATTTCTTACGTAAAAATTAGATCGAGGTCGGAGAGAATGTTTAGGATGATATGGATGCTTTGATATGGGCTCTAGACACTTGTGATGGTAGCCAAAAGTGCCAATTAGATATGGCGCACGACATTCTTTGCATGAATGAAAAGTAGCACCCACTAACGACTCCTTGCAAAGTGAACAGTGGTTATAGGAAAAGATTCGAGATGATGATGATGATGATGATGATGATGATGAAAACTTGGGTTTCCGAATTGGTGGCTCTCCAAAGTTTATCCAGCGAAACTCTTCTTCATGGTTTTCAAATATTGCATATGGGCAAAATATAAGTGGATCAAGAGCTTGTTGCTGCTTTGACTCAAGATACATGGTTGATGATGACAAAGAGGAGGAGGATATGAAATCTTTTATTATTTATGGTTGATAAAAATGATTTGAGAGGGAAAGAAAAAAAGTAGATGATCCTAGAGTGTTGGCACATCTACGTGCTTATATAATACAGTATATGGTTTGGTACAAACGTTAATTCTTGCTTGTAGTGATAAACATTCTAAAACTCCTTACGCAAAGAATTTATGCGTTTCCCTTTGCATATTTTCATCTTTTATCAAAGCTATCTTCCTAGTGTTACTTATCGGGAAGGCAAAGGTTACAAATACCATTCTTTATATTCTTTTCAATATTATTACACTATCTCTTAAATTTGAGCGGATGGCTAAAATGCCATAATGTAGAAAAAAAAGGCCAAAATGCCATAATTGTAATAAATAATTTAATTTTAATTTTTGTTTAAATTCAAAACCCTGGAAAAACCTACCTTCTTTTTGAGATTTCGATTTATTTACAGTAAAACCAGGGTCAAACCCATCTAGTTTCGGTTAATCCGTTAACCCGACCCATTCAAAATTATTTTAATTATTTGAATTAAATATTTATGAAATCCGTTTTTTCTTTTCATTTTCTAGGTTTTCCTCTTTTCTCTTCTTTTTCTTTTCATTTATTCCGAACGAAACCGTCTTCTTCATTCTCACTTCTTCATTCACACTTCTTCGAGAAACCGATTCGCGAAAACACAGCAAAACCGTTAAAGCACTAGGGCTTTATAAACTTGTAGAATCGTTTTCTTCTGGCGAAAATCGCGAAAAGGGTGAATCCCGAATCTCCGATTTATGGCGAAGGTGAGAAACAAAGGTCAAGTGTATGAGTCTTCTTCTTCAGCGGCGGAAGTCCAAAACCCGCCGGAAAACGAAAAAGAGAGACCTGAAAGTCGACCGGAAGGAAATGCGGCTGAAATTGAAGACCCAGAAAACGGGAACCCTAACAATCCGGCGGAAGGGAACCCGACTCCGACGGAAATTGAAGAACCCCGGCGGGAAGGAAGGGCTGCAGAGGAAATCGCAGACCCACAAATCGAAAATCATCCTGAAATTGAGAACGCCGAAGTGAGCATGGCCACACCAACGGCAAACGATGGTGACGGGGAATTAGCAGGAGAAGATGTAGCAGAGGAGAAAGAAAATGATAAGGAAAACGAAGAGGAAGTGGAAGAGAACCAAGAGGAAAAGGAAGAGAACAATGAGGAAGAGGAAGAGAACATGAGGAAGAGAACAATGAGGAAGAGAAAGAGGAAGAGAACGATGAGGAAGAGGAAGAGAAAGAGGAAGAGAACGAAGAGGAACCCAACCAAGAGGAAGAGGCGATAGGAGGTGAAGAGGAAGATGGTACTGCGCCTGCGCAAGAGGAAGAGGAAGCGGAAGAGAACCAAGAAGAGAAGGATGAAGCGCCAGCCAATGTCAACGAAGAGGAAGGAGAAATGCTAGAGGAGGAAGGAGGAATGCAAGAGGTATGTTTTAGACTCCCATCCTTGGTAATCTTGTAGATTATTGTCTGTTTGGTATGTAGACAACTAGGACAACTATGTAGTAACATGTATGTTTGGGCTGCGGACAAATAAGACAATTTTGTGGCTTAAGATTTTTTTGGTATTAGGACAACTGGGACAACATATAGTTATAGTGTATAGGACAACTGGGACAACTTAGAATTATTGAACATGTGTGGACAACTGGGACAATTACTCGTTTACAGTATTTATTGGACAACTGAGACAACTTGTCGGACTAATATATATAGGTTACTATGGACAATTGGGACAACAAGTTTAACTAATTTATATTACTCTTCTGAAATTCAGGATGCCGATGATGAAATGATGCCAATGGGGCCTGAGAAGCTTTATTTCGGTCCAAGCGAATATAGCAAGGCGTGTAAGATAATTACAAGATGTGCAGTTAAGAGTGTACTTGATGTGATCGGGGAGCTACCTGAAGAGATGGTGTGGTTCAAATCGCATCCGCAATTCAAGCACCTGTTTCATATGTATAAGGAGCCAAATCATATGAATCAAGGGTTGTGGATGCTTCTTCTTCACACAGCTTATACTGAGAAGCAAAATGAGGCGTGGTTTGTGGTAAATGGAGCGCCTATTCGATACTCTTTGAGGGAGCATGCACTCCTATGTGGTCTTGACTGCCATGACTACCCTGCGAATTATAAGAAGTTGGGTAAGCTGAACTTTGTAAAAAAGCATTTTGGCAGGGATGACAAAATCAAGATCGGAGAAGTGGAAGCAAAGCTAGCAGAAATGAAGGAACCCTCTTTGGACAGGAAGAAGATGGCACTACTTTTGTTTCTATGCAAAGTATTGAAGGCGAAGTCAAAGCTTGACGGAAACATTGACCAATTCTTTCTCGCAGCAGCCGGAGATCTGAAGCTGTGCAAAACGTTTCTTTGGGGGCGTTACACGTTTGACGAGACTATAAGGGAGATCCAGTGTGTGGTTACCAAGTTCAATGACAGCGTAAAGCCTAAAGGAGCTGAATGCACAATCGGTGGTTTCATTCTTCCTCTACAGGTATGTCTTTGTTAATAGATTATCTGTTTGGTATGTGGACGACTAGGACAACTTTTTAGATTAATATATGTTAGGTCGATGGACAACTATTTAGTTAGTAATTTAATTTCAGGTATGTGGACAACTCGGACAAATGGGACAACTATTTAGTTGTTATTTAATTTGGTATGTGGACAACTAGGACAACTGGGACAAATATTCAGATTGATTTATGTTTTGACTTTGTGGATTCTTGCGTTTGAGTGCATTCCAAGTCTGGGAAAGAGGTTTCGTGTAGCTGTCCATGCTGAGCCTAACTGTCCAAGGATTTGCAAGCATAGGTTCACTGATGTAGCCATGAGAGGTATTCCTTTGGATTACATCAACCAAGCTATTGGCACTAGTGCTGAGGTCAGTGATTTTTTGATTATTGCTATTAGCTTGATATTAAACATGGTTGGTGATGAAATGTAATAAGTGGTATTTGTTGATATTATCAGGACATTAGTAGCATTTTGGAGGCTGACTCGGATGAAGAAGAGCTTTTGGCTGAGATCGCAGATCCTGGATTCGATGATGGTATCGGATATATTGACATAACCGTTGAGGGCTGGATGGATTACTTAACCAAGAAGAAGAAAAAGATTGTTTGGAGAGAGCTGTATGAGGCTGATATTGCTTCTCGGGTTCAAGTCCCTGCTATGGAACCAAGGGAAGATGAGCCCATATCAGTGGCTCAGCTGAATGTGTCATTGGTGGAGCTGAAGGCGTCATTGGTGGAGCTGAAGGCATCAATGGAGAAGAAGCAAGAGGAGATTGTAGAGAAGGTAGAAGGAATGGATAGAAGATTGAAAACTCTTGAGGGGATGGTACATCCATCAGGATGCGTCTCCGATACATCACGGCCATGCTCACCAGTCCACTCGCCGAGTCCAACACGATCACCAGCACCACCAGCGCCACCAGCGCCACCAGCGCCACCAGCCTCAGAGCACTCTCCACTTGTACCCGATCCTCCAGCTGTTGCCACCACACCTCTTGCACCAGCGCCACCAGCCTCAGAGCACTCGCCACCAGCCTTATTCGAAGCACGTTTACCGACAGTGGAAGAAGAGAGAGAGGCAATGAGACTCCTGGTATACGAACCGGGCAAAGGACCATTTAAGAGGACGAAGAAAGGATATAGGAAGAAACCTCAACCAAGCGAGGGCCCAAGTGAGGTCCCACAACGCCCTAAGAGAACCCAAGCTAAATCCAGACATGTGTCATCCCCATTTACTGAAGACAGACCGGCTAAGAAGAAGAAGAACTGATAACTTATTTGATAAGTTATGGTTTTAGGATAACTTATGCTCTTACGAACTTATGTTTATTTGATATCTTATACTTTTGGATATGGCTTATTTGATAACTTATGCTTTTGATAACTTATGCTTTTGGATATTTATGGGTTTAGGTTGGACAACTAATAGTTATAATTTAATTTTGGTATGTGGACAACTCGGACAAATAGGACAAGTAATAGTTGGAATTTAATTTTGGTCTGTGGACAACTCGGACAAATAGGACAACTAATAGTTGTAATTTAATTTTGGTCTGTGGACAACTAGGACAACAGAGTTAATTATTAAACATAATGATTACATTGGACAACAAGGACAACATGGACAATTATTAAACATAATGATAACATTGGACAACAAGGACAATTATTAATGTTTGGACAACTGGAACAACAATAACGACACTGTTATATAACTGGAACTACAATAAGCATAGATAGACATAGTAGGGGGAATCCAAATCCAAACCCCTGAACAATACAAAATTCTACTTGAAAAGATATGAAAACACAGCAAACAGCATGAAAAAAGCGATTATCACATATCCATCACCTCGGTTGGCAATCAATTCCTTCATCCTTCCAATCTCTCTTTCCATCCCAGATAGTTGCTCTCTGAGTTGCCTAATTTCGGATTGATGTGTCTCAAACGAGATAGTCTCAGGAAGGCAGTTTCGGACAACTCCCATGTTATGCAAACTTTTTATCCCAGATGTGGCATTATCAACTCGAATTTTCAGAGTTGATAGCTCTTCTGTAACCGCGTCCTCCCACCATTTCCATATGTGGTTATGATTCGGGCAAGGCCTCTAATAATAGTGAAGCGAAAATCAGTAAATTCACCATATTCTAAACCCTAAATCTAAAATTGTAGAAATAACCTAAAATCCAAAAGTTTTTACCTCAAATGTCCAATCTGGGCAAGTGTACATTTTTCTTCCTCGGGTGGCTTCTGACTTCGAATCCCTGATAACCATCAGGAGACCACACCAACACAATTCTCTCATACCACCTTCTCCATCAGCTCGGTAATATGAACTGTCCCACGAGTGCCTGGAAGAAAAAGAACCCGAACTGTAGCTTGGCATCTTGTTGTCCAGCGGCGGCCGCTAAACCCTAGATTTCGATTTGGGGGAAATTCTGTTTTTTCTTCTCTAAGAATTTCCTGATAAAGGAGCCTACTGATCAAAACGCTGAGTTTCATTCTAATATTTGGCGGCGCCGCAAATATTAATTTAACATGTGCTTATGTGTTTAATATCAAAAATAACACATAGTTGTACCGATACGTCCTGTTGTCCAAAATTGGTCATAGTTGTCCATTTTGATTATTCTACTTGTCCGGTAACATAAATCTGTATTTAATAGTTGTCCAGGGGACGATAGACTCATGGTTACTATTTACTATTACATTGCAAGGAAATTTGATCAAAATCATATAAATTTCGTTTTGCCCTTTGTAAGATGCTCCATTGTCAAAGAGTTACATGTATCATATGAGGATGTTGATGTGAAACCCATACATTGTTTCAACAAACCGATAATATCAAAGAGTTACATGTATCATTTGGTTTAATTTGTTAGGTTAACAAGAAACCTTACGTAGTTGTACCAACTTGTCCAGAAATCCAGTACATATAAGAAATACAAAAAAACATAACGTAGTTGTACCAACTTGTCCGGTTGTCCCAAAAAATGCAAATTCAAAATAAACTCTAAACATAACGTAGTTGTACCAACTTGTCCGGTTGTCCCAAAAAATGCAAAATCCAAATAAACTCTAAACATAACGTAGTTGTACCAACTTGTCCGGTTGTCCCAAAAAATGCAAAATCCAAATAAACTCTAAACATAACGTAGTTGTACCAACTTGTCCGGTTGTCCCCAAAAATGCAAAATCCAAATAAACTCTAAACATAACTTAGTTGTACCAACTTGTCCGGTTGTCCCAAAAAATGCAAAATCCAAATAAACTCTAAACATAACTTAGTTGTACCAACTTGTTCGGTTGCACCTGAGATTTAAACTACATCAAAATACAAAAAAACATAACGTAGTTGTACCAACTTGTCTAGTTGTCCCAAAAAATGCAAAATCCAAATAAACTCTAAACATAACTTAGTTGTACCAACTTGTCCGGTTGCACCTGAGATTTAAACTACATCAAAATACAAAAAAACATAACGTAGTTGTACCAACTTGTCCAGTTGTCCCAAAAAATGCACAATCCAAATAAACTCTAAACATAACTTAGTTGTACCAACTTGTCCGGTTGCACCTGAGATTTAAACTACATCAAAATACAAAGACCACAAACAAACTAAATTGGGTTGCCACTTTCATTTCCACTTTGGTTCCCACTTTCATTTCCACTTTGGTTCCCACTTTGATTTTGGCGAGGGTTTAATGGCTGAAACCAACGTCCGAGATGTATTCCCGGTTGTGACGTGTTATATCCTTTACGGCGAGCTTCTCCGGTAGAGGGATAGCGCTTATCTCGCTTTCTTCCACGTTTCTTAGTGTAGTCCGGTGGTAAAACGACTAACTTCTGGATTTCATCAGGTATAATCCATGTAGACTGATGTGGCACCATATAAATAGTCCTGTAATAAGCCAGGGCCCAAGTATCAATGTGGTAATATTTTGAGCACAACTCATGTAAGTGGATTCCCTCAGCCGAACGCATCATTGCAATGTCAGCGGCTATTGCATGAACACAGGGAATCTTGTCTATATCAAAACGCCTACAGCTACAACATTTACTTAACAAATCGACCAGATAACTCTTCCCATCATCTCCAATCACACTGTATTCCAGATGAATAGCGTTAAGCTCAGTGACAAATAATCTTGTACCAATTGCACATAGAGTATGCAACTGGTTCTCAACATAGGGCACCAATGTCTTCGAATCTGATGCATATGCAGTGTCTTTCCTATGCTTGTTGAACCATTCAGAGATTTTTTCAACATATGCATCAATCAACGGTAATAAGGCATACTTCCTTGCCTTCTTGAAGACACTATTCATAGACTCACACGCATTGCTTGTGTCCAAGTTGTACTTGTCTCCTTTAAAGAAGCACCTTGCCCATTTATCAACCGCAACATGCTCATCTAAATACTCAGCAGCTTTTGGAAACCATATCCTAAAATCAGTGTACGCACATAGGAACTCACTTTCAATGTATTTGTGAGCGCATTCTCTGAATTTTACTGCACACAAATCTTTGCAGCCAATCCCAGCTTTCCCTCTCACGTTTTGTGACAAATGCCAAATGCAATATCCATGCTGAGACTGAGGGTACACCTCCCTTCACTGCTCCAATGATGCTCTTATGTCTGTCACTCATAAAAACCAGTTCCTTATCATCAGGTATAACAGTTTTGAGTGTTCAAAAACACTTCAACTAGCATCTTTCTCACTATCAATAACACCCATTGGATAATGGTGATGATTAGGATCCTGCGCTGTGGCAAATACTAGCATACCACCGTACACACTCTTAAGAAAGGTCGCATCCACAACTATGACTTTCCTCATTGCTCTAAAGCCTTCAATACTAGCGCCCAAAGCGACAAAGAGATACTTAAACTTATTTTTGGCATCCAGTTTCACACTGGTTATTGTCCCAGGATTAACAAGCTGTAACATGTAAAGATAACAATACAACTTTCGATAGCTTTCTTCTGGACTGCCCCTCACTTCACTAATAGCTAGTTTTTTCCCTCTCAAGGCTGTAGAGTATGAAACATTCACATGAGCTTCATTTTGAACAACTTTAATCAAAGCTTTGGGCGCAGGGGTGTCTACTTCTCCAGGATAGCACCCACGCAAAACATCTGCTACTACTTGTGGTGTGCCTTTCCTTTTATTCCGAATTGTGCTCGAAACAACCCGAGAGCAGGTATGGATATTCCTATACACCCTAATACTGAAATAAGTTGAATCCACAATTCGTACAGCGTGTAGATTCCATGTACAACCAAGTTCAGCTTGCCGGCATCTTAGTATGAGTCGCCCTTTATCTGACTTTACCGTTTTTACCTCAAAACACCCCTTATGTGAAGCTCTGTCGACCAAAACTCGCAAAGCCTCCTTAGATCGAAATTCTTGACCTTTTTCAAACCCAGCTCCATCCTACCATTCTAGAACAAACCGAGTTTGTTCCACAGGCCGTAGAGGCTCAACATGATCATGTTCATCTACATCTTCATGCATGCCACACTCCGCATTCTCCTCTGGTAACGTAATTTCACAGCTTACCCGTAAATCAACATTCTCCATCCTCTCAGTTTGTCCCTGTTGTCCCTCAATTTCACAGCTTACCCGTAAATCAACATTCTCCATCCTCTCCGGTTGTCCCTGTTGTCCCTCTGCTTCTTCCGGGTTGTAAACAATCAACTGGTCTCTTTGTTGTCCCTGTTGTCCCTCAATATCAGGGGCGTCTTCTGCTCTGGGAAGCTCTTCACACTCTATATCTTCCATTAGCTCCACATTCAAAATGGCTCTAAGTCCCTCTTTATCCATTGTCGTAAGATACACATAAACATCACCATCATCAACAATACATGACTCTCTAAAAGGCTTAGCTACCAACGGAATATAGCTCAATTTCAGATTCCTCATACTGTCATTCAACCCAATCTTCTTGCATATATCATCTACAAGCACCGAATAGGTTAACTTCTCCATAGATAAGTTTCTAAATGATATAGCATATATGGAATTTTTAGAATTCCATTTAAACTCTTCTCCTTTCGGTGAATAATATCCTCCATACTCAAAATATATGTTTGTGGGCCTACTCATTCTCTCCTGCAAATACAAAAAAAAACAAAATAAAAATATTGCCAATTGTCAGCTTTCTCTCAATTTGTACCTGTACCAGTTGTACCAGTTGTCCCACTTTCTAAAGTTCTACCAATTGTACCAGTTGTCCCAGTTTCTAAAGTTGTCCCATTTGTACCACTTGTCCAATCTATCTAAGTTGTACCAGTTGTACCAATTATCCTGACACTCTTAGTTATACCACTTGTCCCAATTCTCGCAAATCTGACGGATTCATCATTCACAACCTAGAAGACTACGATTCAGCTCGATTCACCAACAACCATCCACTAATCGACCCATATAGTTGTCTTAAATATCCAATGTGCATGCTAAAACTAACAAATTTCACAAATCGACCCACAAAATTATAAAACCCCAAAATCATACCTGATGCTTCGCAAGGAGCTCACTCGAGTTCAGAAAACAAAGTCGTGCTGTACAGGAGGACGACACAGTGGCTAATACGTCCCGGCGAGCTGGGTCACGAGTCCAGCGCAAGATTCAGCTCGGATCGGGCAAATCCAATTTCTCAGAAATGTGCAATTCGAAGAGAGAGAGAAATTTAATTTTTAAAACAATAATATTTTCTGTTTTGTTTTTTTTTTTTAATTAAACCAATAAACCAAAAACGAAAATTCAGCAATGCCAAAATTCAGCAATACCACAATTGCTTTTCATTAAGGGCATAATATGGTTTTCATCTCATTTATGGCACTGAGACTCTGTTATGGCACTGAAGATTTTTTCTCTTCATTTTATGGCATATTGGCCATTCTTTCCTTAAATTTTTACCAAAAAAAAAATATAATCCACATCTGAAAAACCGGTGTATCACCCATGTAATAAGTCGCTAACCTAAGACGACGCCTTAAAAAAAAAAAAACAGATATATGGTCTTGAAAAGTAACATGAACAATCATTAATCAAACTTTATCAGAGTGAAGAAAATTCAAGTTTATGAAAGATTTGAACCATCTTTAACCGTCTTTGTGTGAGACTAAATAAACCAGCTTCGAAAAGTTAAAAAACAAATCTAGTTATTTGGGCCAAATTAAAAAGGCCCAATGGACCGAATACCGAGTAGCGGGTTGACTTTAGGTCAGAGAAAATCACTTCCATTGTAGCGAATTTCTGAGATTTAGCTTCGAATCTTCTTTCTCAATCTCGACTCTCGATCGATCAAAAACCTTTTTTGCAAGCGAAGAGCAAAATCGGAGAATGGCATCGAACGCGGCGGTTCCGTTCTGGAGAGCGGCGGGGATGTTGTGAGGGATATATATCATACTCAAAGATCTGCGCGAATCTCGTGAGGAACTGTCTCAAGGAACCCTTCAAGGCTGAATCCATCAATCGCGAGAAGGTTCACTTCTCCCTCTCCAAATGGACTGATGGAAAGCCCCAGAAACCAGGTCATTCTTCAATCTCCCTACACTCGGTTGTTTGTTTCAATTTGACTTTTGTTTGTTTTTGTTTTTCGGTTTGATCGAGATCTAAGCTTCTTCTTCCTCCTCCTATCATTTCTGTGTTGTGATTCTCTCTGTTACTGCTTCTCTGATTTGCACTTTCTACGAGATAGAATAAGAGACGATGAAAAATTGTATTCACAATTAGGAAATGCAAGTGTCTGATAGGGAATTAGGAATTGTACTCATTCATGCCTCTTAGCCTGGTTTTATGCCTTAGTAAAATTATTAGATATTTAAATGAAATGTTGGATCTTGAGCTATGATATGCAACCTAAGGAGTGTTATTTATGAAAAAGAATTGGAAATTTAGCCTTTTGCACCACTTAGAAACTCTAAGTAGCTCAATCAGAACCATTGCTATCTTCCAATATCCCATTTCAGTTGTTTAGCAAAGTGATTGTCACTTGAAAAAACTGGGTCTTTTGTGCTCACATTTGATTGATGGTATTCTTCCCCTAGCTAACTTTGAAGAGAATTTCAGTCTCTTAATTTAGTTCGGTTTTAGACATTTTACTTGACCCATTTGCCTTATCACCAACTTTTTCTGTTTCTTGACAGTTCTGCGCTCGGACACATCTGCTGAAGTTTGAGGATTTTTCTTTAATCAAGATATGGTTTCCCTGAAGTTTGATGTATTGCTTCTCTGGATGGATAAAAAAGGGATGCAAAAAAACGTTTTTCTCTGCATGTTTTGTTTTCTTTGTTGTTTGCAATGAAAGCTTGATACTCTCCAATTAATAATAATGGAAAACATGGAGCTTCTGTTTCTTGTTTGAGACAATCATTCGTGGATTCATGAGTTATCTATGTTGTCCCATTAAGTATTAACAATGACTCGAATAAGTGAAGCCTATCTTAAATTCTGTTAAGTATCCAAGTTTAAAAAACGATATGACAATGGATCTAATATGAAAAGAAAAAATAAGGAAGTTCAGAAGAGGTTGCTAGAAATCAATCCAAGAGCATTCTTCACACCATGTGGTTGTCACAGTTTGAATCTTGTGCTATGTGATATAGCATCTTCTTCCTCAAAAGCTGTATCATTTTTTGGAATTATTCAAAGGATATACAACTTATTTTCTTCTTCAACCAATAGGTGGGACATATTGACAGAGATGGTTAAAGGTTTAACCCTTAAATCTTTGTCTCAAACACGTTGGAAAAGTCACGTTGAAAGTGTCAAAGCAATACGGTTTCAAGCCTCAGAAATCAGAGAAGTTTTACTTTACTTGGCTGAAAGTACTGACGACACAGGAACACGAAGTGATGCTGAATCCCTTGCTCTAAGTGAAATACATGGAATTGGAGGTTTTATTTCTTGTTTGGTATGGTTATTTGGTATGATCTTCTTTCTGTTGTCAATACAGTAAGTAAGATCTTGCAGTCCGAAAACATAGATATTGATGCTGCAATTCAACAATTGAAAGGGCTTGTGATATATTTTCAAAAATATCAGGAGACGGGTTTTGAGGAAGCGAAGGCGAAAGCTATGCAAATTGCATCTGATATGGAGATTGAAGCTGAATTTCCCGTTAGAAAAAAGCGTGTCATTAGAAGAAAGAAACATTTTGATGAAGACAATGAGATAACTAATGAAAACGTGTTATTATCGCCTGAAGAAAGCTTCAGGATTGATTACTTCAATACACTCATGGATCAAGCTCTAGTTTCTCTCGAATCCATGTTTGAACAATTTCAAAAGTATGAACAAACTTTTGGGTTTTTGTTTGATTTAAAAAAACTGACATCAGTAAGCGAGAATTCTTTGAAGAAATCATGTGCAAACTTGGAGGCTTCTTTAACGAATGGTATGCATTCAGACATAGTTGTTGATGATCTGTTTATGGAATTGAAATTTCTCCGAGTTTCAATACCAAATGAAGTTCGGAAGCCTATTGAAGTGCTTGATTTTTTGAAACAAATGGAGGATTGTTATCAAAACACAGAAGTTGCTTATCGCATATTGTTGACAGTTCCGGTATCGATTGCCACTGCTGAAAGAAGTTTTTCGAAGTTGAAGCTGATAAAAAATTATTTGCGATTTACCATGTCACAAGAGCGATTAAATGGGCTAGCTTTGTTATCTATTGAGACAACTATGGTTGAAAAACTCGACTATGAGAGGTTAATGAACGATTTTGCAGGAAAAAATGCAAGGAAGGCCGTATTTCAATAATAAAATATTAGTTTTATTTTATTTTTATATTTTTAATAAACTATTTATGGAGTTGAAATATTTTATGAAATTTTAATTTTTTTATTTTAAAAAAAAATATAGAAAAGAGCATAATTTAAATTTTAGATTAGGGCAGTCAAAATGATTAGTCCGGCACTGATTGTTATGACTCTTACAATTAGTAGGATACATATCTCGGTACGTAACCTTTTTGTTTGTTTTGTACATCGATTTAGATTTATTTGTTAACCGTTTCATGGTGATATTTGCTCAACGTATGATCCCTTAAAGACTCTGATTAAGGTTTCATCATCTCAATTGTTTATGACCTTCGATTTGTATGTTCACATATTCAATTAGGCTTGTGAATATATTCACAATTAGTTTGTTACACAATGTAGAGAAAAATCATAGCTCTAGAGTTACTTTCTATCTTACCATTCGCAATTAGGAACTGTTTATCCGTTGATCAAACACAAGCCAATAATCTTAGATAGATTACAGATTTTTTAATAGTTTTCCATAAGCTCTTAAACTTGAAATTAACGTCTCAACCACAACATAAGCTCTTTTGCAGCTCTGCGTGAGAACCTTGAAGCCGAGCTAGAGAATCTGAAGTTGACAAACACAATCTTTCACTACATCAATTGAATATCTTTCATCGAGTCAAGTACAGTAGAAACTTTATAAATTAATACTCGATAAATTAATAAATTCTATAAATTAATAAATTTTTCCGGTCCCAAGTTAGATCAGTTCAAAATTTACTACAAATCGATAAGATAATAAGATAATAATTTTAACAAAATTTTTATATAAATATATAGTCCTATTAATATCATAAATTAATAAAAATAAAATTTAATATAAATATATAAGTGAGATAATCTATTAAAATATGAGTTTAGTGAAATTTTTTATTTATTTTAAGTTTTAAATTTCTTGTAACTCATATTTAATTTTAGAAAAAAATGTTTTAAAAGTAAAATTTTTAAAAAATCTCTTTTAAAATTAATAAAAAAATAAAAAATATTTTTTATTAGAAATCTATAAATTAATAATTTTATAAGTTAATAAAATACCAAAATTCCAACATTATTAATTTATAGAGTTTTTACTGTATATTAAAGTATCTTACAGAGGTGGGTTCTTGCTTGTAAGTATTACGCTATTTGACTTCTTCATTTGTATTTCTTATATATATATATATATGCGTTGTGTTGATGTTATAACAAATTGTGATTACTTAACAGCATTATCAGATCTTTAAGATGTTTTATTTTAGTCGTTGGTGCTATGTTTGCTGGTCATTTGAAACTGATTTTTTTTTTTATCTGAGATTTCAAAACATAAACATTTTTTTTTCACAAAGCCAATTCATTTTTATGAATTGATTCACTTACTGTATAACAAAAACAGTTATCTTAGTAAAAGATAGTAAAACAAAATAAGATAAGAGACATGGCGTACTAATCTTACTACTTACTAATACTAACATGCACTGATGCACACAAAATGTATTCGATTAAGCAAAAAAAAAAATTCGCATTTTATTGAGATTTAGAATTGAAGAAATAAAGAAAAAGGTAAAGAAAAAGGGTAAACATAGCTGTCTCACGTTTGTTAATGGGCTTGGGCCTATATTTGATTATCTTAACAGGTCTTAATCGGGGTTACTTTTGAGTGGTTACCTGATGACTCATACTAGAACTAATAATGTCCTTTGCCTATGAACTGTTCCTCCTATTTCAAATATATAAGCTTTGGTTTCTCTAGTTGTGTTCTGGTTTTATTACCTGCAAAAATATTAGAAAAAGCATTTAATTATCTCAATATATAGTGTAATTTTTAACATATTTTGTTTTGTGGATCATTATGCCAGAACTAAGAGAGTCAATTTCAGTTAAAAAATTTGTGTTCGACCTACTCAGGAGTCAGGATCAGGGATTTCATTTTGAACCAAAAAAATGTTCCACTAGCTATAGTGTTCCATTTGTGCTCAAAAAAATAGCGTCATTGATTTGCAGAAAAGAATTTAAAATAGCTAGTGAGCTTTGTTCAATGTGTGCTTATCTTTTTTCATACGATTGTCTAACATTGTAAATTTATAAAAAGTACTAAAGATAAAAACTTATTTGATCTACTAAAACTCTAAAAGAAAATGTTTTACTAACATTTATTTTCTTTGTTAAAATGTGATTGAGCGATATGATGTCCAGAGTAAACCGACCCTTGATTATCAAATCATAAGACTGCTACTTGACTCTAGCTAATTCAATTGACTCTCTCTCTCTCTTCATCCGAAATTGAGCACTTTGAAATTTGACTTTGGTTGATCATAATCTGATTTCGATTAGTTCAAACCTGATTTTTGCAGTCTATTGCGTGAATCTACATCATGAATTCTTGGTGATCCTTGCTTTTTGGCTTATCAAAAGACATGGTTTCTCATGCAAGAGAAGTACTTCATTGTAACATTCACCATTCCCAAGTACAAAACAATTGGGTGAGGTATATCTTCAAAGATTGGTGTATGCGGTACTCACAAACTGCATAGCTTCTTCCAATATAGAGGATTTGCTTTGAAAAATTGAGTTCATTAAAGAGTTTGAGATGAAAGTAGTTTCTTCGATTTCGAACCTCTATCCTATACAAAAATAAAGGTTTTACTAGTTTTTATAAGGGTTGCCAAAAATGTTTTGGATTTGATTGTTTTTACTTCAATTTGTATAATTTGTAATATTTAAGTTGAGCAAAATGTACCTACACAAAGTAAAATTTGGATCAAACTGATAGAAAAATATTATTCTTTGTTAGACAAGGTAGATTATACTGGTGACTGTTTTTTTTTACAATCTTTTAAAAAAAATTGAGTAAGAGGTTGTTTAGATAATAAAATCATGTTCAACTTTTAAAATTTTTAGTGATATTGAATAATGTACAACAGAAATTAGGTATTCTACTCTTAAGAAAGCGTCTGTTTAAAAGTTATCCAATTGGTAAAATTTGGCTATGTTCCGGTTGATATCACAACTAATATTTACCATAGTTTCATGAGAAAAATGCTAAATACATTAGTTCAAATGCCATTATTATAATTGAAGTTAGGAAATTAACGCCAATGATGTTGTAATATGTAAAAGTAGCATATATAGACTAAAAGTTGGTGATGATCACAGACTCACAGTCAAAAAAAAAAAACAGCAGATTGATATTACACATAAATGTACCAAAAAAACGATAAATAATAAAAACAAAGCTAAAAGCTATAAACACAGCCAAACACAAGATTTGCGATTTGATGACTGCCTAAAGTCTTTACGTAAATTACATTTGAATTCAACCACCAAGGAAATAAATTGTCACAGAACTTAGATATTTGTTAATGAATACAAATCATTGTTTTTCTTTGGTAGTGGCAAAAAAAAACACAAATATTGCCTTATTGGAGGAAATGTTACTGCCCTCATATAAAGATTTTGTTTTTACTATTTTTTTGTCGTCATATAAAGATTTTTATAATCGGAGATTTTCTGTGATATACACACATTAAAATAAAAAGGTATATTCGGTATACTGTAACTGGGCCAGAAACCACGAGACAAATATTAATTAAGTCTGAGCCCACAAAGTTTAACAGTGGACCGCTGGCTCATTTGGAGTTTGCCATGTGGGTCCCTTACATTTTTCGAGATTTTGAAGTTGAACCCCATACGTTTTAATTATTAGCTCACGGGACCCACACTTTTGATTTTGTGGCTCTCGGTCATAGTGTCCAAACAAAATAGTAAATTAAAAGAGAAAACAGCAAGAATCAAAAGAAAAGAAAAAGAGAACGAGTAAAGAAGAAAAAAAAAGTTGTAAAGTTGTAAAGTTTGACAATAGGAGTATATAGAGAGCAGATAATCCAAAATCTTGAGATGGTTAAGGAAAAAAAGTAATGATTGGTTCCGTTAGACATTTCTAATAATTATATCTAGATTTAACTTCATGATTCACGATATAGATACATTCCTTATTAGAAAAAAGAAAGAAATCGTTTATTATATTCATTCATTTTCATTCATTAGTTGTAAAACCAAATATATTTTGTAGAAACTGACATTTATGTCAATATAAAATTAGATAAAATCCGCACATGACGCAGAAAATACGTTAATTTTTGTCGGTGCCTTTACAACGTTTACATGCATTTTATATTCGATTTTACTTGTCACTTATATGAGATACAATCATATAAATCATCGTACGGCACAGTAAGAAATCAAATCCCCCAAATGGCTTTCTCTATTGCTTTGACCAAAATTCTGACGCTTCTTCATCAAACTTTGCCTAATTCTAATACCACTTCCTCAAAACTCCAAAATCCTTCATTATGAGTGGTAGATTTTGATCAAAGAAACGGACAAAGAAAAAATTGCATTAAAAATATATATATTAAAAAAAACTGCAAAAGGAACAAAGGAAATAGGGAAAATGTAAAAAATAAAACCTAGAGGTGCTAATTTGGCAAAAGGTTGTATACAGATTTTAGAAAGTTTGCACGCGTGGGGCCTTTACCATCTCCATCTGTTTGAAGATCATTTCAATTTCCACAATTTGTCAATTTTCTGACCGCAAACAGGCTCTCATTTGGTAACTGTAGAATGGTGGAATTGCGTTTTTAAACACAATTTCGCAGATTTTTTTCCAATAAACAAAAATCCACATAATAAAAAAATATACACAAAAACGCAGACTTAACAAAAATACAAAGAAAAAGTCATTTTTTGCAGAAAAGCGACTTATAAATCGCTTAATCTATTCCGCAAAATTTTTTCCGCAATTCCGCAATCCCGCAAAGTTACCAATCAAAGCCAAGAAAGCCAAAAAATAGAAGGAACAATAAATTCATCATACTGTTTCATGCTCTCCATTATAAACTCCACTAAAAACACTAACTACGTAATCCATCAACTAATGATCCCACGGAATAGGCCAACACATACGTTTGCTAGCTCATGTTAAGTTCCTGACTAAATTGACTACCAAAGACACTCAAACCTCGTCAAGAAGAATGAATAATATTTTTTAAAAAAAAAGTTAGAACTAAGAACTTCAGTGGTTTCCGGTTCTTTTTGGTTTTTTTTTTCTTGGAATTGAAACCGTTGGTTCCTGTCAGAATAATATAAACACTAATTGTACACAATGCTTTAAAAAGCACTTCCCAACTCCAAAAAAATTTGTCATCCCTTGTGAGTGTTTTGTTCCGTTGGCTTATTTCTTCCGACTCCAAAGTCTTTCTCTTTCATCTCGCCAGCACAAGCTATAAACCGGAACTTGCCAAACCATTCAGAGTGTTTTTTTTTATAAGTTAAACAAAAAATGGCCTTAGGAGTGTCTTTTCACTCACCCGCTTGTTGCTTCTGATCTACAGGCTTAACTTGAACCGCAGAGGGAACCGCGTGAACATACGGGAACCCTGGAGGCACCAGCTGATGTTGCTGCGTCTTTCCCATACCACCACCACCACCACCACCTCCTCCTTTCATGTTACTGGCTGCTGCTGCAGCGATGGCTTTCGCTGGATCTGAAGTGGCAGTGATTGTTCCCGTGGTGCAGCCGGAGAGCGTGACTGGAGCACTAGCAGCTGCGGAGCCTGACTGTTGCTGATGTCTTTGAATGTAATAGCCACCAGAAGGAGAGATGGTCATCTGCTGCTGTGGATGTTGATGTTGAGATTGCATGTAGGGATTAGAAAAGAATAGCTGGGCTTGCGGCTGCAACCCATGCTTTGGCAACTGTTGCTGTTGTTGTTGTGACTTGGAACCAGAGCTCGTGGTTGGGTTTCCGAGAACAGAAGGACCGTTGTTCCTTCCACCAGCGGAAGAAGCTGCTGATGCAGACTGCAAGTTCTTGGACGGCTGAGATGATGAGTGAGTAGCAGAGCAAGCTTGTCCAGCTTTGTTCACCGCTGATGAAGCCGAAGCAGTTGTTCTTGGGCTTCCGCTCGCGTTTTTGGAGACTGAAGACGTAGAAGGAGACCCAACTAACCTCGGTGGAGACGGAGCCTGGTTATTGTTACCTCCTTGCACCTGCTGCATTGGTGAACCAGAAGCCATAGGTTTTGAGTTCGCTGCAAAAGATATCTGCGATTGCTGAGGACGGCCTTGCTGTTTATGCGACACGTTTCTTAGCGACGATGCAGCAGCAACGGATGAAGATTGCGACAGCATGGAAGGAGACTGAGCTTGGGAAGTGTTTGTCGTCCTGGGTGAATTGTTTTTCCACTGAGGAGACTGCACCTGACTGCTGCTTGACTGGACAAGGTTCTGAGGAAACCCTGAATTGGAATTTGAAAACTTAGCGGTTCCAGCGGGAGAGACGGTGATATTGTGATCAGGGAAACCACTCCCGTTATTAGCCACGGGACCTTTGGTTCTAGCAGCAGAAGCAGCGACTGAAGTTGCATACCGTTGTTGCTTCTGGAGATACATGGTGGTGTAAGGTTGCTGCGATTGACTCCGTTGCATGTGTTGCTGCTGTTGCAAATGCTGCTGCTGCTGTTGTTGTTGTTGATGATGGTGATGAGAAGTCGTCATTGAACTGGAACTCTGTGGCAGAGCAGATCCAAGGTTGAGCAAACGGGATGTATCAACGATGCTACCACTCGTTACCGCAGAAACAGATGCATCAGCTAAGTCATGTTTGTTAGAGAAAGCAATAGACTGTCCACCATTCACACCACTCGTTTTCCCTGTTGCTCCTCCACCTGTCTTCCTTTGTTCCTCCATCGCATTGGCAGTAGCATTAGACCCAGATTTTCCATCATCTGAAGGAGCACTGTAAGTCATCTTCTGTTGGGCTGCTTGAGCAGCAACGTTCGCTGCCATCATTTGATAACCTTGCCTTGCTGCTTCTGGCATGCTGTGGAACATAGCGTGATTCTGAGCAATTGATGACATGTTCAGGGAAGGAGCACTATTAGCCCCGTTGAATGTCGCAAAGGTCATAGCATAACCCTGAGACGGAAACGATTCCACACCAGCCTTTGAAACCTGCTGCTGTGATTTCTTTTCACCATGATTGCTTGGAGATGCGACCACCCCACCACCTGAGGCTGCTGAGCTCATCAAACCCAAGTTGGTTGGTTGCATCTGCATACCATAATTCTGACCATAGGCAACATTGGAACGAGGAGCCCGGCTATCAGCGGTTGATGGGCTTTCTTCTCCTACAGTCTCGCTATGTTGAGTCGCATTTTCTCTAGGTTGCTGCCTCTGCTGGAAACTCAAAGGCTGAGATTGAACTTTGTGAGCTGGAAAGCCTTGGGAATTCCCGTGACTGATCGGTGGCCTCAGCTGTTGGTTCTGCAGATGCTTCTGTGCTGCCGAGGAACCAGTGGAAACACTTCCATTCTGATTGCTTGGAGCATGGCCCTGGAGCATTTGAGCGGCATGCTGCTGCTGCTGTTGCTGCTGTTGCTGCTTTTGTGGCTGAAGATGTGGTGGCTGGATCATTTGGGAGGAATAGAAGGAACCATTAAAAAATGGTATTGGCTGCCCAGGAGCTCCTCTATAAGCAGGTGGTGCACCAACATGTGCCGGGACTGGAAATGGATAGCCATTATTCTGCAAGATGGCCAGGTATTGCGTTTCATTGCCTGGCATGCCCGGATAACTGAAGGTCATTGTTGGGGCACCAGCTGGAGTAGCTGTTGCAGAACCATTCACCGAGTTAGAAGAAGCTGTCGCACCAGAAGAAGCTGTGTTGCCACTATTAGGAGGCCTGACAGATGCGGCAGCTATTGTAGCAGCTGCGTGAGGCTGTTGGCCCACGGGGAAAATGAATGTCGGAGCATGCTACAATGAAAGAAACAAAGAAAAAAAATATATAAGAACAATCAGCACGCAATAAGGACGACAAAAGCTTGATATGAGAAGCATGTTTAGAGATGACAAAAAAAAAAAAACTAACCATGATGTTGTTAGCTGCTCCTGGAGGCAGAGCTTGTTGGAGCAATATTTGATTTCTCTGAGCGGTATCTGAGCTTTTGGAAGTAGATTGAGAGTTCTTATCTGGAATAGGGTTGGAGCTTCTTCCCAAAACTGTCCCTTGCAATTCTG
Source organism: Eutrema salsugineum (assembly GCF_000478725.1). Lineage (NCBI taxonomy): Eukaryota > Viridiplantae > Streptophyta > Magnoliopsida > Brassicales > Brassicaceae > Eutrema > Eutrema salsugineum. Next base: position 1,123,731 of record NW_006256885.1, read on the forward strand.
TGGGAGGCATGAGGCTAAGATTACAGGCCTTGGCCCCATACAATGGAGCCGATCCTGCTGCAGCAGGCCAGAAAGGATTCATCTTTGTGAATTGCTGATGAGATTGAATATTCCGAGCGATATAGCAGTGTGTTGCACATCTCTTTGGCCTCGGTTGATTAAAAAGTAAATGCGGAGGAGGCTGCACAAGATCAAAATTAAGATCAGTAAAAAAAAAAGGTAGAGAGGATTCTTTGAAACGCACAACACTAATTAAATCAAAATTACCTGCATTGCCGCAGATGATAAGGAACTACTATCCGTAGGGACAACACCTTGTGTAGATGGCATGTATCTGTTTCATCACAGAGTTTCCAATTAGTCCAAGCGGGGGAAAAAAGAACAGACTTCACAAAGTTTCACTTGCTAAAATAACCAAAAGCATACCCCATTGTAGTTAGGCCACCAGGCCACCCAGGCATTGACATATGTAGCGGCAAAGGGCCAGGTTGAGCTGGAAAAATTCAGAAAAATTTAAAATTAAAAAAGACCGAAACTAGTAAAAAGAAGGAAACTCAAGAAAGATGAAAAGGCTTATTAATTACCTGTTTTCTCGGGAACAGATAGTTGTTGTTGCGGTGGCTGTTTCTGAACATGATGCTTGTTAATTACAGCCACATGATCAGATTTATCCAAGTCGAGTTTGAGTTCACAATTCCTCTCTGACTTTTGAGTTTCAGCTTCTGCCACCGATCTAGGTCTCTTCTTCTCTTCAGACTCAAGAATCTTCGCATCACCTCCATCTTCCATTTGCAGAGGCTTTGCTTCCTGCTTCAACATGCATAAGTGACACGGGGAGAGAATTTTTAAAAAAGGGACCAAATAAAAAAAAAGGAACAAGATAAGAAAAGAGAGCCAAAAAAGAAGAAAATGAAAAGTAATGATGAATATCACCAATTATCACAATGTAACCAAACAAAAGTAGGCCCCACTCACCGTTTCCACTTCCGTGACTTTAGGTTTAGCTTCTGCTGCCACACATTCCATCTCACCGCCTCTCTCCGACGACGATCTAACCGGCGGTGGCGCCTAACCGATTATTATAAGAAAAAAAATTTAGGATAAGATTTTAAAAATGACCAAAAAAATATTAGAATTAAAAACAAGAAGAAAAAATGTGACTTACCATCAGATCTATCTCAAACTTCTCCTTCTCCGGCGAACTTCTGCATGATTAAAAAAAAAAAATTCTTCTGAGTACCAATATTAGGAAAATATCCAAAAAAATGTATAAAATGTATGCTTACGATTTAGCTCCTAAAATGGTAGCTCCGTCACCATCGGATCTAAATCCTGAAGAAGGTTCCACTTTCGGCAATTTTGTTTCCTCTTTCGAAAGATTACTTTCTTTCTTGTCAGACGATCTCGAATCTAACGAAGCGTTGCTATCTCTCGGCTGTGGATTGGTCGATTCCAATACGGAGCTGTTCTCTTCGCCGGAGCCTGATCTCTTCAGCTGATCACCGAACGGAGCTTGACTTTTCGAAGGAGCTTCGGCTTCGGATTTGACGTTTGACGAAATTGCAGCGACGCGTGACGGTAAACTAGAACTGTTCTCGTCGTCGTATTTGACATGCCTCGGCTTCTTTCTTTTAGGAGCTGGAAAAAGGGAAGATAAAAGATAAAGTGAGCATTCAAAAAAAAAACAAAGGAAGCAAATCAAAACAGATCGTTGTTAATGGAGAGTGACTTACCGATGGCAGAGACATTAGAAGAGCTCGAATTCGCAGCTAGAGTGATGGAAGAGTGAAGAACAGTCTGGGAATTGGAGATCGGTGAAGATACTCTGGATTTGACTTCTACCGTCGGTTTCGAGCCTGCTTCGACCAAATCGTTACCGGCGGATTCTTGTTTCGATGTAGCCAGAGGCATCCTCATCATGCCGTATAACACTTCTGCAATCTCGATCTCGATCTCGTCTTGAACAGCCACCGGAGATGATAGCTTGCACGACGATGACTTCGGCGGGAGCGGCTTGTGTTTTGTCCCCGACGGCTTCAGATCAGAAACAAAAATTTCTTTGGTCAAAAAAAACAAAAGAGATGGAGATTGGAGAGGAAGAAGAAGAAGAGGGAGATTTGAGTGAATTCTGAGGAAACTGACCATCTTTTTCCTGACTGAAACGCTAGATGAAGATGGAGATGTAGGAGCTGGAGGAGACGGAGACGCTAAAATGGAAGCCGGACTAACTCTAGCTGGTGACGTCGATGATACTTGCCGGTGGATTTGCTCTCCGGAAACAAAAACGCCGCCGCCGGTTGCACTTGAAGCCCATGATTCATGCGGTCTCTTTGTACAAGCTGTGAAAACAGAAAATGAAGAAGAAGAAATTAGAAGACCTGTGAAAAGATATTTTGATCCGCGAGAAATACGTTCATACTGTAATTTCCACCTCTCTACCTGACCGAGCTTTTCTAGGAACCGATACACCGATCATCTCATCCGCGGCCTTCCAAGAGGAAACGAGAGGTGATACCGGCGCCGGAGAAGGAGGCGATCTGAAAACTTTTGATGCTGGAGGGAAGTTCTTCCTCTGGTGGTGGTTATGGTGGTGGTGGTGGAGATTACCGCTAGCGTTGTGATGATTTGAGAGGGACGATGAAAAGGAAGCGGCGGAGATATTGCTCGTCGGTGGAAGCATCTTCAACGAAGACGGTGGTCCTACGCCTCCTCCGTCGTCAAATTCTTCATCGTCGTTGACACTCTCCTCGGAGCTGTCGTCACCACCGTCGTCTAAATTACCGTGAACCATCATTAACCGTTCTCCTCTTCTCCTTTTGCTCCGGCTATTTAGCCGATCTCTCTCCCTTATATCCCTTTCTCTTTCCCTCTCCCTGTCTCTATCACGTTCCCGATCTCGATCCTTCTTCGTACTCCCTCCTCGATCTCTCAGCCTCGCCGACTCCGGTAGCTCCACCGGACCGTCGTCCTCTGAAACAGAAAAAAAACAATCAAAATCAAACGAGTTTCTCCCAGATCTGAAGGAAAATGAATAAATCAAGAGATAAAAACCTGGAGAATCTCTGAAACTTCCGGCTCTATGCCTCCGCCGTGACAAGCCATTTCCGGCAGCCGCCATAGGTACTCTTCTAGCTTCTCTATTTCTATCCATCTTCTCTATTTGCTTCCGCTTCCTTCTCTTTTTCCTCCTAATCGCACCTCTCTCCTCTCCTTCTCTCTCTCTCTCTCTTTTTTTCTATCTCTCTACTTGCTTCCCATTATCTCCTTTATTTGTGCTCCTCATAAAAGCAGTAGCGAATAAATCCACGGCTCATATCTCCTGCCGTAAAACCTTTTCCTAATCTTCACCGTCGGTGTGTATGCATCCAACGGTCCCGATGCTCTATATACCAGCGTGACAAGATCTTGGCCCTCCATTATTGAGATCTCACATCAATAACCGATATTTCCTCTTTTATTGTTTATTTTACCACCGAAAAATTTTATTAGCAAAAACGTATTCTTTTATTATTTTAATAATAATAGTCAGCATCCTATGTGGGACTCACACCAAAAACTATTTATTTTTTAATTTGTTTGTTAAACATTTAATTTCAATTTTATTAATACGATTTCCGAGTCGGATTCATGTGAAAAAATTATTTGTGCTGTTACCAGTTATTAAACATTAAGTTGCCACGTGTCAAAATTTTGACATCACACGCTTCCGTGCATATTATCGCTACCAATATTATATTGACTTTGTTATGTCTATAAGTTTTTGATAAAAAAACTTATAAAGAAACAATAATATATATATATATATTGAAAGTCTCAAACAAAAGATAATAATATTTAATTTAAAATAATTAAATATATAATGCATTAAATATTTGTTAAAAGGCTCCTGGGGTAGTGTACTGTTGTCCACTAATCGCGATGACTCGTGTGAAAAGAAAACAAAATACTGACATATACACGCACAAAGATGATATTATTTTAATTATTTTAATTTCAAAATGTGTCCTGATAAGATGTATGACCGGCTACTACCGGTAAACAAAGACCTTGGTAAAGGTAATCTGACGATCAGAATGGAATCTTTGTGACCACCAACACACACCGAGCCAACCGGTAAAATTAATTTATATCAGGTTCCACTTCTCACCCTCTCTTCTTTGCCCCATTTGATTTTTGTTTTAACAAATAAATCAAATGGCTAATAGTTTATTCGGCAGTACTTATTTTTTATACTTTACGATTAATTTAAAATTATTTTGTGCTACTTAGTTTATTGATTTATATACTGTTTACCTATTTTCCCTCCGAATATAGATGCTAAAGAAGTGTTTGAAAAAGTTACGACTTTAAGTTTTTATCTTTCCAACTTTAAAATTCTTGGAATCTGATAATAAAAGGAAAATAATTCCAACTTATTATCAGATATACTCAAATCTAGTTGAGAAGAAACATATACATCATACACAATTCCTAGGTTAGATGGACAGCTTAGTCAAATGGTAATTACTGTAAATATCTAGAAATAATAAATACATAGTTATTTATGGATATAACAAGATTTTTTTTAACTCTATTAGAGAAGAGGAGCAAAACAATTAAAGTAAGGAAGCAGGGCCCACAGCAATCTAAAATATAATTCAACTCATTAATTACGAATCGACGGCTGATAGCATTTGCTGCTAATAGCGAAATGCTCACTCAGCCGTTAGATATTTTCTGATTTATTATTTCCTCTATGACTTGGCAGAAAGCGTCATCCCGTAAAAAAACTAAAAAGGTGATGAGTTGGCACCCGACCGGTTGATCTGAACCGTTCATTTTAGAAACACTCGACGGTTCAGATGAGAAGTGAGGGAAATGCATGTGGGGCCTTCTTCACTCAAGTCGCGGTCACGGAACTTCCGAGAAGTGTGGGCCCCTTATTTAGCTGCCAATGTGGAATTGCTCCTCTTCACTTGTATAGGAGTATTTTTTTTATTTTATTTGTCACCGCTCGTTTCACATTTTAATTTCTTTCACTGTTTTAAATCATTTTCTCTAGAATTTTAAAAATAAAATGTAACTAATTACGAGTTGGCATGTTACCAAAAGAAAATACCCAAGTGTTGGCTTGTTTCTCTATTTTTTTTATTTTATTTGTCACCGCTCGTTTCACATTTTAATTTCTTTCACTGTTTTAAATCATTTTCTCTAGAATTTTAAAAATAAAATGTAACTAATTACGAGTTGGCATGTTACCAAAAGAAAATACCCAAGTGTTGGCTTGTTTCTCTATTTTCATTTTGGTATGTAGAATATATTATATTTTGGTATTTTACCTTTTTGCGCCTGGTATTTTACTATTTGAGATTTCGTATTTAGCATACTAAACAAAAAGGTGTATTATATAGCTGCTTCCACTATTTTCATATTCTGACATGGTCCAAAACGTCATCTCCTAAAATATACGAGTACAGCAAATCGTCCGTGGGGGATAAAAAGGAAACTAGAAAATACGGTAGGATTTCTACTTTTAACTTCACAATCCAATAACGTGATTTTCAAATGTTTTTAATCGATGTTTAATCATTATTAAATCTTAGCTTTTTAGGTTTTTAAATATGCGATGTGTGACATTGACGTGGACTGGGGCCCACGGAAATATTAGATTTTGTAATTGAAACACCAACAAGTTTTCGGTCAATGGTCAGGATTCATAACTCGTAATTAACAACAGTGAAAAAAAAGAGTTAATAACAGTGGAGTAACTAGACTAAAACAGTAGATTCACATATTTAATAACAAAACATTTACGCGCTACGAAGCGCGTGCAGAATCAATTCCGACGAAATCCACGTAGTTTCAGACAGATTCCACGTGGTTGTTTTCAATCGCGACACGTGGAGAAACGCTCTCTCTTAATTCGTTGCCCTCGATCTTCTCTCTTACTTAAATATCTCAATAGATACAATCAAGGAAAGAGTTAAAAGAGAAAAGCTAATATCACGGCCTTTCATAGATGGTATATGTAACAGCCGCGTTTACAGATTACGTGTCAGGTTGAGAGTGGTGAGATTACGTTATCTCGTCGATGAGCGGTCACCTAGATTCCTTTACAGTTGAAAAATATTAAATTAATATAAAGCACTGAAAATGCCACGTCGGAGTGTTGAGTCCCGCCAAATGAATTTGTCGGGTTTCTTTCGATTTCTTTTCTCTTAATAATATTCACAAACTCATGAATATTCAAAAAGAAAAAAATTAACTCGTCGATGAAGGAACCGAAAATGTTTTTTTTTCTTAAAATAACTCACTGATGACTACTAATATATAAAAATATCAGGTAGAAAATACTTACTATTAAGTCTAATAATGACAAGTTAAATTGACACGTGGTGTTTTTGGAGTTATTGTTATTTGCCAACGTGGCAACTGTTTTGATCGTTCGTTTAACCCTAGCCGTCAGAGGAAAATTTTTCTCCAGACAATATACATTACATAAAGCGATTATTTTCTTTAGGCTAAAATTTCGGAAGGTTACTTAATTGTTTTTAACAACTAAACCTATTTAATAGTTTTAATATTTAAAAAAAACAATACTAAATTGTGCTTGTATTTTTTATTTTAACAACTAAACCTATTTAATAGTTTTAATATTTAAAAAAAACAATACTAAATTATGCTTGTATTTTTTATGCCTTGTCGTATGCGAAGATACTTGGATATATTTAAAAAAATCCCTTCATTAACGCACTAAGACATATCGAAAATTGCGAGCTCTTTGTATTCAATTATTTTTATAATAAACTATATAATATTGTTAATTGAATCGTATCATAGTTTTAATATATTATTGGATATCATAGAGGCATTTAAAATAATATTCAGCGAACATGGCACCATGACTGTTTCTTCTTTATTAAAATCGTATCATTCAAATCTAGAAAATGCAGGAAAGTACACAATGCCGCAAAATAGTAATATTTTATACTGTGGGACTAGATTAATCGTTGAAGTATAAAACATTACTTTATATTAGAAACAGTTGATGGATAGAGGCTAGGCAACTGATTAGGACGTATTTGTTATTTATCTATACATATAATTCGCGCTATTTAGACATAGAAAAGTCAAAATATTCAAAATATTTTATACCAATATTTACTATTATATATAATTTATTGTTGTGTTTTGATAATTGACGAGGGAAGAGGTATGTGGCAGCCCTTTGCTATTGCTCCTACCATTTTGCTGTTGGAGAAAAAAAAGTTTATTGGTAATTACGATTGCTATTATTTTGACCTAAACTCGCCATGATAGATAGTATTAGATGGAAAAGAATGGCCATGATAGGTACCATTATTTTAGTGGACACATCTATATATAAATAATTAAAATGTGGCATTAGAGAGAGTCTCTGATACGTTTGAAAGAAAGTGGTTAAGTACACATAATCACCCCAATTATAATATTTATTTGATTAAAGTTCTCGATTATATAATTGACTGTTTTCTTCTTGTTATTTTAATTTTATTTGAATAATGTTTTTTTTTTTACTTCTTTTTTTACTTTATATTTGAAAGGGTTGGGGGCCCGGAAAGAAAATAAAGACCCATGCCATAAATAAAGGATCCACTGGGTTCTCTCTTTTTATTGTGTTTTCATGCGTAAAGAGAGAAAGAAAAAAAGTTCTAGTAGCAGCAATCTAAACGTCCTAAGAATGTCGATCATATATTTAATTAGAATTTTTAATTATTAATTATAACCTTTAGATTGAAAGTCAAATTTTATGTTGAGTGTTTTAAAGATGGAGATTAGGAATTAGGATTATGACAAGAAGGCCATCATGTTACATGGTATGGGAAAGTAAGAGCATCATTATCGCAATAACTCACTTGATTTTTTAAACAATTAAAAAAACAAAAAAATAAGAAAATGAGTATAAAGGGATCCTTATTTGGGAACAAATAAAAGTGTTTCTTATTGCAACATGACATAAAAGTATTGGTTTAACAAATAAAAATAAATAAAAGTTTTATTTGTCAATTCTCTCTCTTTGTTTTACACAGTTTCATCGATACATCCGATGTTTTTCTCCTCGACGAAGAACCAAATTTCATCGACGCATCCTCCTCTCATCTACATCAGGAATATTCAATCCACACTAAATTTCTTCTTTTTCTTAATGTTATGAATGTTGTTATCAAATAATTATATTTGTCATAAATAAAACATATTTATTCAAAAAGTTTTTTTTTATAAGAAACCCAATACGGTTTTAGCAATGCACCATTAAAACCATTAATTTTCTTAAGAATGTTTCTTAATCCATGTTTAGTAATAAAATATTATTAAGAAACTCATTTGGGGTATCAAGGATAATGATGCCCTAAGTATAGTAGTAACAGAATTTTCTTCAATAAATTATCATCCTCTTTCTATAACGTTACAAACGAATAAACTAAATTGCAGGCCGAAAAATTATAAATCGAAAACAAAAAAGCCCAAAAGCCCATAAACAGAAAAAATAAGGGAAAGTACACATTGCTTTCAAGGAAAAAACAGAATATTAGTAGCAAATATAACATTCAAGGAACCAGTTTTCAAAGTATGGCTCGAGTAGAGATATGATCTATATATACAAGCGAAGAAGAAGAGACATAGACTTCATTTTTTTTTTCTCAAATTTCTTTAGAAAAGAGTTTAAAACTTCAGCAAATAAGCTCTCTTCTTATTCAACGAGATACAATCGAAATCAATGATACCCAATTGGAGCTGGAGCTTCCTTTAGTTCACGACCTTGATAATGAATATCCTGCAGAGTAAACAATGTTCATCAGTAAAAGAAAAGTTAGTTTTTTTTTTCATTTAACAAAGAAGAGAACAACACACTTACGGATGCAAAATGGTTAACGTCACGGTGATGAGCCTCGTCGGCACGAACAACCATGACGACATCACGAAGTGTTGCATCGGCAGGGAGCCTCCAGTAATCAATGGCAATGGCGGGAGCAGGAACGTTCTCGATGTTACCTTTGTCGAGTTCCTTGAGGAACTCAGTGTACGAATGGATTGCTTCTTCTTCAAGGTAACCAACCATACGGTGAGCGAATTTCGGGGAGATTAGGTATCCGAGGAAATAAGCGTTGAAGAAAACGCCTTGAACAGTGATCACGAGAGCTCTCTCGTACCATTTGGGTTTCGCTACCTCCATGAATGTCATGAGATGCATCCTCTCGTTCTCTGCTTCCTCGAGAAGAGCTTTGATCCATCCTCCGCTTTGCTCAAACCTCCGGAGAGATTTGCAGTGAAGCAACATTCCTCCGACCATTCCGGGCACTGCTGCTACAGTTTCCAGCATCATAGCTCTGCATCCATATCGCCTCTGCGTTGACAATGGCACAATCAGTACAGAGCATTTCTTATTGGCTTTAACGAGTCATTGATCGCATGATGATCAAAACTCTTTGCATATTTTGAGCAACAAGTGGACATAACAGATTGCAATAATTATGAGCACGAACAGAGTGGGCAATAAGAAATACAAATTGACAAGTTGCCAAATAAAGAGAATTAAATAAAATATTTAAGGTTACACGCAATCAATGACGACATCAGATTTGGAAGTTTCCATTTCCGAAAATGGAAATGCAATTTAGTGAAATGGAAAGGGATAATTCCATGGAAGATGTGGTCAGGGGAAGAAGAAGAAGCTGTACCTGGAAGAAGATATCGGTAGGCCATCGGAGAGATTTGACAGTCCAATAAGCTAATCTGTCAAGAAACGTCGTTGGTACATGATGCTTTGACAGATCTATCGTCAGATCAGCTTTATACGTCTCCCATGGCTGAGATTATACGAAGAAAATTCCAATTAAACACACGATTACACGAATACACTCACAGATTAACGAAGAGTTAACGAAACTCTGTATAAGAACATTACCCTGAAACAGTTCCACTTCCATTCAGTGCCGTCTTCTTTAGTAATCTTATTCGGTTCAACACCCCAATAGCTATCGATTCCTTTCTCTCCCTTGTTACCTCCAGCGTCTCCGCCGACGGATTCGTTCTCCGTCTTTTTCGGATTCGCCTCCGTCTCCTGTTTTTCTCCGAGAGTAACCGTGCTAGCGAATCGCACGCCTCCGAAACCCGGAGCTCTGCTCCAGATCCAAGCACTCCCGCTCACGCCGGAATCAACCGGAGGTTTCAAAAGACGGCTCGCCGATAAAGCTTCGAGAGACGAAACCGGACGGATCGCAGTGCCGGTCGAGAACAACCGTGGTCCAGCGGCTTTCATTAGCGACGAGGCCACCTTGGCTCCACCGCGACTCATCATCATGATGCAGAAGCAAAGATGAACAGAATGAAAAGCGAAATTATCAAAATAATAATCCAAGAATTTAGGAAGATTGTAGGAGAAATCTTTTTCTTTTTTGGTTAACTTTGTCGTCTTATGCGTTTCACACGCTGGTTTATGAAAGGTCTCGAGCAGGGCTTATATATATACCAGGAAAAACGAACGGTCTGCGATCGAAATCCTTTACGTATTGCTAAGGAGATAGCGCCACGTGGTAATCAGGGTATAACAGTTTTCTGCCTTTCTGGTGTTGGGTATATTTAGAATGACGGTATTGCCCTTGAGGACATGAGAGAGACTTTGGGTACTACTTTGCTTTGACTGAGGGTATATCTGTAAATTTAGAAAGGCGGTGTAGATTTCTCGTGGAGACCAAGCAGTTATGGGAAGCTGGAAGATTCTTGCGTGGTGGCCAAGAGCTAAAATCTTATTGGTCGAATTTAATGTTTATCGTGTGGGTATTATTAGGCGTTTAGGTGGTTTTTATCACTTTGTCCAAAAGATAGAAGAAGAAAAGGTTGTTTTTATCATTTTCTCACGGGGGAAAATAAAATAAACGGAAAATTAGCATTCTTTCAAAAATTTAAATTGGACATATTGAAAACAAAAATAGTAGATGAGCTTTTTCTTAAAAAGTAGAAGTAATTTGTTAAAAATCAATATTTATTCAATTTTTTGTAATATTAAGTTCTTTTGAACAGATTTATTTGAAATTACCTTATCACAGAAACAGAAAAATCTTTCCAGTTTTAGATCATGTAAATGATAGTTCAAATATTAAATTTTACTAGACTGAAAAAACTGAATTTTTAAGGGTGGCAAGTTATTGTGTCATGAGCAAATAAACCTTTTTTGTATGTAAACTGGAAAAGTCAATGTACAAACTAATTTTGTCAAATAATGATTTGTGATTGTAAAGTTTTACAACCTGTCTATGTGTAAGGCCAATGTACAAACACTTGTTTATTAATAGCATCAAATAAAATGAAATAAAAACATTTTTTTATGACTCCCACAAAAAGAGCATAATTTATCAAGCTACAAGCACAAATAAAGCTTACTTTCTGGTCCAATTAGGGTTAAAATTAAAGCCATTAAGCCCATTTAGGAACCAATAAAACAAAAACTGGACCGTATTGATCTGAGCGCCAAATGTAAAACTAGAAAGCTCTTGTGATTCAAAATGAGAGTGAATCACATCAGTAATACCCAATTAGAGCTGGAGCTTCTTTCACCTCACAACCTTGATAGTGAATATCCTGTTTCAACCATCTATTAGGGTTTTAAATTCTTCATCTCTATATAAATATATATAACTTCACATAATCAAAATATAACCAAAAACACTTACGGAAGCATAATGGTTAACGTCACGGTGGTGAGCTTCATCAGCACGAACCACCATGACAACATCACGAAGCGTCGCGTCTGCTTCGAGCCTCCAGTAATCGATAGCTATGGCCGGAGCAGGAACGTTCTCGATGTTACCGTTATCGAGTTTCTTGAGGAACTCAGAGTAAGAGTGGATTGCTTCTTCCTCAAGGTATCCAACCATACGGTGTGCGAACTTCGGCGAGATTAGGTATCCGAGGAAATAAGCGTTGAAGAAAACGCCTTGCACGGCGATCACGAGGGCACGTTCGTACCAATTTGGTTTAGCGACTTCCATGAATGTCATCAAGTGCATCCTCTCGTTCTCTGCTTCTTCTAAAAGGGCTTTGATCCAACCGCCGCTTTGTTCGAATCGCCGGAGAGATTTGCAGTGTACCAACATTCCACCGACCATTCCTGGAACCGCTGCTACCGTTTCTAGCATCATCGCTTGGCATCCGTACCGCCTCTGCGTTAGACAATCGTTTGGCAAAAATTAGTCTACAACAATATTTGATAATTTTTCAGGATTCTTGTATCATGGTGAATATGGGAACTAATGTAGATGGAGAAATGGTAAATGACGAGTTTTTGTTTGTATTTCTGTTTACTTGTTACTATAAAATATAAATCCAGAAACTTTTTTGTGTTTTACAAAATAAAAAAACAAATTTGTTGATTCTGAACACAAAACCGCTGCACTTAAAGGGAAAATTTTGGGTTCAAGTGGTTGTATTTTTAGAGGAATAAACAAGCGAATTTGATTTAGCTGAAATTTTACCATTTTCAATATAAGACTATAAGTAGTTGAAAAAGAATTCCACTTTTCTGCTAAAAAAGAGTTAAATATATATATATATATATATATATATAAAAGGAAAATGTTCATCTACTAAAATTGCAGAGGAATGAGTGGAATAATCTTCTTCTCTAATCTCCATAATCCATTCATCAATTTTTCAGCAATCTTAATGAAAGTGTGAATGTTTCCCTTGCTTAAAATTCCATTTGGCCATTTTGTTTGTATAATTAGCGCTTAAGTTTATGTTGAGCAAAATGTTACTTGAAAACTGAAAATTTTAAATTTGAATGGGACTTTTTTCGTGTAAAAGGAAAAACAAACGCAAAATTAACATTTGAAACGGTAGGCCAACGAAGAGCCTTAACCGTCCAATAAGCTAATTTATCCGGTAAAGTCGATGGAACATGGTGCTTTTTCAAATCTGTTGGAACCTAATATTAATAAGCATTTGGACTTGTAATATTGAGTTTGTGTGTGAATAAGAAATGAAGTTTAATAAGCAAATGAGCCTTATAAATTCATTTGAGATTTGGGTTTGAGCCTATGGAAATGAAATGTTCCTATTGGCTATAACTAAAAGTGGAAGTTTAGTGGAAGTGTATCTGTCCCACATTGCTCACAAAGGAGAAAAATCTCTTGTATAAATATGATCTTCTCACAATAAGGGTCAACAGCATTGTGGAAGTAAAAGGGCATTATGCAAAACACCTACGCGCGCCGCCGCCGCCGTCGCCGTCGCTGGTGCCGGTGCCGGTGCCGGTGCCGGTGCTGGTGCCGGTGCCGGGCTCGGGCTCGGGCTCGGGCTCGGGCTCGGGCTCGTTGCTCGTTGCATTTTTTAATTGGCTCTTAGGGCTCTTGGGCTCTATATAGCTGGGTGTGGGTCGTGGGCTTCTTAGTTCCTGCGAAATATTTTTTGCATATTGAAAGAATAAATCTTAGGAAATAAAAGATTGCGTCCAGATAATAACGGAAGATTTCCGAATCCTTTTACTCGCGGAAATAAAAGGATATCTCGTAATATTCCTTTTCGCAAAAGCTTATTCCTTGCGGATCAAGCTGAACCTTCCAGTATAAATAGACGCCCTCTTCTCTCATTCTAGATCATCGAATTAAGAATCGAATTTTCAAATAATCCAAACACACAGCAAATCCCTCTCGTCTTAATATCGTAAGTGTCTCGAGAGTTATAGCGTAGTATTTTAGTTCGCAGATTCTATTACGAGTGTTGCGTAATAGTCTCATCACGGTTGTATCCTGGGATTCAAAAATCGCAACAAACTGTCACACATTACATGCGATTTATTGAGTTAAGAAAAGAGATCATATCTCGACTCCGTGTTTTCGTCTGTTTTCAATCGGTTTTCAAACTCTCGTTTTAATCTCTTACCTTAACGTATCGTTTGTAATATTGCTATTTTATATTCGTGATTTCAATTGGATTTTCGCGGTCTTACAATCTTAACTCAATAAATCCGCTTCCTGCTTATCGCTTGAATCGGATTGAATTTTGCGAAACAGTTCTTATAAACGGTTTTTGAGAAAACGAGTTTTTAAAATCGATCTACAAAGTGTCTGCGTAAGTTTCTTAGCTATTTCGTAGAACTTTTGATCTGTTAAAGACGAATCTTCTGAAACGGTTTATGCGGCAGTCTTAGACAGGCCCGCAAAACGTGTTAGGATTTAAGAACGTCATCAAAAGACGATTCTGGGAACACCTATTTTCGAGTTCTAAGAATACCTATTGGTAATATCTGTGCGATTTAAAATATCTACCATCAAGAGGTGGTAAAAAGTATTTTGTGACTTTCATTGATGATTGTACAAGGTACTGTTACGTGTATTTGCTGCGTAGTAAAGATGAAGTCTTGGACAAATTCAAAGAGTACAAACTCGAAGTTGAAAAGCAACTGGCAAAGACCATCAAAATGGTCAGAAGTGATAGGGGTGGAGAATATGATGGACCTTTCAAGGAGTTTTGCCAGATAAACGGAATCATCCATCAAACTACAGCCCCCTATTCACCTGAATCCAATGGAGTTACGGAAAGAAAGAACCGAACTCTGAAGGAGATGATGAATGCAATGTTGCAGGAATCCGGGACACCCCAGAATCTGTGGGGGGAAGCACTGCTCACCACAAATTATATCCTCAACAAAATACCTCATAAGGTAACTGGGAAAACACCGTATGAACTTTGGAAAGGTAATGTACCTTCGTACAAATACCTGAAAGTGTGGGGGTGCTTAGCAAAAGTCGCAGTGCCACCTCCAAAGAAGGTCACAATTGGACCTAAGACTGTGGATTGTATCTTTATCGGATATGTTCACAATAGTAGTGCTTATCGATTTCTGGTACATAAGTCAGATGTATCAGACGTCCAAGTGAATACTATCATGGAATCAAAGAATGCTTTTTTCTTTGAACACATATTTCCATATAGGGATAAGCAAACTACTAAACGCACTCGTGAAGAAAGAGATGTGACTACTTCTGTAAATGAGATGGAAGTAGAACAGGTTGAAGATGAACCTAGACGAAGCAAAAGAGCTCGTAAGGAAAAAACTTTTGGTGAAGATTTCATGATGGTATTTCTTGTCGAGAATGAACCGAGATCTTACACAGAAGCCATGTCTACACCAGAAGCTCCTTATTGGAAGGATGCTGTCAATAGTGATATGAGTTCTATAATGCAGAATCATACCTATGAGATAACTGACTTACCTCAAGGGCTCAAAGCACTAGGGTGTAAATGGATCTTCAAGACCAAGCTGAAAGCTGATGGTTCTATAGATAAGTACAAGGCACGCCTTGTGGTGCAAGGATTCAGACAAAAAGAAGGTCTAGATTTCTTTGACACATATTCTCCAGTTACGAGAATAACTTCGATCAGAATATTGATTGGTGTAGCAGCCTTGCGAGGCTTGGAAATCCATCAGATAAATGTTAAAACTGCCTTTCTAAATGGTGATTTAGAAGAAGAAATATACATGAAACAACCCGAAGGTTTTGAGGTTAAGGGTCAAGAGCACAAAGTGTGTAGACTCGTGAAATCATTGTATGGACTGAAACAAGCTCCAAAACAATGGCACGGAAAGTTTGACAATGTGATGATGTCAAATGGTTTCAGCATTAACGAATGTGCTAAATGCATCTACTACAAATGTACTCCAAACGGATACATCTTACTATGTTTGTATGTAGATGACATGCTGATTATTGGCAGTAACAAAGCTATCATTCAACAAACCAAGAACATGCTCAATGGAAAATTTGACATGAAAGACATGGGACTTGCAGATGTCATTCTTGGGATTAAGATCATTCGAACTTCAGATGGAATTACTCTGTCTCAAGATCACTATGAAGAAAAGATCCTAGAGAGGTTTAAGACCTACTCGAATGGAACCGCAAAAACTCCAATGGATATGCAAGTTCACCTAACCAAGAACACAGGTGAACCAGTATCACAGGTGGAGTATGCACGGGTAATTAGAAGTCTGATGTACTTGACCAATTGTACAAGACCCGATCTAGCGCATGCGGTAAACGTGTTAAGTCGCTACACAAGTAATCCAGGTCATACTCATTGGAAAGCAATAACTAGAGTGTTGAACTATTTGCGATACACTAAGAGTTATGGGCTACACTTTGGTAAAGAACCAGAAGTGTTAGAAGGGTATAGTGATGCCAATTGGATTTCAGATTCTAGAAATTCCAAATCCACAAGTGGATATGTCTTCACACTCGCTGGAGCAGCAGTATCCTGGAAATCTTCCAAACAGACACTCCTGGCCCGATCAACCATGGAGTCAGAGTTCATAGCTTTAGACAAAGCAGCCGAAGAAGCAGAGTGGCTTCGGAACTTCCTGGAAGATATCCCGATGTGGGAAAAACCAGTGCCAGCATTACGTGTACACTGTGATAGTCAGTCGGTTATTTCTCGGGCACTGAATAATCTGTATAATGGCAAGTCTCGTCACATACGAAGACGACATAAGACCATTAGGCATCTGATCTTAAGTGGTGTACTCACGGTTGATTACATCAAGTCAGCGGAAAATTTAGCGGATCCGTTCACCAAAAGCTTGCCGCGAGATCAAATCATTAAATCATCTAAGGGAATGGGCTTATTGCCTATCACGAAAGAGGATGTTTGATGGAAACCCCACCTACGCGATTGGAGATCCCAAGAGGTTGGTTCAAAGGGACAACTAAATCAAACAGAATCTGAGAAAAGCACTGAAAAATGCTCAATTTCCATGATGATAAACAGTGCTTCTTGTAATTATGTAAGGTTAAACTTTATGGCTTTTAATGAGATAAGACCATAGCCTTCATATACATGTATATAGAGTATAACAGGATACTTTCTGTGTATGTGACAGGTACTTGGCAATCACCTAGTGAGTGTGAAATGAGGCCGTTTCTAGGAGAACGAAGACAAGGCTATACTCTCCAAGTTCACTCATGATAAACCAGGCACGTTCAAGGCCACAATGAACACAATAAAGAACTGAATGCTATGAGAAGACAAAGCTGGGTTGTATCTGTTGATTTGGTTTACACCAAAATCCGGGTGGTTCAAGACATCATGTTCACTTCCTGGAGAGTAAATCCGACAGATATTAACAATGAGTAGTTCAAGGCTGAAAAACGCTACTTCCTCAGACACAGTTAGTTTTCGCTTATACTCTCGAAAAATCCGTCTGTCGAGTCAGTAGTCTAATTTGAGTCTAATCTGCATAGTCTATCGAGTCTGCATATGTATAAAGTCATTTCTATTCATGTGGGGGATTGTTGGAACCCAATATTAATAAGCATTTGGACTTGTAATATTGAGTTTGTGTGTGAATAAGAAATGAAGTTTAATAAGCAAATGAGCCTTATAAATTCATTTGAGATTTGGGTTTGAGCCTATGGAAATGAAATGTTCTTATTGGCTATAACTAAAAGTAGAAGTTTAGTGGAAGTGTATTTGTCCCACATTGCTCACAAATGAGAAAAATCTCTTGTATAAATATGACCTTGTCACAATAAGGGTCAACAACATTGTGGAAGTAAAAGGGCATTATGCAAAAACACCTACGCGCGCTGCCGCCGCCGCCGCCGCCGCCGCCGTCGCCGTCGCCGGTGCCGGTGCCGGTGCCGGGCTCAGGCTCGGGCTCGGGCTCGTTGCTCGTTGCATTTTTTAATTGGCTCTTAGGGCTCTTGGGCTCTATATAGCTGGGTGTGGGTCGTGGGCTTCTTAGTTCCTGCGAAATATTTTTTGCATATTGAAATAAAAGATTGCGTCCAGATAATAACGGAAGATTTCCGAAAATAACGGAAGATTTCCGAATCCTTTTACTCGCGGAAATAGAAGAATATCTCGTAATATTCTTTTTCGCAAAAGCTTATTCCTTGGGGATCAAGCTGAACCTTCCAGTATAAATAGACGCTCTCTTCTCTCATTCTAGATCATCGAATTAAGAATCGAATTTTCGAATACTCCAAACACACAGCAAATCCCTCTCGTCTTAATATCGTAAGTGTCTCGAGAGTTATAGCGTAGTATTTTAGTTCACAGATTCTATTACGGGTGTTGCGTAATAGTCTCATCACGGTTGTATCCTGGGATTCAAAAATTGCAACAAACCGTCACACATTACATGTGATTTATTGAGTTAAGGAAAGAGATCATATCTCGACTCCGTGTTTTCGTCTGTTTTCAATCGGTTTTCAAACTCTCGTTTTAATCTCTTACCTTAACGTATCGTTTATAGTATTGCTATTTTTTATTCGTGATTTCAATCGAATTTTCGCGGTCTTACAAAATCTATACTCAGATCTGCTTTATACGTCTCCCATGGCTACCATTATTCCACACACACAAAAAAAAAAAAAATCAAATCACACACACAATTGTACATATAAAATGGAGCAAGAGTAACAATACAAACCAATTATAAAAAATGCCATATACCCGAAAGCAACTCCATTTCCATTCAGTTCCATCATCTTTGGTGATTTTCATAGGCTTCACGCCCCAATAACTAACGATTAACTGCTCTCCTTTGTTGCCTTGATCAGCCTCTCCACCTTTTGTTCCTTTCTCCGATTGATTCTCCGTCGTTTTCTTCTTCTCAAATGTCATCTTGCTGAAATCTCTCACGCCTCCGATCGCCGGAATCCTTACATTTCTCGCCGTCGGAGCAATGCTAGGCTGAAGAATATGGATGTGAGACACGGCACGACGGACTAGGGCGCTGCTAGAGAAGAGCTTTGGTCCAGCCATTGCCATTACCACCTTGGCTCCACAGCGACTCATCATCATTGTGTAGATTCAAAGATCGATGTAAACAATGGAAATACTTTCACAAAGTGTTTTTCTTTTTAGCTGGCATTTTATAACTTCTCTCAAGTGCTATCTATTTATAGCAATTACGGAAGTGTAGCATCATTTTTTTATACAAAACGAAAAAATCGTCTACGATTTGACTAAAAGACTTGTAGCACACGAAATGGAGACTTTTTACAAACCAAATCCGCAACAGACGTTATTTTGCAGTTTTCCTTGATTTATTCGCATAAACAGAAACGGAGTCGCAGATACTCAAACTCGTATGAAACAATGATGATACTTAAAAAAGAAAGTATGTTTGATTTTCATTACATAACTACAGATTTCATTTATATATATATAGCTCGTCTCCCTTCGTATCCCTTAATAATCTACTAGCTCAACTTTCTTAGTAAGACCTTTTACCATCGTTTGAGCCAAAGCCACCAAAGCTGCTCCTTCCTCCTGACTGACTAGAGCGATCCGAACCACCAAATCCTCCAAATCCTGAAGAACGGTCTGAACCACCGGAATATCGGTTGCTTGATCCGCCTGAACGGCCACCGCTGCTACCATAATCGTCTGAACGACCACCAAAGCCGCTCCTTCCGCTTGACTGAGAAGAACGATCCGAACCAAAGCCCCCGAAACCAGAAGAACGGTCTGAACCGAAGCTCCCCCAACCAGATGACCGGTCTGAACCACCAGAATAACGGCCACTACCCCCACCACTACCTGAACGACCACCAAAGCTTGAACCACGATCTCTCCTGCCTCCCCCAAAGGATTCACCAGATCGAGCACCTATTCCTTCAAACAAGCTTCCACCTTCACGTTCCACAGCAATTCTAGGGAGCTGAATTCAAAAACCATTACGAATTTAAAAAAAAAAACTGTTACTCCAAGCATTCAACAAAAAGAAACATAGTAGTTGAAGATTCACAGCTCATATTAACCTCAGTGAACCGGAGCCCGACTTCTCTCTCAATTATTTTTACAGCCCTGGATTGTTCTGGACCATGGATGAGAATAGCACTTCCTTTCTTTCCAGCTCGGCCTGTTCGACCCGTTCGGTGAACAAATGTCTCTGTGTTGTTCGGAAGCTCATAATGAATTATCTATTCAAACCCACAAGATGAAAAAGATGAGTTTTCATAAGACGAGAACAAAACTTGTTTAGAGATATACTAGCGTAGTTTTGACTCACCAAATCGACATTAGGTACATCAAGTCCACGAGCAGCAACATCAGTCGCAACAAGAATATTGAAATGTCCATCCCGGAAACCAGCTAGTGTTCTTTCCCTCTGACTCTGGGATATGTCACCGTGTAAAGCTTCGCATTTGAAGCTTCTCGCCAATCCATATGCAAGACGATCAGCATCCCGTTTTGTTTGGGTAAAAACAATGCATTTTCCTCCTTTAGCATGCTCCTGCAGAAGAAACGATATTATAAACTCTTGCCACACACTGATACACAACTGACAACTAAAAAAAAAAACACAAATAAACTACTCTGTTACTGAATAATACTTATCTCTCTCATATCAATTACAAGTGAAGTAAAGAAAGCATACCGTTACAAGAGGACCAATAATGGATGCTCTTCCATACGATTCTGCCATGATAGAATACGTCGTAATTCCATCTGCTAGCTTCTGATCAGAATCTCCAACCTATACGACACATCACAGTTAGGCAAAGATAACATATAATTACATCATTCACTAAAGAAAATGTAACCTCATTCACAACTCTGCTAAACCCAAGATCAATCTTGTGAGCAGTTTCAGAAACAAACAAAAGCATGTATGAGATTTACTCACAAGATCAATTGTCAAAGGATCATTCAGGTACTTTTTCGTGAGTGATCTAATCCAACTCGGCATTGTTGCAGAAAACATCATACTCTGACGCTTCTCAGGCAACCTTTCCAATATAACTTCGACATCCTCAGCAAATCCAACTTGAAGCATCTGATCAGCTTCATCCAGAACAACGAACTGAACCTCTGATAGATTTAGAGCTCCTCGCTTAATCAGATCAATGATACGACCTGGAGTTCCAACGGCCACATCAACACCATAGTCAAGCTGCCTCATTTGCTGTCCAATCGGTGTACCTCCATAAACACATATAGTATCCAAGCTTGGAGCAGATTCCCTAAACTCTTTCTCAACCTGGCGAGCAAGCTCCCTTGTCGGGGCCAAAACCAAGCAGAGAGGATTCCTCCCACGTCTATCACATCATAAGAAGTACAAGAAAATCAGTAAACTAACCAGAAATGTAGACCTCAGATGATCGTTAGAGACTGTATACACAAAGTAGAAAATCCAGGAAGTTAACAAACCCGTGTTTAGCATTGAATTTGATGATTTTGTCAATGATCGGAATCCCAAAAGCAAGCGTCTTTCCTGTTCCAGTCCTTGCACGACCGATCATATCCCGACCTTGCATAGCTGGCTCCAGCACAGCTTTCTATTCAACCACAAACACAAATCAAAATTCAAGAACATGAATACGGAAGCTGTATAAAATCAATTTGATCTCACAACATACCTGAATAGGAAAGAGTTTCTCAATACCCTTACTCTTCAAAGCTTTAACAATCTCCGGAGATATTCCAAGCTCAGATATAGCGAGCCCGTCAGCGCTGCTGCTACCAACACTCTCCGAATCTCCAATTCCTCTGTCACTACTCTCAGATATCGCAAACCCGGCAGGAGAAACCATCGACGATCTGAACTCCGACGGTCCAGAATGAAAGTGAAATTCCCTCGCTTTAACACCAAACGTACTCGTCGGAGGAGGAGGGAAGGCGAAGCCAGGCTTGACATCGGAGGAGCCAATCGCGGATTGATCGGAGACTCTCGCGGCGGCCGGAGTAAGATGGTGAAATAGAGCCGCATTAATTGAGGTCAGAGAGGCGGCGAGAGTCCGCCTTGAAGAATCAAGGCAAGATCGGCGAAGTACTGTAGTGATCATTTCGAGTTCAGAGAGAGTGAGACTTTTTCAGATAAGGAAATGTAAAACCCCAAAATTGAGGAGTTAGGGATTTAGAGAGAAAAAGCAAAGGGTTTAGATCTTCAACAAGAACAGTGCCGGTTTAGAGGGTTTAAGTTGGTGTGACGGGTCGGGTCGCCCAAATTATAGCCCGCATAGGCCCATATTGGGCCTTTAGAGTTATAAGCTCCAGAATTAAGTTTAGGGGCGAAAACAGAAATTCGGTATAAGTTGGGGCTTCGTATCCTATAAACCTTTTGATTTAATAAGAATTGAGAAAGGGTTTGGAGCTTAAAAGGAAAGCTTGAACGCCGCTTCTTCTTCGTCTTCTTCCTCGCGCTCCTCTCTTTCTCTGTTAATTGCTTCTTCAATCCTCTTCCCGCGGGTTTTGTCCCTAGACGTAAGTTTTATTCATTTAATATTATTATCCTTTCTCGCTTTCCATTGAGATTGAGAAAACCTTAATTGTTTCGGTCAATTTGAAAATTATGACCTAGGTTAGTCAAGGGATTGAAACCTTGTTTATGGAATCGTTGCGCCGAGCTGATTCCGGTGACGTGAATACCCTGATTTGGGGAATCGCTTCTAATCAGTGTGATGTGTGTGTTATTATATCTGCAGGTTTATCGGTGAAAAAAGATGACTTTAACGGAAGAAGAAATCAAAAGACTGTACAGAATCCAGAAGACGTTGATGCAGATGCTTAAGGATCGTGGCTACTTTATCGCGGATTCGGAAATTACGATGACCCTTGGACAGTTTATTAGGAAACATGGCGATAACATGAAAAGGGAGGATCTTGTTACTCTCAAAGCTAAGAGAAATGATAACAATGATCAGGTATGTCTCTTAATGTAATATATGCACTCTCCCTTTACTTTTGCTATCTGCTCTTCTTTAGGTGATTCGTTTTTCCAGAATCATTGTTTAAACGAAAGCTTACTTAGTAGAGAAACTTTTCATTTAGTAAGTAGACAATGAAGTATTAAAGAAAACTAGAATTTGATGAAGATACTCTTTTGTTGGCAGCTAAGAGCATGATTGTTTCGTGCGTTTGATTTCTTCGTATTAAGTCTCCGATTCATGCTTTTGTTGTAGCTCTATATATTCTTCCCTGATGAGGCGAAAGTTGGAGTTAAGACGATGAAGATGTACACGAACCGGATGAAATCAGAGAATGTTTTCAGAGCAATTTTGGTGGTGCAACAGAACTTGACTCCTTTTGCTCGAACTTGCATAAGTGAGATCTCCTCAAAATTTCACTTGGAAGTTTTTCAGGTAAAAATACGCTTTGGTTTTTGCTCTCTTGATGATGTATCCACATCACAATCCTAAAAAACCGTGCTTGGGTGGTGGTTGCAGGAGGCGGAAATGCTAGTGAACATCAAAGAACATGTTCTTGTTCCTGAGCATCAAGTTCTTACCACTGAAGAGAAGAAAACTTTGCTGGAGAGATACACCGTGAAGGAGACGCAGGTTAGTAGCTTTTCTAGATAGAAAGAAGCATTGTTTCTTATGGTTTTGTGTAACTGAAGTTTGGGAACTTTTGTGGTTGTTGTTAGCTTCCAAGGATCCAAGTGACTGATCCGATCGCAAGATACTTTGGACTAAAACGTGGGCAAGTCGTGAAGATCATACGTCCGAGTGAAACCGCGGGTCGTTATGTTACCTATCGTTATGTTGTATAAGGCAAAGCCTGTCTGTATTTGCGAATGGAACGCTTAGAATTATGAAACATATGAGAAATGCTTTTGTACCAAACAGTTGACAATGTGATTCAATCTTACGACAACCTTTCAGTATTTCTATGAACTGTTTATTGTATAATGGCCAAGTTCTCGTGGGCACAAATAAGAGTATTTCAAGTTTTAGTTCAACAGTTTTATGATTCAGAAGATATCAAACTACCATTCACAAGCATCATTGAGAAGACTTGAAAAAAACCAAATTATATAAAATCTAGAGTTGCTTTGGATCATACATTTTTTCTGATGGCCAAATGGTTTACGTTTACGACAGTGACAGAATAAATAAAAAGAATAAATTAGAGGATATGACATTAAACTTAAAAAAAAAATACTATGTTTGTTTATGAGGCAAGAAGGCAGAGATACAAAGTTATACTATATAACTTTGACTCCTTGTAAACTAACTCTACTCGAGTCACGGAGTACTCATAGGCCAACTCCATTATTGCCGGGTCGGATCAAAACTCGCCCAACACTTCTCAGTAAGATTTGTTAGGATCCTTTAATCCAAACCCACCAAAGCTGCTCCTTCCACTTGACTGAGAAGAGCGGTCTGGACCAAATCCCCCAAAACCTGAAGAACGGTCTGAACCTCCTGAACCAAAGCCCCCGTAACCAGAAGAACGGTCTGAACCGCCTGAATAACGGCTGCTTGATCCACCTGAACGGCCACTACTGCTACCATAACCACCACCACCACCACCGTAACCACCACCACCACCGTAACCACCACCTCCACCGTAACCACCACCTCCATAACCACCACCACCTGAACGACCACCAAAGCTTGAACCGCGATCCCTCAGGCCTCCTCCATAGGACCCACCAGATCGACCACCTATTCCTTCAAACATGCTTGCGCTTCCACGTTCCACAGCAATGCTAGGAAGCTGCATTAAACACAAATACCAACTTAAAATCCAGGCATTCAAACAAAAGAAACAAAGAGAGTACAGAAGTACAGATTTATAACCTCATTGAATCGGCTTCCGACTTCTCTCTCAATCATTTTCACAGCCCTGGATTGTTCTGGACCGTGGATGAGAATCGCGTTTCCTTTCTTTCCAGCACGGCCTGTTCTCCCCGTTCGGTGAACAAACGTCTCGGTGTTATTAGGAAGCTCATAATGAATTACCTATTCACACAATCAAAAAGATGGGTTTAAATAAGATGAGAAACAGAACTCGTTAAGAACAAAAGAAAAGTGTAGTTTTTTAACTTACCAAATCGACGTTAGGTACATCTAGTCCACGGGCAGCAACATCAGTTGCTACAAGAATATTGAAATTCCCATCCCTGAAACCAGCAAGTGTTCTTTCCCTCTGACTCTGCGATATGTCACCGTGTAAAGCTTCACATTTGAAGCTTTTTGCCAAACCATATGCAAGACGATCAGCATCCCGTTTAGTTTGAGTAAAGACAATGCATTTCCCTCCTTTACCGTGTTCCTGTTTAAAAAAAGGTGTTATAAATTCTTGCCATACATCACAGATGATGGTTTAAAAGCAAAGCAAAGAAAGCATACCTGTACAAGAGGACCAATAATGGATGCTTTGCCATAAGAATCTGCTGAGATAGAGTACATCGTGATTCCATCTGCGAGTTTCTGACTAGAATCTCCAACCTAAATAACACATCACAGTTAGTCAAAATGTCAACTAAAAATATTTGCAGTAAATGATAGCAATTTCAGCAATTTCAGATATAAACACAAGCACGTATAAGATTACTCACAAGATCAACTGTCAAAGGATTATTCAGGTACTTTTTGGTGAGTGATCTGATCCAACTCGGCATTGTTGCAGAAAACATCATGCTCTGACGCTTCTCAGGCAACTTCTCCAATATTACTTCGACATCCTCAGCAAATCCAACCTGAAGCATCTGATCAGCTTCATCCAGAACCACGAACTGAACCTCTGATAGATTCAGAGCTCCTCTTTTCATCAGATCAATGATACGACCTGGTGTGCCAACCGCTACATCAACACCATAGTTAAGCTCCCTCATTTGCTGTCCGATGGGTGTACCTCCATAGAGACATATGGTATCCAAGCTTGGAGCAGACTCCCTAAATTCCTTCTCAACTTGGCGAGCAAGCTCTCTTGTCGGAGCCAAAACCAAGCAAAGCGGATTCTTCCCACGTCTGTCACACACACAAAACCAAAGGAAATGTGAATCTATGAAACCTCGGATGATCGTTAGAGACTGTAAAATCTAGGAATTTAAAACAAACCCGTGTTTAGCGTTGAATTTGATGATTTTGTCAATGATGGGAATCCCAAAAGCAAGAGTCTTTCCTGTTCCAGTCCTTGCACGACCGATCATGTCACGACCTTGCATCGCTGGCTCGAGCACAGCTTTCTATTCAACCCAACAAACATCAAAAACTCAGTTAAAAACAGAGAAATTAAACTGCTCCGATGCAGCGATGTTGATGATCTCTACAAACAAAAACGGAGCAAGAAGAGCATACCTGAATAGGAAAGAGTTTATCGATTCCTCTACCACTCAAAGCTTTGACAATCTCCGGCGATATACCAAGCTCAGATATCGCTAGCCCGTCGCCGCCGCTGCTGCTGGTGCTACCAACACTCTCCGAGTCTCCTCCGTCGCTGCTTTCATACGAAGCGGCGTAATCTTGAGCAGCGAATCCCGCAGGAGAAACAATCGACGATCTGAACTCCGACGGTCCAGATTGAAAATGAAAGTCCCTAGCTTTAACACCAAACGGGTTCGAAGTCGGAGGGAGAGCGACGCTAGGCTTGACATTTCCAGGTCCATTAACGGGTAGATCGGTGACTGTAGCGGCGGCTGGAGAAAGATGATGAAACAGAGCCGCGTTAATGGAGGTCAGAGAGGCGGAGAGAGCCCGAGTCCGAGTCGACGCACCAAGGCAAGATCGGCGGAGTATTGTGCTGATCATTTTCAGATCCAGAAGAGAATGAGAGGGATTTTTGGTGAGAATGAAGCAAAATGCTGAGAAAGAGAAAACCCAAATGTGAGAATTAGGGTTTTAGAGAAGACGGCAAAAGGGTTTAGGGAGATTTAAAGAAAGAAGGAAGGTTGAAGAAAACATGAAAGAATCTACTAAAGGGCATAAAAGTATTTTATTTTAATCACCTGCGGGTGAGTGTATGGTATACTCCTGCACTTTGCGAGAGAGCCTGTTAATGGAAAGAGAGTGGCTTGTCCCCAAAGGTGTACTTGGATGTGAAGGAAACACCGATTTTAAATGAAACCGTTAATGATTTTATAATGATGTTAAAAAACTCAACTGAATCAAGAAAGCAAAGCATTCTGGTTAAGCTGATCGGTAATGAATCTGACTCTGGTTTAGATACATCAAACGTCTCCGACTGTCTAGACTATGATGAAACCCATACAATGAATCAAATGGCCTAAATTTGAAGCTTTTTGCCACTAGAACTCAATCTAAAACCATGTCTTTGAGAGTCGTCCCAAAAAAACAAACATGTTTACTACATAAGAACAAAAAAAAGCTACAAGTTGCTGAATTCTTGAATCATTATTGCAGGATCGGGTAAAAAAAAAAACCAACACTGTAGCTTTCCTGTTAAATTCTCATTGACCAATACTGGAGCCATTGATGTTGCCTAACACAGGAGCCATGTCCAAACGTGTCTTGCAATGGAACTGGAGTTCGTATTGAGCTCCGAGAATACGGTAACGTTTTAACCAGAAGAGCTTCTTGCTCAGCTCGTGGCTCTGAGCTCTGATGACAAGAAACCGTTTCTTGAACCTCATCTCGAACTGCTCTCTCGACTTCTTGTCGACGTGAGGCGATCGTAGCACGGTGTACAAGACTCTCGTGTCTGGCATTGCGACTTTACGAGAGTGAGGAGGAAGACACCAAGCTTGCTTTTCAGGGTTATCGAAAGACCGAATCGCTATGCAGATCCTGGTTCCTTTGATCTTTGATGTGCTTTCTTCTCCTTCTTTCTTCTATTTAAAACCACAAACACAGCAACAACAACAATAGTTCTCAAATCGTTTTCAACAACATTAACACCAAAAATTGTATCTGAATATGATGAAGCAAAATGAGAAACAAAAACATACCTGAGGAGCAATCACCTTCTTACTCGACTGTTTGGCATTTTTTGGAGAAATTCTGATCTTAGAAACACTCTTTGAATCTCCGACGCTACTCTCACGCTCCGTGGCGTAGCCTTGAAACGCGATTCTCGCGGGGAAAACCATCGCCGGCTCAGATCTAATGTGAAAGTCCCTCGCTCTAATACCAATCGAGTTCGGAGACGATGCGGGAGCAAATCCAGAGATGAAGTCGCCGGAGACATTAGATCCAATTCCGATCAGATTACGCTCCACGGAGATTCCGGTGGCGGCTGAAGTGAAAGAGTGGGAAAGACACGAATCAATGGAGGTTAGTGCGGCGGAGAGAGTCCGTCTCGACGGCAGCGAAGATCTGCGGAGTATTCCGGTGATCATTATTTCAGATGCAACGGCTGTGAAGCTTTCCGATAAGAGAAATGTAGAAACCCTTTGTTCCCAATTAGGGTTTCAGTCAAAGAGTAATCACTTTCAGAGAACTAAGCGAAAACACAGAGGATTATGAGGTAGAATCACCTGTGACGAGTGTATTTATCCGCCTGCACGTGCAGCACGTGTTCAAGTACGAGAGGCTTCTTTTTATTTTTGGTTACCTTGAAGAAACTGTAATCAATTCAATGGAGCTAGAGATGTGAGTTTCGATATTTCTTTTATTAATAGTTAAAAATGCTAAAATCTCGGGAATCAAAGTTAAATAAAATTACAAATTACTCTACTAGTTAACCAGAGAAAATCAGAGTATTACATAAGAGTGAAAGAAGACTTGAGGACAAGCAAAAAAAACTATATATTTATCCATGGATTCTACAGTTCTGAGGTTGGATCTTGCAAATGTATCAATCCTCGAGTTTCTGTAATCTCTGGAGGGTTTCCTCAGAAGGCTGATACATGTTTAGGACTTGAGAGATTCTTCTTTCTTCTTAGGTTTCTCAGTGTCTTTCTCTGTTTCACTTGTGTATGCTTCTGGTACTCGGTTTCTTGGTGAAAGACTCAATGAAGCGGAACATCCAACGATCTAGCATTCCTGTTTTAATACCATGACATAAGCAATTAGGCGAAGATTTTTGAACGATGATTATTGAGAGTAAGACCGACAATGCGACGAACCTGTCAAAGCAAAAGTACCGCCTAATACAGCGCAAAGCCGAGTGATCAAATGGAGAAAACTGCGTCGTTCTTCCTTGATGGTCACAGTGATAGGTGAGAGATCATATAAGAAGTAGACGGCTGAAAATGAAAAAAAGCATTGTAAAAAGATGTCATCAAGAAACAGAAACAGAGTAATAAGAACCAGGTAAATACTGGAAATGAAGTTTGCTCGACCAACCTGGCCATGTTCGGTCGAATTCGTTCATCGGCGTGTAATATTCCGTTACAGAGTACTGATTTGTTGACAACACGTCTTTTGAAAGATATCTGTATTCTGTGGGAACGACCTGCACCATGCCAGAAAGAAATCAGTGACCTAAGCTACAAATATTATTCATATCTAAAGAAATGGATTATAAAGCTGGCCATACCGGTAAGTGACTTGGAGATACCAAATAATGAAGTATAACAAAATATACAGCCAAAAGAGAGACATGAGTGAAAAAATAGTGATGGAATTAGATAAACACCTTAATATAGTATTTGAAAGTTCCACTGGTGTCACGCAGAATTCGGTTTGTGTCATCAAGTGGGTTGTGAATTCCGGGGTATTTCGGCCCAAAGGATAGATCATGAATCATATGGCTCACGTTTACGTTTTTGGAGCTGCCAAATATCTGGTTAGAGGGTAAAGAGATTAGTTAGATACTAAGGATGATCTAGGTAAAACAAAATAGGCAATACGAGCATGAGATATCATATAGAAAGTCAGTGAATGAGGTGCAAAATGCAAATGATGAGAGTAATTTAGCGATTATCAATCTTTCTATGTAGAAGTCTGGCTTTATACTTTTCATATTGACATATCAATGGAATCGAACTTCTAAAATGGTCACATGGTACTTAATCAAACTAAATTAACTAATCTTAAGTTTAAAGTATGTTCTTGGTTAGTGTTTTCAGAAACTTTTGGACTTAAATTCTGTTAAGAGGATGGTTTATAAAGCGAGATAATGATACCAACCATCTGGGCAACATAGATATTCAATCCATGAACTGAAACATGGAAGTTTCCAGCAACCCGCTGTACATCTAGGACACCATAAACCTGGAAAACAGCCAAAAAAGATTAGTCTCTGTTTTCCTAAACGCCAACAGGGCAACATTTCGAGTTTGTCTATTTGACAAGAGCAGAGCTTAATACCCGACATCCTTCTCCATCTGCCAATGCTTGTTTCACCTTTTTAATCATCGTCTCAGCAGCTTGATCAAATCCAAGAACATTTAATGCTTCGGTTTCATTCTTGTGTTCTTCTTTGCCATGTTCAGCAAGCACAAAAGATATCAGATTAAAGTGTGTACATGATTCGGTCTCTAATCTTCAACTAAAACAAACTTAGCTACGATGACAACTATCACTGAGACTTTTTTATGATTCACCATACTAATAAGTCTCAATTCAGCTTGTAAAATTCCCATTAGTATTCGATGGAAGCACAACATTTGTGTAAATTCAGTTCTCCAGATACAACTTCGTACTTGAAAAAGGTGTACACATGTCCTATTATTAGGTTACATAGCCACTAGTGTTAATACAAGTTTGACATCTATGCCTAACCAACATGTACACGACTATTTGTTCTTCCAAAAGGCTCAAGACAATGACATTGAAACGATAGTTAAGGGAAATGAAGCTCTTCAGAGAAGGTACAAACTTGGAGAAGGCTCATAAAGTTTAGAATGTTACCATGCTTGTGAGTCGAGTGATCATGCTCTTTTTCAACAAGATCAGATATATATTCTGTGCCAATGATATGACCATGACTGTTGAGACGGAGCTGCAGAATGATACTCAAAATAAGTGAGTAAATAACTCGACCTTAAACCAGTACAACTACATAAAATGCCATAAGAAGTGAGACATAAAGATGCCAAAGAAACATTCTAATAGTTCCCTTCAGGTAGAATGTTTAACTTAGATATGAACAGTATGAGCTCTATAATGTTTCAGGCGCAAAATAAGTTTCAGTAATTTTATTAAGGTGGAAGAGAAAACATGTGAAAAGACTTGTGATTTGAATTAGCATCTGAATTCAATTTACCTTCCAAATGTTCGTATCGAGATCCACTTCATGCTTCCCTGACATGTCGATAGCGTCCATACTCAATACTACAAAACAAATAAGATCAAATTATGGAGTCTACAACGACAAGTATCCCAGAAGGTATGGAGGAAAGAATGTAATAATAGTATGTGATCAATGGATTTCACTTACCATCACAAGGCAAAGACGGAAACGTCATATTTACATGAATGGGAAGAGTTTCTCCACGCTTTAAGTCTACTGACATCTAGAAAAAAAATGATACAAATTCCATTTTGATTACGATAATTAGATATAGAAAATGAGAAAGCCACCTACGAGCCAATCACATGGACAGAGAACGCCTACGGTAACAATGAATTTGACTTAACAGAATGACTTCAAATCCCCCTACTTTGAATTTTCTTTTTTGTTGTTTGCTGTAGTGTATTTCGCTAATGATATGGATCACTGCAAATTCAACTAGGACGTTCAAATCATTTTGCATTACCTCGGATCACTGCAAATTCAACTAGGAATTTCAAATCATTTTGCAATACCTCACTAAAGTTAAGTTTACCTAGAGAAGAAATACATAGTTCACGACAATAACAAGGTCAATGGGGCAATGGCAGGCTTTCAGTTAATCTCGACTAATTAACTAAAGAGTGGCATCCATCTACGGAGTTTCATAATACACATGAAACGGAAGATCATTCACTGCAAATTATATGACTATGCGTAGCAGTTTGAAGGATAGAGTCAGCGCAATAAACAGAAAAACACCAGATTCAGCTCGAACTAAATACGTACCTGATGCACTGTAAGCGTGTTAAGATAGTAACTCAGCTCGTGCAAGAACAAAGTAGCCATTATAATGAGTCCAACGATCGATACTGCAACAACAAATAAATTCAAGATGTTAAATAAGCGAACACAAACACATACACCAAGCATTCAAAAAAAAAGGATCTCAAAGAGCGAAAAGAAAAGCCATGACTGCGTCTTCTGCAACAAGTGATCCTCTGCTCTGGGAAAAGCATCGATGCTCTTTAGGGCCTGCTTCACACCCATCCTAGCAGCTTCCCTCCAAATTAATACTTTAAAAAATCTAAACGAATCGAATTCGGAGGACCTACTAAACCACAAACCAACATCAGATATACAAATTATTATCCTAGTTTTTCCCGTGAAGAACAATATTGCCAAATTCATGCAATTCCATTCCATAATTTGGCACTAAATAAACCAATTCAACCATCAATTACTTTTCCTTTCGAACCGAATTATCTTCCTTTGTTTTCCTATATTTTTCGATCTAGAGAAGCAGATAGCTCCCAAGGCAGTTTATCAAAATAGCCTAGCTAAAAATCAATACATAACCAACCAAGCAGATGCAGCGTGAAAATCAAGAGGATATTTTTCTTTTTTCTGAAAACTAAGCTCGAATAGCCACAACTACAGCTTCGAAATTCAGATTTCCAGTATGATCTTCACCGGCCCTAGATGTGAAAAATCCCCATCTTTTGAAGCGAAAACTATGCTGATGAATCTAAGATATTCGAAAGGAAGATAATTGGGAAAACCCAGTTTTGGAGATCGTACTTGAATCGAGGTCAATGAGGATGAGCGCGCGCCGAGAGAGAAAGGATGTGGAAGAAGAGAGATCTCCGTGTCCGGAGAGACAAACAAAAGGACTCTTCTTCTCGATTGTTTGAACGGCGTCTCTTCTTCCGTCTCCAATTTTATAAATTGCACCCTGAACATATTACCAAATATTAATTTCACCACTTATAATCTTATTATTTACGTAAAGACCCACATACTCTCAAAAGTTGTAATTTAACTACTTTATCTCAACTTGTTTCGATAAATTTCTTTACTATCCGTTTGGTGATTTGTTTTTAGGTAAGAGTCATCATCAATGTCATTATTTATGGAGATGAAGATTAGCTACAAGGTTTTGTATATTTTTATAAGAAAACAAAAAAAAAGATTAATATTCCATATAAAGTATTAGTGATCTAGTTTTACTTGGTTTAAGTCTTAGATAAATATATGTGCTACTAATGGAAACTAGACCAGCTTTAACCAACACGTTAATATGTTGCTCCTGCTAAGTGCTAACATAGTAAGTTAGTAACATTAATCACGTATGATATGTAATTTCCATATGGATATTTGCTGTTGTTGCTGAGAAAAGGCTGATAAAAACAAAAAACAAACTGAAAACTTATTGGGCCATCTTGTTAACGTCAGTTGATTTGAGCGATAGGGACCCATAAGCCCAAACGCAGACTTCCCGCCATAAACTAAGGTGTTGATTGGTTTACCCGCTATCACCCGCAAACACAGTGTTTGCGGTTGGTAGCGGTTAGTGGCGTTTTATCACAATCATAGAAATCGCTGTAAACCGCTCCATATTGTTTTATACCGCTGAAATCCAAAAGCTGTTTCTCGCCAGAGTTTGTGGTTGCGGGCGGTAGCGGTTGGATAAAAAAAATTAAAAGAAAAAAATCACGCTAGAAAAAAAATAGAAGATCACGTTAAAAATAATTATAAAACCCTAACCCTACTAATCTTCTCCTATATATATAAACCCTAAACCTCTCACTTTTTCTATCAAGTTCTAGTCTCTAATCATGACTTTCATATCAGTTGAAAAAAATTAAGATACATGTAAATGCCATAATACTTTGGTTTAATTCATTTATATTAATTTTTTGTTTCCACTTTTAAAGTAAGAATTATAAATATGTATCTTATTAATTACAAAATTAGTTTGTTATAATTCTTTTTTTTTGTTCTTCAGAAAGTTACATGATCAAACGAGATGGCATGTACGTTAATTCAACGAATCATTGTGGAAAAATAATTTCAAGATAAATATTCTAAATTTTTGAATACACTCCAGAAAAAACGTATTTTGAATACTAATGAGCAATTTGGAGTTGATTTGAGTTAGGGTCGTGCAAAAAAATCGATTAGATCAATTGAAGAAATTTTACATCATACATAAGATAATCCAAAAGATCCACGTATTTAGACAAATTTTTTCCAGTCTATTACATTATTAGACACAATTTTCGGTGATATTCCCAATAATTGAAATAAAATATATTATTATAAAATTTATTAGTTTTTAAAATAATTATTTAGTATTTATTTATAATTTTTATTAATTATTTTGAAATAGTGATTTTGATATTTATCATAATAATATAATTTTTTTGTTTTTTTTATAATTATATATGATGTTTATTTTGGTAATTTTATGTTTAACCGCTAAAACAACCGCTGGTTTGCTAGTCAAAAATATCTTGCAAACAGATCCGCTTTAAAAAGTTTAAGCAGTCGTGCAAACCGCTGAATAACGCTCAAAACCGCAATCGTCCACTTTCGCAAACTCCCGCACTCGCAACCGCAACCGCTGCGGTTAAACGCCCTTAAAACCCCAAATGATACTCTGTTATACAAAGCAACTTCACGTTTTACATATGACTTTCAGACAACAAAACAAATAGATTGGTGGAATTGTTTTATTCGCATTTGATCATCCCCAAAAGCAGGTATACTCAACTCTACTAATATTAATTAATCTTAGCTCAGAGTAAGCGTATTAAGCATATTAATAAAATACAATAAACTCTTGCTAATCACCAGTCGTGTTTACAACACTCCAGTCAAAATTCTTGAGTACCCTTTGGATAATTGTAATTTTTTTTGGAAAGGCCTAATTGTAATTTTGGATAAATAACAAGAGAAAATATGTTCAAACCATCCACTCAGAATACATGAAATTAGTGTTGTGGGCCAAATGGTCAGTGTCGTAAATACTAACATTAAACTAGACATCAAAACCCTTCGCACATCTTTACAATTAACTATTTCGATCAAAGTCACATTAATTTCCCATGTGTCCACTACAAGTTCATAATTATGTTCATGTCTTTTATCTTTTATTTTTTTGTTCTTAATTAAAATAAGTAAAATAAAAAGGAGAACACGTGACTTTTCAACAGTTGCAAAACATGCTTCACGTGTCTTATTTCATCCACTAATGTCAACTTCTCTATACCCACCTTTTAACTTTAATCTGGCTTTCCACTTCAATCTCACTTTGCATTCAGTTATGACATGTTTTCTCTTTAATTTCGATTATTTCTTATTACATTTTGCGACAAATTATGTTAATTTTATTCAACCATATTCTAAGATAAATTTGTGTATACATACAATAGTTTTATTTTCAACTAATTTTACTCAAACTTGATGCGTCAATTTATAATTTGATTTTCGTAATCAGACAATTTTTTTAAGTAGAAGGTGATTTGAAAGTTTACAATACAACTAATCTTTTAGAGTGATTGTATATATAGAACATTCACAGAATCTTCTAATAAGTTTAAAAATGACATCATTTTAACTAATTAATCAAATAAAAGTGATTAGATCATTCATACACAGCATAAATCAACATAACAATTCCTCAACAAGTGGGAATTAACTACTAACTCGCTAGCATTTGGTTCGTAACATGATTAACTAGCTACTGAGATATGGTTAATTGAGTTCGTTAATTAATAAACATAAATTAGTCTACAATTTCAAACCAAGAAGACAATTTAAGTCTAGAATTTTCCGGTTCTCAGACTAAAATAAATGACAGATAAAAAAAGAAATGAATTCCGTAATGCAATAAACACAACATAAAAATCAGGGAACTCACCACCCTCATTTAGGAATCGACTTTCTATTTATGGCAAATATTTAAACCAAACGGCTTCAAACCCCACATGGCACAAACACTGCATGTGGCCAATCTTTTCACAAACCTAAAAATCAAGTTCCTAATTTTTTATATCTTAATATTTTTTTTAGATAAATATTGATAGTTTCAAATGTACTTTGATAAACAGAAGTACACAACACGGAATATAAAAGAAACAAGAATACATATATACATTTAACAAGCCTAACTAACAATCAACAAATGAAAATTTGAGTTCACAATATACACAGCATTACGTAAGATTCAACGCTGAATTTATAGTTAAAATTTACATTCTACAAGAAATTGTATACAATAGGTCTAAATTTGATGCGTACAAAATCTATAAACACACCACTTACAATCAAATTACAAATTTATTACACTTACGTTACTCAAGATACTTCCTCAGACACTTTGATTGATATATGTATTCTTAACGATTTTTTTTAAACCTTCATAAAACCTACCATTTTCCTTAAAAATACTTTTTCTCTCGTGTTGAAAACATGAAGCATGTGACCAAATTTGCAGATATTTATTTTTTTCCCGGAAAAAAAAAAAAGCTTACGGCACGTTCTTATTTATAGTTTATATTTCTATCTTGACTTCCATAAACTTGACCAAAGAAAGAATCTTAACGAAGAGAGGAACATGAAGAATTGCAGCTTAGATCTCTGCCTATCTCCGATGACCTCTTCGCTTCAGTCTTGTCGTAGAGACTCTACGTGAGTTTTCTTTTTAGACCCAACCTCATTATTCACCTTTTTTATTCACATTCAAAATTAAAACCTTTTAATTCTTTTTTGCAAAAATGGCTATAGGATTAATGAATCTTCAGCGACAAGATCTAAGGAGATGAATGCATTCTATAATGGTAAACTACGAGAGTATGATCACGTAGAGATCCAGGTAAAATCTCTATTTGCTTGTATATACATATGTTTGTTGAGTTTTTTGTTTTGTTTTTGTCTTCTTAATTAGTGACTGATAAATACAATAATGAATGTGTATATATACGAAGATAAGGGCAATAATAGAGATGGCGAGCAAGGAGCGGGAAGTAACGGCGTTAGAGTTAGCGCCGGTGAGCTTGGGATCGCCGTTAAGGTCTTCGTTGAAGAGATCGGTGAAGAGGTTTTTGGAGAAGAGGAAGAACAAGAGAAGCAAATTTGTTACACCTCACATTTACACTTCCACATCCACCTCTTCCTCTTCTTCCCACAGTTTCTACACCTGATTTTAATCTATTTTTTGTTGGATCGTTTTTTTCCCTTTAATTATCTACCAAAAACCAAAAAGTGAATGTTTTTTTTTTTTTTAATATGGGCTAAAGAAAATATCTAGCTCGTATTTGTCACTTGTCATTTTTCCGAACACTCGACGATGAGGTTCGAGTTTTTTCTTTTTCTTTTTTAATCAAAGATGTTGTGATACAACTGGATTGGAGTCTGTACAAATTCGAATCATTTGAATGGCTTGTATCAGATGTCTTGTATCTAATTTATAGTAGTTACAACTTATAAATATTTTTAGCTCTTCTACTTTTTCTTTCTCTGCGAAAATAGTGTAGACTTTATTATTTTACAAAATATGAAATGCAACACATGAAATTCGCTGGATCCAACAAAGATTAGTGAACGACGTATAATATCACTAGCTTAGTCAAGTCGTAGATTAGTCATTCACCAATACAGAAAATTTGTAGTATTATATAAAAGATATATTAAAAAAACGAGAAAATCAATTCTGACATTTAAACGAGCTAGAAATTTCAAGAATCTTTCCAAAAAGATTCTACTAGGAACTATTAAACGAGCTTGATTAATATATGGTGTTACACCCATATAGAAGATTCACAAATGTTTTCTAACTATCTATATTTAATTCAAAAGAGATATCATAAAAAAGGAATGTTTTAAATATGTTGAATAGGATTTATGTCAAATAGTTTATTATTATACCTAAATTTCAATTTTAAAATATACCTCAAAATATTATATTCACAAAGGGTTATAGGCGAATGTTTCCATTTCCTTAACATGGACACGGCACTGATCATAATAATAAGAAAAAAGAGTTCAAAGTAAAAAAAAAAAAAAAAAAAAAAGGAAAGAAGAAAAGCAGAGAATCTAACAGCACTTATCACCTGAAAGCCTTGTGAAAAGATTCCTACACCACCAAGTTACTTACAAGTTTGGCTCCTGATCGAGTCCACACACACACCCTTTTGACTGTTTTTTATCCACAGCCAAGAAAACCAAGAACTGGAATCTTCCAAGCCCTTTGATATCAAACTTCTCTCTCTCTCTCGCTCTCTCCTTTCGTTTAACCCCTCACAGATTCGGAGTTGATCTGACCACCCCTTGCATGAGACGCCGACTCACTAACAGCCGACGGTTTACGACCAAAGTTTAATAAATAGTTCCTCTGGTCGTCACTGGTGTGACAGAGACTCGCACGTAAAAGCTCAGCAGGCATCTCCCTCTTTATCGCCAGCTCCAATACATCCGCTGCACTCCCTTGGTTCTGACTTCGGATCGTCTCATACTTGCTCCTACAGTACTTGGTAAGAAGGTTGAAGAATTCATCAAACGAGGCTCTCCAGAGACCATCATTAGGATTATTACCATGGCTCACTCGAGGAACCACCACTACTACTTCAGCAGCTCTCTCAAGAAGAGATATCAAGACAACTGAAGCACCGTCCCCAGCAGAACTTCCAATAGGACGCAGAGGTGGCTGCTCTGAAGAACAAACTACAGCTGCAAGGCAAGCACTCAATGCTCGGAGGTCCATGGCTTGAACGCAAACCGTGACTGCTTTGGCAAGATCAGCTATCGTCTCTGCTGCTAGAGTATCTGAAGGCAGGCCACCGAATAGAAACCTCAAGTGGCGGAATACAGCCATACAGACAACTCGAGCAATCTCAGTACCAGGAACTAGAAGTTGTATGTACTTTGTGAGCATTTTCCTACCCTTGGGAAGAGTTGCTATACGTAGAAAGACAACGTCGTCCTTAGAAGTCAACCCGGATTTCTGACCCGTTTTGCTGAACGGATCAGCAAGTTGAAGTGCTGTCGCTAATCCTTCTAGCAGTATCTGCCGCTTTCTCTTGACCTGAGCACCTCCGTCTTGAGGTCTAGTTGATTGGAGAGTCCTGTCAATGTCAACTATGTCAATAAGAACTCCAAGAGCATCTTCAATCGTGACCCTCGCTGCAACAAGAGGTTCCTGCTCCAAATGTTTTCCTGAGCCCTTATGATCCGCGCTTCCATCGTTGAAAACAGCAGAAGAGTCAACCTCGAGCAACGCACGTGGCCTGCGAATAGAAGGAAGTGTAATCTTTCCAAGGGCATCTACATGAACTAGTGGATGCTGTTCAGAACTATTACGAGACCGAGGCTGGTGGTCTTTCAACTGAGAAGGATAGAACTGAGAGACTGCTTTAGATCCGGCAGACTTCTTGGCAAGCTGAGCTTGGTGGTAATAATCATTGACATAAGGATCATTGCTGTGTGAATTAGAATGCTGCATCTTGAGTATACTCTCTATTTCTTCTGAAGTCATGTACTTTGATCTAAACTGCAACCCACTTTCACTTTTCTGACTAGCTGCATCTGATGCCTGTTGGGAGATGCCTCTGTTTTTCCGACTTCTATGAGATGACTTATGTTTGTGTTCCCTAACTTCACCAACTCCAAAAGAGACTTTACGTGATGGTGAAGGATAGGAACTATACATCTGGGACTGTAGCGCCGCAAGTTGTGCATACGACTGTCTCTGCTGAAGGGCGATCAATTGTTGCGACATAAGACCATTTCGAGGAGGCAACTGTTGATGCTGTTGCTGCACCAGGCTATGTAATAAACCAGAATGATCACCGTGCAAAAGACCAGGATCAGTGACCCAATGAGGTTGAACCATGTTACCAAGCGTAGGACCGCACGAGGCATATCTAGCCAAATTACCACCATAGTGGGGCCTGTGCGACATTCCTGAAAGATGAAAACTAGAATTTGACAGCGGCGAAGGTGGATTATAGGTGAGCTGGGTACCACCAGGAAGAGAAGGAGCGCGGTGGAGATTTCCCGGTGAAGCCTGCGGAGATCTGCTACCAGGTGGGGGAAAGGAGGTAAAAGCTGATTCTGGTACAATTATTGGTTCACTATTGTAGTGCTGCAGCTGTGGTTGCTGCTGAGGATAGGAGGATGTCCTGTACAAAGGTTTTGAATGAGCTGATGATTGTGGCTGTGAGGACCATCTATTAGCCTCTTGATCTTGTTCGTCCAACCAGCTTGTGAGCTCTGTGTCGTGTGTCCAATCGGTAGCAGAAGAGCCTAGAGATAAAGTACAGTCAGAAAAGTTAATCTGATGTTTCAGACGAACGAATACTGAATTGGAACTTAAAATAACCACAACACCAGGAAAAAAAACCACAGGATTTCTTCAGCTAACACGACTTATCTCTACAATCCAACCTTTCACACCAAAAAGAGACCAGGTCATACTATCTGGACTCGAAAAGGATATAACAATAAGTCTACTGAGTAAAAAAGCTAAAGATTATTCAAGCTCAGATGCCAGTTTTGGCAAAAAAGGGGCAGAGAAAAGGAAAACTGAAGAACAAGAAATATACCAGGCTTTGAAAAGAACCTTAAAGGTATACAGTAATAACCAAGTTAGGAATTTAACTCACTCTCTCTTGAAAAGGATCCTGATCCTCCTCTGTCACCAATAACTCCAGGGTGCTTGGGTCCGGTAACAACTCTGTTTAACTACACAAAATGAGAACAGGAAGAGTTAAATCACTGACAATAAGTCAAAACTAAAACAAGAAACTGAAAAAAAAGCAACAGGTATATGCATGACCCCTGACATGGTTTCACTAGCTTGCCAGGGGGAAAAGAAGTTAATTGTTACATGAGGGTCATGGAAATTAAGATATTGATATCATAGTGTCTGTGAATAAAAAGATGCTAACCTTTGCAAAAGTGGTCGCAAGATCATCCAAGTCAGACAGTGATCCTAAACCTGCACCCTGGAATTATCAACATGTATGCATTAGTAAAAAATCTTCAACCATTTCTCTACTGCATGTAGTATCAAGAAGTTAGCTTTCAACAGAGAAAGCACATTTACCTCTCCTTTATCAAACAAGTGATACTCATCATCATCAGCATGTCCAAGAACAGGAGCGATCATTTCATCATCGTCAATCCCTCCCAACGACATTTCGTCCAGATTTTGACCAAAAAACTCATATTGAGATGCATCAAAGAGTGAACTATTTTGATCTGCAGATACAAAAAACAAACAATGTTAGTAATGCATGGGTAAAGTTCTGGCCTTTGATAAAAGTAATTACAATCATATAGCAAAAAGCCTACCCATTTACAGGATTAACTAAAAATACAATTTTTGAAGATAAGTTTTTGAGTATTCGAATTGGTTTGGCATTCATGCATTGGAGCATAAGAACAACAAGTAAGCAAACCCGTAAGCCTTCAAGGTTAATCCAGTACAAGAAACATCAGATCCCGTATACAAATATTGTTTATAGAGAAATTCACATGACACAAATTCAATCAAAGACGATATAAGCTCAGTGACACAAATCATAGAACACACAATCACAGATGTTTAGCATAAATCACATCCCTTTCTACGATTTCCTCACTCGCAAACGAACCAAGCAATACACAAAACCGGATCCAAAACCAGCTTAAGCAGCTAAATCACAAAGAGGAGAAAGCAACATCCTTCGATGAGATTACAAAAATGAAGACGAGGAGTGACCTGAGGAAGCACGAACAAAGTTGTACAAATCCCTGGAATCGGATCTCTCCATGATCAACAATTAAACAAGAGGTTTCAATAAAGCGAAGCTCTCGAGAAGACAAAAGGGCATAAGAGAATCCTGTTCCCTCCCTTTTTGCGCCTAGGGTTTTCCTAATCTTCAGATGGGTGGCTTCTTAACGAAAGATACGAGAGAAAAACACAAAATTTAAGAGAAAAAGGGGTTGAGTTAAAAAAATCAGCTGAGATTGCTGCTAGGGTTTTCAATTTAAGGGAGATAAACACAAGTATAAAGTTGAAGGAAAATCTCTCTCCGCGATAAAAAAGAGAGAGAGAGAGAGAGATAGAGAAAGGAAGAGCGAATGAAGAAGAAGAAAGCAATGGCCTTTTTTTTGTTGTTGTTCTGTTTCCTTCGCCGTGTGTTACATTGACACATGACCTTGCCAAAGCAAATCCACACTCGGTTTAATCAATCTTTATGTCTCTTTTTATTTTTTGAGAAATCTTTTCTCTTTTAATCTGCTTCTCAATTTTCTCTTAATTAATAAATTAGTCCTAAATCAGTAAATGGTTGTTAAGAAAAAGCATGCAATGGTTAAAAAAACATACATAAATCTGAGTCATCTCTGACATATCTAATCGTTCATAAATCATATTTATTACGTAGGAAATTAAAGAGAATTTATGGGAATATAAATTTTAGATACACTTTCTATGAATTTTCAAATAAATTAAGGATACACTTTTTCAAAAAATATATTTTGTTGTGATTTTTTCGAAGTTTCTTTTTGTTAAATTGTAATTATAATCGTTTATTACATCATCATGGATGGTTTAATAGTTAGCAGACTAGAAACTTCACACAAACTTGTATCCGCATAATAGAACTGGAGAGCTAATATATAGAGCACTTATCACTTGGTTCTGTCTAAATGATGCTATGCTTTATCTGCCCGATCCCACCGATTCTTTTATTCTTGTGATTTAAGGGCCATTGCTTTACTTGTTCCAAACTCAACCAAACTATAAATTATAAAAACATTCAACACATAGACTTATTATTTATATATCAACTTATATAACTGTACGACACGTTACATTTAGTCCATGTGGATGTATTTCGTCCGGTCGGTTCAGATCGATCTCATTATGGTCCACTTCTTTAAACTATGAATATTGTTTGCCGTTGTCAGTTGTATTCTCGTTATGTTTCAGAATTACCAACTAAACTTGAGATTAATGATTATAAAAATATTAATGTTTACACGCTGTTTTACAATGGAAGTGTTGAGAGAGAGAAAACCAATTAGAAGCATATAACAAAGTGAGGTTATTGCAAAGTAAACACACAATCTGAGGAAGGTAGTATACAATCCTAAAACAGCCAATGCTTCTTTCTGGGTTTTCTTGTGGGAAGATCTGGAAGAGCAAGAACTAATAGTTCAGAAAAACATGGAGATTGAGATTCAGAAATGTCATGGAGATATAGTTAACTAAAGATGATGATAAATGACTTTTAAATAAAAGCAGAGTTGATGGAAGAGACTGACTCTTACCTCCACTAGAGTATAGCGAATTGTAATGTACTTCGCTCCAGAAGCTAAGCCAAGCCTCTGCAGAACAGAAGTTTAAAACGGTTAGGACCGAGTAAAGTTGGCTTACAGTAAGAAGGCAGAAAGAGAGGTTTTGTTTTTACCTCTAAGAGGGTTCTTGTTATGAGGAAGTATCTCGATGTAGGATTGTTCCCGAAAGGATGTGACTAAGCAGATCTTGGCTTCGAACTACAGTAATGCTGAGTCAGCAGTCAGTCATTCAGGTAAAAAGAGAACGAAAATGTGAGCGAACAAAAGGTGGAAGTTTGTGATGATTCCTCAAGATACAGTTGCTGAATAGATGATTTGATCTCTGAGGTGTATTTATAAACAGTTCTAGTCTTATAGTAAGCTCAAAAGATGATACTTTCTTTATAAGAACTTACACGATCTGCAGCAGCTTGAAGAGTAACGTGATCTCCCCATTCACCTGGTCTAGTTGCATCCAAAATTAATTAGCAAAAAGAATGATTCCGAGAATAGTTATTCACTTGCTGACACAAGAAAAATTAAGTAAATCAAAGACGTCTCACTTTTTCATCTTCCTGGTGTAGTGTCTGTATTTCATTGGCACATATCCTTCGTATAACTTACGTTGCTGTTTTAACTGAAAAAACGAACATGCTAAGTCAAAACATTTTCAGTACTAACTAATCAAGACAGGCAAATCATTCAAGAGAACCCAAGTCCAGAGGAGTTCATAACTGCTAAAGCTGAAAAAAATTTCCGGAGGCTGAATAACCAAGTCACCAGAGACAGGAAACACAGCCTAAGTGATGCTTCTAGATAATTTTCAGAAGAAGCAAGAGTAAAGTAATACAGCTAGTATCTAAACTAAACAGTCATCCGTAAAGACACTAACTACAGAGCTCGACATTCTTCCCAGAACAGATCTA
The DNA here is from genome assembly GCF_000478725.1 of Eutrema salsugineum. Taxonomy (NCBI): domain Eukaryota; kingdom Viridiplantae; phylum Streptophyta; class Magnoliopsida; order Brassicales; family Brassicaceae; genus Eutrema; species Eutrema salsugineum. Next base: position 1,167,638 of record NW_006256885.1, read on the forward strand.
TTAGTTTAGGCACAAGAATGGTTCTCAGACAGTACCTGCTTTACAATATGCTTCCTAACATGTTTATGGTAATCTGGATTGCGGAAAAGCTGATCCGCTAAAGCTCGGAACTGGCAAACAAGTATGATAGATCAAATCAATACAAATTTTTTTTTGAAGAATCCTCACAAGGTCTGGATGTTTCAGACGTACCTGGCAATTTCCATCTCCCTCCATTTGTAGCTCAGCTAAACCATATGTGGCCAGCCTGAACAAAAACAAGAGACCATCAAGGATGATCCAGACTTACAAAAAACCGGTTTTTGAGTACTACGTATACAGATTTAAGGCAACTAGTTTTCCACCTTAGGCGTCTAACAAATAAATTATCTAATCAGGATCAAATCAAGAATGCAGTAAAGAATATGGAAGACACTAAAGGAACGTTTTGTAAGAAGATAAGAACCTTCCAGAGAGTAGCTCATGGTCTAATGTTGCATCATTTATATCAGGTATTTCCCTGTTAACCCGAGGAGTGTGCTGCCAATACGAAAATATGAAAATATCACCCAACACATTCAAGCTAATATATGAAGATTAGGTAAAAAGAAGTTTATCTATTTATCATACTGGGATAGAATCTAAATGAGATAGTCTCTTCCCAAGCTTTCCCTCTCTTCTCAAGGTCTCATCTTCTGCTAATATACGTGCAATGGTTTGATCATCCTCTGTATCCGCCACACTGCTACTAAAACTCGAATTCGAGCTCGCACTTGTACTGCCCCCTGCTCTTGCACTTGCACTTGCGCTTGCACTTGCAAATGGATTCCTTTTGTGTTCATCCATGGTATTTGGATTCTATACTAGATACAACCTAAGAAGCAAGACAAAGAGTATCTGTATCTCTGATCAGTTCGAATGGCTTAAGCTTCTCGAATTGCGCAACAAAAAAAAAAAAAAAAACATTTCAGTATGAGATCATAAACGCTTTCTTAGGATCTAAAGCCAAACCCACCAAGACGAATACTTAAAGATGAAACCTTGATCTGGAGAAACGTAACAAAAGACGATAACTTTCCATTTAATCGCACAAAATCAAAGAAACCCAAACCAAAGATCAAACTCATTCAATCACCCAAATTTCAAACTGAAACCAAAAAAAAAAACTCAATTTCCACCAGCGATTTTGAAATGTTCGACACTACCAGAAACGGAATTAAAACCCCTAAAATTGATCCGATGTTCGACCAAAATGGCAAACAAAAAATCTCAGATAATTACCCAAATTCAGAAACCGACAATCAATCCGTTCGCTTGACTCGGCAAAGCTCGATTTCCCAAAATTTGATCAAAATCGTGAAAAAAGAGAGAGAAACTTCAGGGAAGAAAGACTGCAAAGGAGAAGGTGAAAAAGGTTCTCTCCGACGCGAGATTACTGCAGACAAAAGAAAAAGAGAAGAAGGAATCGTTTGTCTCCTGCGAGAGATATTTCTTCTTCTTTTTCGTGATTTCTTCAAGACTCGTTTTCGTCTTCTTTGGCGGTCAAAGCAAACGTCAGCCATTTTTTCTTCTGCTCAGTTGTACCGCACGTGTGCCGCGTGCGTGTCTCTACGATTTTTTTTTGTCGTCTAATTATTTTTATTTGTTTCACATCGAATATTCACTTAAGCTGTGTATTATATTACATACATGTTGCAACTTGGTTGGTTGCCAACCTAATGAAAAATTTGTTTTGGTTCACAATTTTTTAAAAAAAATTTACATAAATATTTTGGTTTCCAAATTGTAAAACAAAAACAAAACTTAGTAATATGTTTTTAAAATTGTTTATAGTTCTCAAATTTTCAGATCCGACTTGATTATATATTTAATATAAAAAAAATAGTTTAATAATTAATAGAAATAGAGTATTATTAAAGCACACACATGACAAGTCCAACATAAATCCACAAATCTATATGTTATACAAGCCCATGTTTGTCTAGCTAATGTAATTAGGGTTCCAAGCAAGTAGTTTCATATATATATGCTCTTATGAAGAACATTATTCGTAACTTTGGAGAGTTGCCTCCCCTTCTCTCATTTTCAATATATCGATCAAATGTTATTGAGTTTTTGGTGACAATTTTAAAGCTTTTTCCCTCTTTTATTTTCTTGCACGATAAAACTCTATGAGTTACTTATTTTATAATCTTGATTTCTGTTTCAATGTTCTCTGAAGAGCTTAAATCTTTTTGGCTTGAACTCTCCTACATAGTATCAGAGCATGTAGGAAAAACCAAACCAAGTAAATTAAAGCTTTCACAGAGGTTGTCTACATGAAATAGCCAACTGGTTTTGTTGACAAAGAACACCCTAATCATGTATGGTTACTCTGTAAAGCTCTTTATGGTCTTAAACAAGCACCAAAAGCTTGGTTTGAAAAATTTAGCAACTACTTGCTTGAATTTCGATTTGTTTGCAGCAAAATCAAGATCGCTGTTCGTTTATGCACATGATCGTGATGTCATCATGTTACTACTCTATGTTGATGACATGGTAATTACAGGCAACAAATCTTCTGCTATGACCAAGTTTCTTATCGACATCAACAAATCTTCTGCTTGAACTTGTGTATAAATTTTAAGCTCAGTTGTAATGGAGTCTTCAAGCTTTTGAAAAATGAATTTCAGTTCAAAATCTCTTTGAGTTTCAAAATCCTTTCATTTGAACCAAGAATAGATTCATAGAAAATGGGAAATAGCTCTAAAGAGCTTTATTGAAATGCAAGGAAAATAGAAAGAACATAAAACTTAAATTGTCACCAAGATCAAAAGAATTTTAGATTGTTATCATAAAATGGAGAAGAAGGAGAGTTGTCGACCCAACTCTCAAAAATTGTTTACAAAGATGCATTTAACGAAATATATATATATAATCTAAATTAGTCTAGAAACCCTAGTTACATGGATTTGAGAATAACTATTGGGCTTTGCGTTTAGCTTTTCGTGTATGCTTCAATAAGTATTTCAAAGCCGATACTATTGAGTATTGACTTTTACTTCTTTTCAAGATCATTGAAGATGAAGAAATTCTTCTGAAATCAATCTCCATTATACAAATGCGTATAAGGAAAACGTTGTCCAATTGACATTACTTTTTGCTCACAAAGAGTCAAATATTTTCGTTTATGGGGTTAAAATGCGTCCACTAAAGCAGCTCCATACTAAAAACAATCAATATAGTTATTTAACATTAAACCCAAAAAACAACTAATATATATAGCACCAAATAAAAACTCCGATCAATGGTTGAATCAACACATCATTGATTCAATGATTTTTTCGAAAAAAAAAATTACATTCTCACGTGCTTATTCTTGATCATGCAACAGTTGAATCAAATCAATGATCATGTACTAATACTGGTATATAAAAATATAACAATTATGATGTATTATTCTCCCAATTATTCATATCTCATCCTTGAAAAGTGAATCCAAACACAAACGAGCTTCATAATTCCCCATTGCTCTATCTTTCAACTTCTTCAATCTCTCACCCATCTCTTTATCCTCCATTACTTTCCTCAGCCCATCTTCAACCTCTTTCTCTCCAAACCCGCTCATTCTCACCCCAATCTTCCACACATCCACAATGTATTTACAGTTCACAAACTGGTCTCCGGCCACCGGATAACACACTAGCCTCCGACAACTTGCCACCGCCTTTTGTACAAACAAATTTAAACACATTAATTGTTTATGTATATATGTTACGTATTAGAAATATGTTTATATGTAATAATGTAAAGTGAAATTTAACAATATTTATATAAAGACATTTCATGGAAACTTAGTTAGGTTTGAAATAGTGGGTTGGTATGTACCTCCATGGTCGAGTTCCAGCCACAATGAGTCACGTAACAACCCACTGAATCATTTTTAAGAACTTCGATCTGCGGGGACCACGGCACGATCCGTCCTTGGTTCTTGACTATGGTGACTCTATGCACAAACCCTTGTGGCAGTCCTTCCTGCCAAACCCGGTTTAGAGCCCAAAGGAACGGTCTTCCTGACGCTTCCAAAGCCAATGCCAATGTTCTGATATTCAATTCTCCTATAGGAGAAACCCAACTTCCAAATGAGATATAAATGACTGAGTTTGGCTTTTGTTCTTGGAGCCAACCAAGACAAGATCTGTCTTCTTCCCAGAAGCTAGGATTCTTAGTTAAGATTATATTATTTGCTGCTGCTTGGTTATGCAATGGACCGACATAAAGGATTTGAGGGTTTAGACGACCGTTGTTTTCTTTGTTGAATTCTTTAAAGAATTTATCCTCATATTCGTCTTTGAATGAGTTTACCAATATCCATCGGAGACTTTTTGCTCGTTCTAGAGTTCTTTGCCAAAACTTGAACCGTCCTTGTTGGGCTGCCGGAGTTCCGATCAGCCACAGTAGATCTCCGGCGGATAGGAGCGGTTGCTGTGGTAAGACTAATGGTTTTTCTGGTTGACGTGGACAGCCTACATAGCAATGTGCAATTATTTAGAAACCAAGTGAAAATAACAAAAGAAAGATATCGTGTTTGACGTTCATATTGTTTGAAAATTACTTGTGACTCATTCTTATTTCTTTGCTTAATTCTTCTCTAACGTGAATCAAAAGAAATAGACGTAAGCTTCGCGGAACCACCAAGATATTATTAACACGTAAGATGGATTAATCACACCGATTAATTAAATGCTATCTTGTCTTTAAACGGTCTACGTCTCTTAAGTTCTGTTCAACTGTTTTACACTCAAGATGTCTTTCAAAAAAGAAAGAAAAATAATCTTATACTCAACTTTCTAACTTCTTGGTTTTGTTAGAAAAAAAAAAAAACTTTCTAAATTCTTGGCAATATATTATGAAATTGACTAAAAAAAAAAAACATGCTCTATATATATATCCAAACTACGACACTGGACATATATATATATATCATATCTTATTTGAGTTCAATCAAGATGACAATGCCACTAGGCACTAGATAAACATTTAAAAGATGTTTCCGTCCACTTGGTTGGTATTATTAAATAAAAAAATACTAACTGTTAGAGATATTATTTTATTTCATCAACTATACATTTAAAATACATATGTTTGTACTTTATTTATTAAAAAAATTTAAAAACTATGCATGCTTTACGTAATCGATTTGTATACGGACGTAGTAATTTAGATAGGCTTTCTTTGGGTATATAAACTGCTTTTTATAGTATAAGCTATAGGAATATGAGGTAAACAGTGATACAACGTAACATGTGCGCATTTACATCCAAGTAATGTATTATTTTCTTCATTAGAAGTAAATGTTCTGCATATTCATTCCCTTGTGTATGTAGGTGGACATAATTATTCAATAACGCTGCGTCTTAGGCGCTCGAACTCATGTGGATATCATTGGTTATTCAATTATAACACCTTGTATGTTAAATCTGATAGTGTGCGTGTGTCATTTGAATACAACTATGTTAAAAAAAAATCTGTCAACTAAAAGTAGATATAATGTATATATTTATATAAGTGAATACTATTTAATTGGCATTTTTCTCAAAATGGAAGTATATGTAAATTAACCATTGTGTCAAAATAATGCAACTTACCTTTTTGGGAAACTACGCCTGTCCGAACGAGCTCCGGTATGGCCTCGATCATACGGTAAGCAGCAAACATCGCCGGCCAGAAACCCGCGACCGAAACACCACACCGATCAGCCACTCTTATGGCCCAAGAAGCCAACAAATCAACCACCACACAAGCCACGGCCACGTCTTCTTCAAGAAGAAGCCGTTCGAGCTGAGAAGGCATGATGTTCTCCATCGACTTCTCTATCGAGAAGAAGTCCGAGGGAGGTGCATCCGGACGTTCTTGACCGTCGGATAAGGCCAAGAACGTGATTCCAAGATCCTGGTTACTTGTCGAGATCCGACGGTGGATAGACTCGGGAGTCATAACGACAGGGGAGAATCCACGGCTTAGGAAGCTGGCTGACGCGAGGTGGAGCATCGGTGTAACGTGGCCTTGCGCCGGGTAAGGGATAAATATTATCTTCGGCTTTTGTGTTACTCTCATATCTTTCTCTTTTCCTCAAACTATGAGTTTGTGTTTTGATAATGTATATGTTATTAGTTATATGATAGTGAATTCGGGTTATATAAGGAAGAATGGAAGATGAAAGCTAGATAAATTATTAATTCAATTTTATTGCACACCAGGCATGTGCTATATTGACTCAACCAATCTGTAACTGATATATATATATATATATATATATATATCAGTCGACTTCCCCTATAATGAATGTGTGTTCTCATAGTTCTAGTATAATAATATGTAATCATTAGAAAAGGCGTCCAAACAAATGTACTCATTAGAAAAGATGAAACTCGAAGACAAAAAAATTTCTAAGAAAAAATTTCTATTCCAGTTGTTAAGCCGTTACTTGTGCATTGGTCACTTGAAATAAAATATATGATTATATCTTTATCGACATATATGTTTCCGGTATGGACCACCGTTTTGGTCATATATATATCTTCATCTACTATATATTAATATTACAAACGCACATACAATGTGAATTGGAAGTTGAAAAAATAATGTGAATTGGTAATCTTACAGAGGCTGCATTAGAAGAAATATTCTTATATGAAATGAAAATCATGTTTTAAATCGAATATTAAATATTAAATAAGGTTAATTGTAATTAAAAGGTGGTGATTCAGATGTTAAATTTTTTTAAGTGGCAAGGAAATTTTTTTTTTTTAAATGGATTTTGCAAGATATGATATGATAAAAGACAGTCGTGTATGGAGATGTGAATTCGTACGTAGGACTTGTATTAGTATACGATATACCATGACTGAAAAGGCAGATGTTTGGTCAGTAAGCAACACTATTTAATATTCTGCATATTAAATGAATAATAGTTATTTTAATGATTTGGATTACAAAGATTAGGCTGTCAAAAAAAAAAAAAAAAAGAGAGTACAAAGATTAGTAGTCGATTAGCTGGATTGAGAGATCAAAAGCCGTTGAAGAAGGAGATCCATGATCAAGACTTGCCACTTTGGCACTATTGAGTCCCTGGTTTCTGGAATCTTTAAAGATCTCACGCGGTGGATTTTACAGACTCATCCATGTCGTTATTTATTTTCTAAATTGTAATTATTTCATTCAAAATAAAAATAATCAAGTGTTACAAATTAAAACGCGTTAACAAATTGTTCGACTTAAACAATTGGTCCATAGCAAAAAAGAATGAAAAATATGGAAGTAAAACTAATCAGTATTAGAATCAATGCCAGTCATTGGCGTCAATCCAGTAGCGATAAGAAACTTGAAAACTTGAAAGAGAGTGAAGTTGAGAAATGATTAGAGCAAAGCAAAAGGAAGGGCTGAAGAAGCGTCTACAATACAAACGGAAGCTATTTCATCCGGCGGTTTGAAGAGAGAACTTTTCCTCAAAGGAGATAAAGGAGACCCGAACAATGTGCTTCGTATATATATTCGATGAATAAAAAATCATCATCATGTGAAAAGTGGTATGTTTGGCCACAAATCAAAAAAAAGGTTTCCAGTGTTAGTTTTACAAAAATTATTATTGTACTAGTTTTTAAAAAATACTATTGTATCTTGCATGCATAGATATAATATGAACGAATCAAAGGGTGTTAGGTAACACGAAACAAAGATGTTTTGAAAGACAGTCCGAGAATGGAACGCTAGCTACGGGCACATATAGTTCGTGTCTGTCCGTACAAAATATATACCACCAATATGACAATATCTGGTGTGATCAAATTCCTGCATGTATCTTAATAAAAAATTAAAAATCTACATTATCTCATTTATGTAAAAGATCTGAATTTCGTCCATTCAAACTGCGCGCCATAATACTCTATTCTCTCTTTTTATTTTCTTCGTAATTACATCCACAAACAACTTGTATGGCAAACTCTTCCTTTTGAACATTTTGCAGGCTTTCGATCTTCCTCAAATCTTTGTTGGTTGGATTAAGGAATGTATTTCCTCTCCTTGCTATTCGGTTGCTTTAAATGGAGAATTGGTTGGATTCTTTCCAGGGAAGAAGGTTTACGGCAGGGCGATCCTATATCTTCGTCGCTCTTTGTCTTAGTGATGGATATATTGGCAAAGGATCTCGATATTGCTATTCGTTCCAATCTTATTACTCCTCATCCGCAATGCCTTGATCCTTTGGTATCGCACCTCAGTTTTGCCGACGATGTGCTCATATTTTTTGATGGAACTGATCGTTCTCTGGAAGGCATTCTATCTGTGTGCCGTGGGTTTCAGGAGGCTTTCGGTCTTGCTCTTAATTTGAATAAATCCTTCTTATTCTTGGATGGAAACAATCTTCCCTTGTCTCGAGTGTTGGCGGAACGGTTTGGTTTACAGCTGGGTGCTTTACCTGTTCGCTATTTGGGTCTTCCCCTTATACCCCACAAACTTAAACCTCAGGACTTTCAACCCCTATTAGACCGAGTCATTTCGAAAATCTCTGCTTGGCCTGTTAAGAGGTTGTCTTTCGCTGGGAGACTTCAACTACTTCAATCTGTCTAGTGTGGGATCATCAATTTTTGGGCAGCAGTTTTCCCTTTACCTAAGCGTGGTCTTGATGCGCTGGAGAAGATATGTAATTCTTTTTTGTGGAACGGTGTTCCATCCTCCGCTCGTGGTGCCAAGGTTTCATGGGCTTCAGTTTGTACTCCAAAAGTATCTGGAGGTCTTGGATTAAGGAGTTTGCAGGATGTAAATCAAGTGTACGGCCTTAAGTTGATCTGGCTTCTTTTTGCTTCAAATGGATCGCTTTGGGTTGCCTGGGTTAGGAAAGTCATCATTCGAGGAAGATTGTTTTGGTCAACCGATTTTCAGCATTCCGGAAGCTGGATCTGGAAGCAACTTATGAAGCTGCGGGAGTTGGCCAGACCATTTCTATTTTGTCATGTTTCAAATGGGAACCATGCTTCGTTTTGGCATGATGATTGGAACTTGTTGATACCGAGTATCACACAAATAGTTTTTATTGATGTTATAGCTGAACTCAAGATGAGCTGCCTACGTACCCTTGAGAAGGGATCAAGCCATTCGTAGTTCATATTACAGAGCGAAAAAGAGGATGTATTCTAGGGTTTTCTGCGGAGTTCTGAATGAATCCCCCCTTGAATGAACGAGGAGCTCTTTATTTATAGAGGTTGAAGCCGGTCGATTTTCCTTTTCCTTCTTGACTTGATAATGCAGATTTCCTTATTTCTTAGAGCAGATAAGAACAACTTCCTTTTTCCTCGAGGAATTATCTTCTGAGAATATTTCCTTTTTCCGGATAAGATCAGGAAATATTCCGCGGGTGAACCATCATAAATCGGGATTACTTGGGCCAATCTTGGTTCATACCGGGCTAAACCGAGGGTGCGGAGTACACCACCAACAGTAAGCCCCCCCCTCAGTCCGGCGAAAGAGTATATGTAAGAGTTCGGCGGATTTCGTAAGTACTTTTAGTCTGGTGTGAATTGAGATTGGTGGATTCTTGCGAAGCTGTTAGCTCGGCTTATATGAGTTTCGACTTAGTCTATTGCGAATTGCGATAATTCGGCTTACATTTGCGAGTGTTGTGAACTCGGCTTACGGTGAATCTGAGATGTTCGGCTTAATTTGTGCGAGTTAAATGAACTCGGCCTGGGGGACCCAAGTGAGCTTTCTCGTGCTGGAAGAGTGAAGTTCGAACTCTTGTAAACACACGATACGGACTCAAGGTTTCCTAAGTCGAACCAGAGTGTGCGAGATGGGCTCGGCTTATTGTTCTCGGTGACTTTAGGAATAAGTAATGCGGGACTGGCCCCGGCTTTAAAAATTGTGGATTCTTTCACCACGGCGCCATGTGGACGCTTGCGAGACGGATCTCGGCTTTTTGATGTTGCATTGTTGAGAAATGCTATCGAACAACTGGTCAGGTAGTCGATGTAATACCGATGAGTTCGGTTGGGACTGCGAACATGTCAGTTCGGCTTGGAGGGACGGACCCTGAATTTCAAAGGAGCTCGGTTGATGAGCTAGAAGAGGTTTGAGCGTGGTATAGCTCGGGAGAAGAGTGTATTCTGAGATGGCGGACTCAAGTCGATGAACTGAACTTGTCTGACTAACTGAGCTGTTGTACCGAACTGAAACTCGAAATTCTGAACAAAAACTGATCTGATCTGAAATGAACTGAATATGATATGCTGAAATTCTGAGCCGAACTAAAAATCTGAATCAAAACTGAAATTCTGAAATTCTGAATTTGACGAACTCAAGTTGATGACCCTAAATTCTGAATCCAGACGAACTGAATCTAAAGCCCAAAATCGATGAACCGAACTCAACTTCTAGAACAACTGTCGAACAGCAGCTGTATTGAAGTTCCGTAATTCTGAATACTGAGCCGAACTGATGGGTGATGAAGCAGACAGAGAAACAAGCAGAATTGAGGCTAAAGAGACGTGTTAATAGCATCTTAGTTCGGTAGGGGTGATGAAGCATGAGCTTAAGTGGGAGCTCGGAGCTCGTTTTTAGAAACAACTTTGGAGAAGCATAAGTTTTCGTGGGAGCTCGGAGCTCATCTATGGAGAGCTTTAGAGAAGCGTTCTCTTTTTCTTTCTTTTTTGCGAACAGTAGTTCGGCTTGAGGGACGGACCCTGTAACTTAACAGAATTGAGAATATTTTTGAACAATAGATAGTACCTGAATTTTAGCAGAGCTCGGTTTGACAAGCTAATGGAACTGGGAAGCTTGGTTTGACGAGCTAAGAGTAGCTTCCAGATCGGTGGATACCCCGAGCTTCTTTTTTGTCTTTTTAAGCCCGAGCTCAATATATTCATGTTGCATCGCTGCTTCCAAACTCTTATCCAGAATGAAATATCGAGGTGAGATCTTGTTTGTTTGTCGCAGCTTTTTATATTGGTGAATCATATTTAGCCGGAGCTATAAATTTTATAAGTCCTGCAATATTTGAATGAAATAGTGAAGATATCCATCTCTTAGAGATTTTGGATTATAGTACTTAGTAAAGAAGATGAAACTTAGCTTTTTGTTGGAGGTGCTTTAATGTTGAGCTCGGTGGAGACGATGTCAATTGCGAGGCCTTATGATTTTCACAGGTCCCACGCAAGGTACAGTACTGTGAAGTTGATGAGCTCGACAAGATAATGTCAAAAGCTGAAGTTTTTGACGACGTTCCCAAACTTGAACATATCCGCTAGAATTGTTCCATTGAAGATATTATTGTTGAGATCGAGCCAGATTAAGCATATGTAGAAGTCCAGCTCAGCTGTAAGGAATCTCCGTTGAGAAGGCATCATGAGGATATCATCCAAAGTGAAGATGGTGTGGGAGATGGATTTGGGAAATCCGAGAGGGAAAGCTGCGCCTGCCTTTCTCGCCATGGTTACTGAAGCAAGGAAGCGGAGAAGGTCGTGGAGAATGGTGAGGAATGGGCCAAAGTCTTCACATCATCTTGGGCCATAGAATGGGCCTTAACTCTCATGAATTCTCATGGGCCAGAAACCTAATTAAGCCCAATAGGAATGAGATCTGATTTCTCTGCAACACGATTTGGTTTTGGTGCAGGTGCGGCGGTGAGTAGCAGTGGCGAAGCCGGAGCTCCTGGAAGCTCGAGCGGTGGTGGCGACGAATGATGGGAGAGCTTTGGGAAGCTCGAAGCGATGGTCGTGATATGATCAGAAAGCAGAGAAAACGTCGAAGCTCGGAGTGAAATTCTCGGTGATTGGTTTTGCTATGGAGATTTCTCCTTGGAAAACGGAGATGGCGTCAAGCTCACTTTTTTTATATATATCTCGTCGTTGATGATGTAAGCAGTTGGAGGGGATGATAAGTGAGACGAGCTTTTGCAGGTCGGCTTTGAGACGTTTTAATAAAGACTCGTATCTTTGGGCGGTGCTTTGGATTAAATGGAGATCGGTTTCGGTCACCTTGGTTTGGTTCTTCATTGACTACTGGTGAAGTCACAAATCTCGACGAATTCCGTAATCATTTACTTCGTGATGTAACATTTACCGTCATAGAAACTTGTCTCTTTGCGAACTTGGGCTTCTTAGAAGTAGATTTTGTCAACTAGCAGATGTAGAGTTGACAAAGTTAATCTCCAATTTTGAGGTTTCTTTGCTTGTAATATGCCGATAGATGCAATTTCTTTGCTGGTCTTAACACGAAGTCTTCAATTCTTTCTTCTGGATAATAGCAAACGAGGTCAGCAGATGTTGAGCCGGGCTTGATGATGTGACGACGACGAACGATGGAACTCAGAGTCTCGGAGTGAGGTGTCTCCTAGTCCCTACTCCCTCCTATATATATTTTTTTTTTTTTGGAAAACAAACGAGCTTGGCTGCTTCCTTCTTATTTATGTTGAGCTTGATGTCTTGTTGAGGCATTGATGTCTGATGAGTTCAAAATGAGTTCGTGAAATGCCCTTTAAAGATTGGAGTCAGGATCTGTGAAACCGTTCTCCATATGGGTTTGAGCTTGCTCTTGAATAGAACTTGTTCATGGGCGAACATGTTAAAACGTAGGCTGGGGTACTTCATTTTTTGGTCTTTTTATCATCTCCAGGGCATAACAACACTTGTCTTTAGGTGATCATGGCGGTGGAATGACTTTCCTCTGTTTCTTGAATCGGTGAATTGGTGGAGGTGTTGAAGATGACTTTTCCTTTTTTTTTTAACAAACGAGCTTTGTCTTTGAATGAAAAGCGCATTGGCGATAGGAGAGATGCAGACATCGTCGGCTCGAGTCAAAAACAGAGAAAAGTCAGATCATAAGTTAGTCAATTTCCAATCAAGAAGCGTGAGAGATAATGACATAATCTTAAGCCAAGATGATTAACGTATTGATTCAACTAACGATATCAATTCAAACAAATAAATTAATGAAAATATGTGACTATGTATTCTTATTCACGATGTCGTTTTTTATAAGGGCTAAAATATGACGGGAGTTAGAGATATTAGAAATCCACTTAATTATAGTTATACTCGTTATGCAGCCGTATTTTTTGACCAAACAAACCAGGATGAACCGAACTAGCAAAAGATTCTTTTATCAATTATTAACTAATGATTCTGAGTCCATGTATTCAATAAGCGTGAAAAAGTATGAGAGGATAAGTATAATTCTAAACACTTATCTTTGATTGATAACGGATGACGGAGATCGGCTATTTGAAGAAGACGTTGTCGGCGTCAAAGATCCATGTTGGTCATAAGGAATCATAATCGATGGTCTTAGTTGATAGAGAGAACGAGAGAAGAGATTGGAGATACTGTTATTGTATCGTTTTTTTTTTTTTTAGGTTTTGAAAAATCTTCGTTCCCCCTTCCTGGCGCGCCAATTGTTGATACCGAGTATCACACAAATAGTTTTTATTGATGTTATAGCTGAATTCAAGATGAGCTGCCTACGTACCCTTGAGAAGGGATCAAGCCATTCGTAGTTCATATTACAGAGCGAAAAAGAGGATGTATTCTAGGGTTTTCTGCGGAGTTCTGAATGAATCCCCCTTAAATGAACGAGGAGCTCTTTATTTATAGAGGTTGAAGCCGGTCGATTTTCCTTTTCCTTCTTGACTTGATAATGCAGATTTCCTTATTTCTTAGAGCTGATAAGAACAACTTCCTTTTTCCTCGAGGAATTATCTTCTGAGAATATTTCCTTTTTCCGGATAAGATCAGAAAATATTCCGCGGGTGAACCATCATAAATCGGGATTAATTGGGCCAATCTTGGTTCATACCGGATTAAACCGGGGGTGCGGAGTACACCACCAACAACAGACCTCTTTAGGTCTTTTAATCCATCTTACTGGAGCTAATGGTCCTCGGGTTTCTGGAATATCGTCTCTTGCCAAGGTTTCAGATGTCATCTCTGATGGATCTTGGAGCATATCGCAAGGCAGACATCCTCTTTTGGTTCTTCTTCGTGATTGTCTTCCAGATGTCGTTCCAAACTCATCTTCTCCTCAACCTGACTCATTTTATTGGCGGAACTCTCCTAATGAACCTCCATCGACCTTCTCTACACACAAAACTTGGATTACTTTGCACCCTCCTCCTCCTATGGTGACTTGGTTCAACTCTGTTTGGTTCAAAGCTAGGATCCCAAAACATGCCTTCGTTTTCTGGGTCGTTATGCGGGATCGTTTGGTCACTCGTGATAAACTGCTTCGTTGGGGAATTAATGTTCTGCCCAATTGCCTTTTGTGCGATGCTGCTCCTGAAAATATGGCTCACTTGTTTTTCGGTTGTTCGTTTTCGACAGAGGTTTGGCATGCTTTCTTTACGCACGCTTCATTATCTCCTCCGGTTGCATTGGTCGATATTGTGAACTGGATTAAATCTCCATCCAGGAATGCTAAGTCGAATATTATTTCCAAGCTCATACTTCAAGCAGTGGTGTACTTTATCTGGAAGGAACGGAATTCTCGTCTGCATTCTGCGGTTCTTAAACCGTCTTTCGTCTTAGTCAAAGACATCCAGCTTCTCCTTAGGGCAAAGTTGGCAGGAATGGATCGTCATCTTCTTCTTTCTCGTGCCCAGTCAAGATCCCAATCCCAGAACTCCTCAGAATCTTTCATCTATAACTGGTATCGATTTATTCAAACCTAGTCTTGTGCTCGGTTTTGAAGATTAAATCGGTTGATGATTTTCACCCCCAAATGGTTACTTCACATGAGTTTCTAGTTTTTAGCAGATTAGTATCTTGCTCGTTTCATTGCTTCGTTTGTAATCGTTCAAAATGTTGTCCCTTTCGGGAAAGAGCAATGGAATAAAAGGAAAGCATTAAAAAAAAAAAAAATAGATTTAACGACCTATGTCACGTAATATACTCATAATGGATTCCTAACTTAACGAATTATTAAAAAAAAAAAAAAAACTTAACGAATTATAAAAATATATCGATAACTAGACAAACTTGTATAAAGCATATTTAGTTCTTTTTTGAATTGAACAAAGCATATGTAACTGGTTCATATAATCAACGAGAAGCAAGAAAGTCATCGATATTAGATTCCAAAATTACTTTAAGAAAGAACTAAAAAAAAAATCAAAAACATTGTTACATATAAATCAAGGATCACGGCACCAAAAATTAAACAAAACGCGAATCTTCAATATATAGTGGTCCAATCATAAACTTCTCTGCGCTCTTTTAGAACATTAAAACTTAAAACTAGTACTACATCATTCCAACATCATACTATGTGATTACTCTTTTGAATTTGAAAACAAACTATTTACTTTTATGCTTTTAGCACACGACATCTTAACTAATACACTAATAGGAGTATTTAGAGGACTTTTAAACAAACAAAAACTTAATATGTTAGCAGCCATATCTCAATGAATGATAATCTATGTTTTGATGCTGCGTAGTCAAAATTGAGCTCTAGTAGCATATAACTTTGCATCTATAAGTGAATACCGAATTTTCTGTACTTAGAAATTTCAAATAGTAGTTGACGCGTACTTTAAAGGACCATTGCAGTTTTTTTGATAAAAGGGTTGTAGATGTTTGTTGTTTAAAGGCGACGTCGTTTGTACAGTATTTGGTTGTCAAAGACAAGACAAAATTGAATTCTTATTTGATTAAAAGAATTGTTGATACTACTAATATAAGCACAAGTATTAAAAACACTATATTATTTATGTTTTAGCATATAAATTTGTAACTACTTGTAATTTGATAAAAGTTGAAAGCTTTGAAAAAAGCTTCATAGTGTAAAATATACCATTAAATATTGTTAAGATATCATAAGATTCTGTATTAGGCAATAAACTTTCATATAAAGGATGACTTAATTGAATAATCAACCACTCCAATAATCTTAACAAGTCCATACCTGCTTTAGTTTGTCGTCCGCATCACAGTCAGACAGTCTCTATCTATATATACATCACCAACGCTTAGAATTTATTTTTATTATTATAAAACTTCATAATATTCGTCTTCTTTAAATTAAAACCACAACACTCTCTCCTTTTCATAATAATCCTCAGCTCTTTACTTATCATTTAGTCAGAATGAATCCATCCGATCAAAATCAACCTCCAGGTAATCCTCCGAATTCTTCAATAAATTCTTTTTAATTCAATATAGAAATCCGTATCCAACAATTATTCTATAAACACCAATTAGATATGTAATTTTTGTTTTGATCAAAAAAAAAAAGATATGTAATTTTGTTTGTTTTGGAGAAAAATTATGAGATATGTGATTTAATGATCTATTTTAGTCGTAGTGGAGAAACCTTCACAGGGAACGTACACAAGTCCACCACCGATTGGTTATCCGACCAGAGACACGGTGGCGGGTGATCCTCCGGCAGCCACAGTGGAGACCAAGTCCAAGGGCGATGGGTTTTGGAAAGGATGGTATATATTTCTTTCAGTTTACTTATATATATATATGTATATATATATATATGGTTTGTTTCTAATCATCCATTAATCTTGTGCAAAATATTCATATAGCGCTTATTTTTTGGATGATATGAATCAAATTTTTTTGAGATTTCAGTATACCTTTAAAAAGTTTTATGAGGTATATAGTAATTCGAATTTTAGTAGTAAATACTGTTTACAAACTCAACTCGTATTGCAATTTTTTGGTAACAATCTGTCAAAAGTGCTTCAAAAAATAAGGGTCAACGTTATAGCTAATATTTTTCAACATTTTTAGTTTATGAAATTAATTTATATACTGGTCTTTTCTGGCAAAATTTTGTTTTAAAACAACTCGACTTCAAAGTTATCAGCTCAAAATTTTTTTTCTCAACTGAGCAACTATGGAATGTTACGTACGTCGCTAAAATAAAATTTATCTGTGTTTAGTTTTTCAGAAATTTTACTATGCTAAGTATATTATAAACTCATATTTCCCTACACATAAATTCTGAAGAAGGAAATAAAAAAGGGACTAGCATTGATTTATGTCGTGTCTTGTCTTTATGCAGTTGTGCTGCCATATGCTGCTGCTGTGTCCTGGATGCATGCTTCTGAGACTTCGGGATTACCGATTTCATCCAAATATATTGTTGTAATAAGAAAAACTCGATGATTATGTTGCTTTATTAATTACTCTCTGTCTGCTATGTGTTGTTGACTTGTTGTTGTTATGTTTTACAAGTGATTATATATATTTAAGTGAATTATGATCAGTTCATCGCACCATCAATTAATAACGAAGGGATGTGTTTCGATTCCTCAAGCATTTGTCAGTGACTTTGGTTTGGTTTGTCGAATAGCGTATAAAGCTTTAAGACCAAGCTTTAAGACCATTTGGCGAGAGATCTATTTTGAATTTTTCATCAAAATAATATTAATATTTCAATAAAAAATTAAATGTTTAGTTAAATTTTAATTAAAAAAAATTAAACCTAATAATCAAACATAAAAATTGAGAGTCTCTCAATTATTATCTCAAAATCTCTCAAGTAAGAGACTATTTCTATTCTTTCTTTTCATATTTTATTATTTTTCATTTTTTTAATGGTGAAAGATTTATTGAGAAACTTCCCATGCAGATGCTCTAAATCATGCATGGTAGCATGTATAATAGTATCAAATGGATAAGTAAACACAATGATTTATGATAACAACCATAAATATCAAGCTGATTGATTTTCACTTATCAAACTTCTTCAGGTTTTTATGTGGAAGTTACAGAAACATTTAGTTCAAATGTTCAATTTTAAACTCCATATATACAAATGGGACACGGGCACATGCATGGTCCATCTTCGATCTTCCTGTTTTTTTTTTTGTTGCTCAACAACAATTTTCATTTCTCTAATCAAATATTATAATGATGATAAATCAACCTCAGTAAAAGGGTTTTACTCGGTTTGGCATTAAAGAATACTTAGCAACACAATTTGTAAATGAAAGAGTTTCCTTTATTATTCGATCTGCTATGCTATTATTACATTCTATCTCGTATTTGTTTGTTGAGCTTGAGAAGCTCTTAGTTTATACCCTATGGTTTATGGCCATAGAATTCATATTCCTATTATATTAAAAGATACCATTTTTTTCATTCTAATTTTCTAATTAACGTATTACCTCAGTTTTTCATTTTAAAGTTTAGTATTTTTTGAATTTTAATATTTTGACCTTAATTTTGTAAAACAAAATCTTTTCTATTAAGTGAAATTTCTGAAATTTGTGTGTTTGGCCCAGCCCATTTTATATGGGTCGAATTAGATGCAACGCCTTTGCCTTTAGGGTTTTTTCTTAGCACACTATATAAAAACTCAAAACCTATTAGTTATCGTCTTCCGTCTCTGAAATTAGGGTTTTACGCCGGAAGAGGTTGAGAAGCCATGGTTAAGTTTTTGAAGCAGAACAAGGCGGTGATCCTCCTCCAAGGTCGTTATGCTGGGAAGAAGGCCGTGATCATCCGTTCGTTCGACGACGGAAACCGCGAGCGCCCGTACGGACACTGTCTCGTCGCCGGACTCAAGAAGTATCCGAGCAAAGTCATCCGCAAGGACTCCGCAAAGAAGACGGCGAAGAAATCGAGGGTCAAGTGCTTCATCAAGCTCGTGAATTACCAGCATCTGATGCCTACTCGTTACACACTCGACGTGGATCTGAAGGAAGTTGCGACTCTCGATGCTCTCCAGTCTAAGGACAAGAAGGTCGCTGCTCTTAAGGAGGCTAAGGCTAAGCTCGAGGAGCGTTTCAAGACCGGAAAGAACAGGTGGTTCTTCACCAAGCTCAGGTTCTGAGAACCGAGTTTCATTTTCCGTTGGTTAAATGTCTTCTTTTACTATCGAATTTATAATCTACTTTTTTGTATGGTTTAAGACCTTTGGTTTGAAAATGATTCTGGATTTTGCCTTAATTTATGTCATCAGTGGTTTAATAGCTGAATTAGCTTTGTGCGTTAGTATTTAATTATATTCTAGAAATGTTCTGCAAGATTAGATTTTCCAGTGTCACCGTGATGGTTTTGGTATTGAAGTGGCTTTTTTTTCTGAATTCATTTTTTTTTCAACTGTTATGAATCAATCAGGTAAATGGTTTGTTAGAGTGGATTCATGTTCTGTGTAATGCCAACGTAGTCTATGTCCTTGCATTTGGGACCATATTAGAATCATAAGAGCATGCATCAAGTTGTCACTCTTCACTTTATGGTTTAAGAGATCTTAATAACCAGCTGAACCAGAATTTTCTGAGGAGATCATATCTTTCTCATCTCCTTTGAAATGCCAAAAGATCATTGTTTATGGCTCTAGTCTTATCAGTATTTCCGGTATTGTTGTGTTTGTTCAATTGGAATCAAATGTCTTCTGCTCATACCTGAATTTAGAAGTTAAGAAGATGGTGATGATGTATAGTTTAAGAAGAGAAATAATTGTCTGAAACTGAAGTTGAACCTAATCACCTTGATAACTTCTCTCCATTTTTCACGATGTAAGCTATGTTCATATCTCTTGTTTCCTTTTTCAAGTTTCTCCCTTTCTTCTGTTTTCTATTTCCAACCTGAACGAACATAAAAAGTACAAAAAAAAGACATGAGGAAAACGTTTTCTGATGATAAAAAGGCAAAGATCAATTAGTCATTGAGAAAGACTTAGATGGCATTCATATCCAAATGTAGAGAGGCAGCTGCAAAGCTACACAAGCCATTGTCTTCCCCAAATAGATGAAAGAACAAACACAATAATAAGTTTCTTTAATTTCATTGAGACAATCTTTGTGTTCCCACTCTTTTTTCTTATGACATTTTGTTTGTTTAGTTGTATTAATGAGAAAACCCCTTAACATGAAAAAAGCCCTCAACATAGTACGAACAATTTTAAAGTTATATGTATTGCTTTCGCCTTTTAGGAAATAGCGAACGACTTGATAAACGTTTTTAACAGCAATTAATACCTATTTGTAAAGAATGTCATTAAATAATGTGATATGTGTTCATACTAAGAACAATGCATGTTACTTGTGTATATATATAGAGTGATAAGGTCACATAACAATATCACCACTTACCACAAAAGAGACAAAAAAACGAAAAAAGTGTATTGAATTTAAGAGAGGATGATAAGATCCAACTCAATGAGCTTCTTTCTTTGCACCATCCTTCTTCTCTTCTTCTCTATTCCAAGTTTCTTATACACTTGTGCTTCTCTTACACACGGTGTCTTCCCAACCAAAGGGACGCACTTCTCGAATTCAAAAACGAGTTTGAGCTTCGCAACCCTCCTAAGTTTCTTAATGAGTCTATACTTGATGGTAGTCTGACGTGGGCTGATGCCACTTCCTATCCAAAGACAAAATCATGGGCTAATAAGAGTGATTGTTGTTCTTGGGACGGTATCACTTGTGATGCAAAGTCCGGTGAGGTGATTGGGATAGACCTTAGTTGCAGCTGTCTCTATGGCCATTTCAAACCCAATAGCAGTCTTTTTAGGTTGCGACAACTCCGAAATCTAAACCTTGCTTACAATAATTTCAATGCCTCTCCAGTCCCAACTAGGCTCAACAAACTCATGGAGTTAGAAAGACTTAACTTCTCTCACTCTTCGTTTTCAGGTCAGATTCCACCAGAGATTCTTCATCTTACCAAGTTGGTATCTCTCGATCTTTCTTCTTCTTTTACGTTTTTTTTCAGAATCTGTTATTACTGAAAAGTCATTTCTTCATCAACTTGCACGGAACTTAACAAACCTTGAACATCTTCATATGAGCTACGTAAACATTTCCGCAGAAATTCCCCAGATAATCTCAAACCTAACCTCTCTAAGGTCAATCCACCTTCGTGATTGCCAGTTATTTGGTAGACTTCCTCGGAGTGTTCTTCTCAGTCCTACTATTCAATCCATTGATTTGGGTTACAATCCAGATCTTAATTCAACTCTCCCAGAATTCAATGGAAATAACTCTAGTCTTGTATATTTGGACCCCTCTAAAACATCTCTTTCAAGTAACATACCAGACTCCATCGGCAACCTCGAACACTTGAAAGTTTTGAGATTTTACGTTTCCGAATTAACAGGGAAGATTCCATCTGCAATTGCAAGTCTTTCTCATCTCACCTCTCTAATCCTTTCTTCTAATAAACTAGGTGGCTCGATTCCTTCATCAGTTGGAAACCTTTCCCGTCTCAACATTCTCGACCTTTGGTTATAATAATCTTGTTGGGACTCTCCCTTCTACTATCTTTACCATTCCTTCATTGGATTCGGTTTATTGGTTTGAATGCATCTCTATCCTCGCATCTCAAGTCGCTGTCGTATTTGGATCTTACCGGCAACCACATTTCACCAGAAGACATGAGTTCAGTTTCTATGCTTTCAGCGCAAATGCAAGTGTTGATCTTGTCCGACTGCAATATCACAGGGTTTCCAGAGTTCATAAGAACCCAACAACATTTGAGTTGGTTAGACCTTTCTAATTTACAAAATCAAAGGTCAAGTGCCCGGTTGGTTATCGAGGCTACCAGAGTTGTATCATGTTAATCTTTCCAACAACAGATTCAGCGGTTTCAAAGAATTCCCAAAAGATCTCTCGAGAATGCAGATGAAGGTGATAAATCTGAGCAAAAATAACCTACAAGTGCTGATCCTCCGCTCTAATGAGTTTCATGGGTCATTACAGTATCATCCCCGAGTTGCTTCTTGGTTTCCTCAGCTGCGAGTCATTGACATATCACATAATAATGCCTTCACGGGAACTTTACCGTCTGAGTTCTTCATGTATTGGAGTGCGATGCACTCGGAGGGAGATCGTTCGGAATTGAAGTACATTGGAGACTATAGTTATTACCAGGACTCAATGGTCTTCACAAATAAAGGAATAGAGATGCGCTACGACAGGATCCTTACAGTCTTCACAGCAATTGATCTCTCGTGAAACAGACTCAGAGGAGAAATCCCTGAATCCATTGGTCTACTAAAAAGGTCTTATCGTGCTTAATCTGTCAAGCAACGGCTTCACTGGCAACATCCCTTCATCTATGGCGAATTTCACTCAGCTCGAGTCACTAGACCTATCGCACAACAAGCTCTCAGGCCAGATACCTCCTGATCTCGCGCACCTTACCAACTTACCAACAAATCCAACCTATCATTCACATAGGACTTTGTGGTCTTCCTCTCGATGAGTGTGGAACTGTCCATGACCCGCTACATTCACGACAAGAAGATGAAGATAATGAAGAAGAGGAAGAAGAATTCGTGAGCTGGATTGCAGCTGCCATAGGTTTCACACCTGGAATCGTGCTTGGATTGACCATTGGATACTTCATGCTCTCCTGCAAACCGCATTGGTTCTCCATGGTGTTCAACATCAACAATCAGAGACGAAGAAGAACTCGTTAGCTCGTTTATGAGGTACTCTTTTCATTAAAATTTCTTAGCATTTCCCTTACATCGATGCAGTCGCTAGAGTTGAATTTTGTTTTTCTCATCCTTGTTCACTTTGATTTAACAAAAGAGATCTGCTAATAAGAAACCCTAATTTAGGGAATTCAAGACATTCGAGAAGATGGAATAATGGGGGAAGGAAGAAGAAGATCGATCGTTAAGTGCATTCAGAATTGGACTTATAAAGTGGGCTTGATTAGTTAAATTTCAGTGACGTTAAGAAAATATAATAATAAATAAATTTTCTCTAGATTCTGTAAAGGCCATATCCAAATCATCCAGTGTTCTTCTATAGTTACCCAAATTATTTTGGGAAAAAACCTTAAAAATACCTCAAGTTTATAAATTTTGCCAGAAAAATACCCAAACTATTTACGCTTCCTTTTTAATATCTGATATTTGTCTGATTGTCTCTTTAATACTCGAAAATTCAAAAATCGTAAGTTTCACTACCAGTTTTTAATCACGATTAATTGTTAAACGGAGACTGTGATACGGCGTTAAAAAAATTAAACACGTGGGTTTAACTCTAACCCAAAAAAACAAAAAAACCTGCCTGGACATACGTATTGTATTCTCTTCCCACGTTCTTCCCCAAATCAAAACATAAACCCTAAATCGATTTCCCCAAATCGATTTTCCCCAATTCAAATCCAACAAATCGCTAATCGAAAAACCCGTACTCTTTACTCTCTCGTATCGCTATTTCTCTTCGAAAGCGATCTGCGTCTTCACGTCGATTTCGTATAACCATATGAGACAGTGATTTGCGAGACTCGAAAAATGAGGTAAGGTTTCTAAATTCACTGCATTTGGGCTGTCTAGTGTGGATATTTGTGTCGAGTATGAAGCTTAGTTGGTTTGTTTATCAATTTCGTGTTTCGATTAGTTATGAGATTTTTTGAGTGACATCTTGCTTCTCTTTCGATAATGCAGTGACACCATAAAAATTAATTTGCATTATGGAGGGCTTATGTACATCAAAGATTCTAAGCGGGTATACGTAGGAGGTTCGGTGAAGGAGGGATTAGTTGTCGACCCAGATTTTCTGACTTGGAGCATCTTCGATGATTTTTGCGACAAAGAAGACACAGGACCGGGCGGCAAGGTGGAACTAGTATGGTACAAGCTGTCGAACGAGACTGTAGACTCAGCGAGACCTATATTTTACCTCTCTTCTGATGCAGAGTTAATGCAGATGTGTGCTGAAGCTAGTGTAGGTGGTGAAGTTGATGTATACATTGAGAAATGTGTACTTCCTCAGCCTGTCGAGAACGAGGAAAGAGAGAATGAAGGAAGCGTGAGTCAAGCTCTTGTATTGTATCAGGGAAAAGAGGACAAAGGAGGCGAGTCTGATGGTGATGATGTTGAAGATGATAAAGCTCATGAAGATCCACACTCAGATGACTTCGCAGCAGGAGAAGAAGTTGTAGAAGAAAGAGCCGATGATGAGAGATTTCAATCTTTCATGGCAGAAATGGAAAATGGAGATAATGCTGAGTTAGGTGAGGATGGAGATAATGCTGAGTTAGGTGATGATGGAGATAATGCTGGGTTAGGTGAGGTGAATGATAGTATTGGAGAAGATGAAAATGCTGATCAGAATGAGAGTAGTCCTGAAGATGAGCACAGTGCACCAAACGCAGATGGTGATGCTGAGGCTGAGTTCGAGAGACAATGTAGGGATGCTGAACATCCAGATCCAGCGGAAGATACAGACGACGAGTGGGAAGGATTCAATAGAGTAGAAAGAGATAATGCAAGGAAGCATTACAGTAAGGAGCGGCCTCCATACTTTTGGTTACTGCAGACTTTCAAGAGCGGTGATGAATTTAAAGAGCAGTTGTTGAGATATGTTCTGAAGACAAACTACGATATCTACCAAAACAAATGGGATAAGAACAAGTATGCTGCAATATGTGCTAAAAAGGGTTGTAAGTGGAGGATCTACTGCTCGGTGGAGAAAGGGAAAGGGTTGTGGATGGTTAAAACTTATCAAGGCAAGCATAACTACATGAAGAGTAGCAAGGCTAGGATGTTGAAGCAGGGTACAATAGCAATGCTTTTTAAAGACGAAGCAAGACGAAGACTGGGTATAAAGTGGACTGACATCAAGGATGAGATCATGATCAGGTACAATCTATCCGTCTCTAAGTGGATATGTACTAAAGCTAGAAGATTAGCACTAGATATGGTCATTGAAACTCATAAAGAACAGTTTGCGAAGCTTTGGGATTATGAGCAGGAGTTAAGGCGTTCTAATGATGTGTCAACAGAGATTGTGACCATCTCTCGTCCTGATGGTAAATATGTGTTCGACAGATTCTATATTAGTTTTGCTAATCTGCGGAATAATTGGAAAAGAAACTGTCGACCAATTATTGGTCTTGATGGAGCTTTTATGAAATGGGAGCTCAAAGGCGAGATTCTAGCAGCTGTTGGAAGAGATGCTGACAATAGGATTGTCCCTTTTGCGTGGGCTGTAGTAAGAGTTGAGGATAATGAATCATGGGCTTGGTTTGTTGGTAAGCTTCAGGCAGATTTGGATTTAGGATTGGGGAGTGGTTATAGTATCATTTCAGACAAATAGAAAGGGTTGATAAATGCGGTTGCGGATCTCTTGCCAGAAGCTGAGCACAGGCATTGTGCTAGACACATTTTTGCGAATTGGAAAAAGGTTTATGGGATGGTAGAGTATGAAAACTACTTCTGGGCAATCGCTAAAAGCTCATCACTTGGTGAGTTCGTTTACAACAAAAGTGCTTTGGAGCAGTTTGATCCTGTAGCGTGTAAGGATTTATTCAAAACAGAACCAAAGGCATGGTGCAGAGCATTTTTCAGTCCGCAAGCAAGATGTGATGATGTTTGTAACAATCTGTCAGAAAGTTTCAACAGGACCATCAAAGATGCCAGAAAACTGCCACTGATTAACATGCTTGAAGAGATTAGGAGGCAAGCAATGAAGCGTACGAGCAGGAGGAAAGAAATGACAGGGAAATGTGATAGCAGGTTTCCACCTAATATTATGGAGATTTTTGAGGAAAACCGTGTTCATAGTGAGACCTATACGGTGCTCCATAGCAGTGAAAATTTGTTTGAAGTGGTTCAGAATGATTGTAGCTACGAGGTTAATCTGCTACATAAGCACTGCGCATGTAACACATGGAATATCACTGGAATACCGTGTAGGCATACTATTCATGTCATCTCTGACTTTAACCGTGACCCTGAAGAGTAAGTTCTTTTGGCCGTGGCCATTTATATTCTTTTTTATTTATATTGTATGCTTAACCGAGTCTCCTTTTCCATGTTTTGTAGTTATGTGGATGAATACTACCTTATTTCGAAGTGGCATGACACTTATAGAGACAACATCAAACCGGTTAATGGTGAGAAATTCTGGGAAAAGACGGGCAAAGCTCCCATTCTTGTACCTGAGAAAAGGAGAATGCCTGGCCGTCCAAAGAAGCATGATCGGATAAAGGAGCCTCATGAGTCATCTTCAAATCCGACGAAGGCTACTCGAGAAGGAAGGGTTGTAACATGCAGCAATTGTAAGCAAACAGGTCATAACAAAGGAACTTGTAAGAATGCTACTTATGTGGAAACAGGTCCTAAACGGAAAAGGGGAAGGCCTAAAAAGATACAGGTATGTAATTATGTGATAGGTGATTGTTTTGTATGGTACGGTATAGGTTGGTGATTGTGTTCGTAATTGTGTAATAGGAGGATGATGCATGGAGCATTCAAAACGCACCAAAAAGAAGGAGGACTGGCCAGAGTTCTACACAACCATCACAACCATCAGTGAATTCCACACAGGAATCAGTCGATCCGCAGCCATCAAGTGCTCCAATCCCAACTGCATCAACTGGCCGTGGACGTGGACGTGGACGTGGCCGTGGACGTGGAACTGGCCGTGGACGTGGCCGTGAGCCTCCGATTCCAAGGGGATATGGATGCTACATCTCACCTTTCACTGGTCGAGTTTTTGACGTGTGGGGCTCAATTGCAACTGAAGTTATGGGTCCTTATGATCACCGAGACTCTTGAATTGCTTACTGTTTTAGTACTTTTGTGTGTGCTTTCTCAACTACAATATGCTTTTTGTTTCTTTTGGTGTTAGACTGTTGTTGTAGTTTGCTACAATTGTTATGTAAGCACATTAGCATTTGGGTATTTCTTAGTATGTCATAAACTGAGTTGAACAAAATGAAAGCATAACTCCAAAACTTATCTTCATTGATCCAAAAACAGAACAACAATGACAAGAAGTGAGACAACAAGCAACATATGAGAGTACAAGCAAAATAACAACAAGCAAAATAACAACATTACAACAAAGACAATCGCATCTACTTCTTAGCCATTGTTAGGATCATCGCTGTGACAACAATGAATCCTCCCCAGGATATCACAATGAATTGGCGTAAAAGCTTTTCCTTCTCTTTTGAGGCCATCGCTTCAATTTCAAGTTTTCTCTTCTCTTCTGCAATTTTCTCAAACATCTCCAAATTCATCATACCTGAATCAGCTCCATTCAGATCTTTGTCATTGCATGCTCGGAGAGACTCGTTAAGCTCCTTGAGTTGTTCTTTTTGTTGCCTAATCTGATCTCTCGCCTCAAGCAAGCTAATCTTCTGCCATCCAAACGGCTTTTCCTTGTCAGCCCAACAAAGAAACCCATGTGTATCACATTTGTAAAACTTTCTTCCTGGGTTTTCATCAGTCCATGATTTCGCCATGGTCGTCACTTTCCTGCAGCGACAAATCGGATTTTCCATCTGGGTGTATCCATCGTTGAACGAGTTAGCAGATGATGATGAGTTTTCCATTGATTGGTGCGAGAGACTGGCCAATAAAAGCGAACAGAGCTGAGATAAAAGCGAAGATGTGAAGTGAAGGAAAAATCGATTTAGGGTTTATGTTTTGATTTGGGGAAGAACGTGGGAAGAGGATATGATATGTATGTTCAGGCAGTTTTTTTTGTCTTTTTGGGTTAGAGTTAAACCCACATGTTTAATTTTTTTAATGCCGTATCACAGTCTCCGTTTAACAATTAATCGTGATTAAAAACTGGTAGTGAAACTTACGATTTTTGAACTTTCGAGTATTAAAGAGGTAGTCAGCCAAATGTCAGATATTAAAAAGGAAGCGTAAATAGTTTGGGTATTTTTCTGACAAAAGTTATAAACTTGAGGTATTTTTTAAGGTTTTTATCCAATTATTTTTGTAAGGAAAAAATTAATTAGAAAATGCCCCACATAAAGTTACTTATCATCTTATCAGACCTTAGACTTTATTTATTTAACAATTCAGTCCTCGAACTAAAACGGATTCAGCTACGCAAACCAAAAATAAAACAAGTTTAGCCAACCAAATAAAGGATTTTTCTTTAAGAAAAGACGTCACAAGAAAATAAAAATAAATAAACTTGTCGTTTTTATAAACCAGAAAAAGCTGCCCAAACTTTCTTCCTCTCGAACCCTAAACGAGCCGGGTCATCTCAAAAATTTCCCAGACATTGCATTTCTTCGTCATCCTCAGATTCTCCTCCGCCGTTCCTCCGTCTCTTCTCCTCCGCCTGATTCCATCTTCGTCTTCCCCGGAACCGAAGTCTCTGTACCGTAATTTAATCAAGTTTTTACCGAACCGATTCTCGCGTAACCAACCCGGTCACAACCTGCAAACCAATAAAGGTTCGTTTAATTCTTCTTCGTCTTTGTTCTTACGATAGACGAAGAAATTTACCGGTTTTGTAATTCGGTTGAGATTTTGGTGCACCACCTGGGTTTTAGAATTTCGCGTTTTTAAATCCGATCCGTTTTTTGAATTATGAACATCTTCCCTGCGAAACTCGAGATATTTTTCCTGCAGCTAATTTGATCTTGTAAACGTTAATTGGAGGATCTAGGGTTTTTAGAGGTTGAATCAGCAATGTAAAATTTCTGGATTTCTTCTTTTGTAGGCTCTCTCTCTCTGTTTGAGAATGGATTCGGATTTGGAGCCTGTAGCTCTCACACCTCAGAAACAAGACAGTGCATGGAAACACTGTGAGGTTTACAAATACGGAGATCGAGTTCAGATGAGATGTCTCTACTGTAAGAAGATGTTCAAAGGAGGTGGTATCACCAGAGTCAAAGAACATCTCGCCGGTAAAAAGGGACAAGGCACGATCTGCGACCAAGTCCCCGAAGAGGTCCGTCTCTTCTTGCAACAATGCATTGATGGCACCGTGAGACGTCAGAGGAAGAGGCGAAAAACTAGCCCTGAGCCTCTGCCTATAGCTTACTTCCCTCCTTGTGAAGGAGAGACACAGGTCGTTGTTTCTTCCGACGCGAACAACGGATTCAAATCTCCGGATTTGGTGGCTGGTCAGAGCACGGGGAGGACGAAGCAGAGGACTTATCGGAGTAGGAAGAGTAGTAGTAATGCTTTTGAGAGAAACGATTTGGCTAATGTTGAGGTTGGTGGTGCGAGCGATATCAGTGACTTGATGGGTCGAGACATGGAGAATTTGATCCCTGTGGCTATTAGTAGCGTGAAGAACATTGTGCATCCGTCCTCGAAAGATAGGGAGAAGACAGTTCATATGGCGATTGGAAGGTTTTTGTTCGATATTGGAGCTGATTTTGATGCTGTGAGCTCTGTGAATTTCCAGCCGTTTATCGATGCGATTGTCTCTGGAGGGTTTGGTGTTTCTCTGCCTGCAAATGAAGACCTCAGAGGCTGGATTTTGAAGAGCTGCGTTGAGGAAATGAAGAAAGAGATCGATGAGTGCAAGTCTCTGTGGAAGAAGACAGGCTGTTCTGTTTTAGTACAGGAATCGAGCTCCGAGAAAGGCACTAAGGTTCTTAATTTCTTGGTTTACTGCTCGGAGAAAGTAGTGTTTTTGAAATCCGTTGACGCGTCGGAGATACTAGCTTCTGCTGATAAACTCTATGAGTTACTTAAGGAGGTGGTTGAAGAAGTTGGTGACACCAATGTTGTGCAGGTTATTACCAAATGTGATGATCATTACGTCGCTGCTGGGAAACAGCTGATGTCTGTGTATCGGACTCTGTACTGGGTTCCTTGTGCTGCACATTGCTTAGACAAGATGCTGGAAGAGTTTGGGAAGATTGATTGGATAAGCGAAATCATCGAGCAAGCTCGAACCGTCACAAGAATTATCTACAATCACAGTGGTGTCTTGAATCTGATGAGGAAATTCACTTTTGGCAATGATATTCTGCAGCCAGCCTTCACAAGTTCCGCTACTAATTTCGCAACGATAGCAAGAATCGTGGATCTGAAACCTCATTTGCAGGCCATGGTTACTTCGTCCGAGTGGAATGATTGTTCGTATTCGAAGGAAGCAGGTGGATTGGCAATGACTGAGACTATCAATGATGAGAGTTTCTGGAAGGCGTTAACATTGGCGAACCATATAACAGTTCCTCTCTTGAGAGTTTTGAGGATAGTTTGTTCTGAAAAGAGGCCTGCAATGGGGTATGTCTATGCTGCACTGTATCGAGCAAAGGAAGCGATTAAGACTCATCTTGTTCACAGGGAGGATTACATAATCTACTGGAAAATTATAGACAGGTGGTGGTTGCAACAACACCGTCTTCCTTTGCATGCTGCTGGTTTCTATCTTAACCCGAAGTTCTTCTATAGCATCGACGAAGAAATGCGTAGTGAGATCCATTTAGCGGTGGTTGATTGCATAGAGAAGTTGGTCCCTGACGACAACGTTCAAGATATTATCGTTAAGGACATAAACTCATACAAGAATGCTGTTGGGATTTTCGGGAGGAACTTAGCAATCAGAGCTCGGGACACAATGCTTCCTGGTATATGCCATATTATATTCGTAATTCATTAAATCTGAAATAAGACTCGTATGTTAAAGTGTTTTCGTAAGTACTTAAAACATGTTTGATTTCTTTTAGCTGAATGGTGGTCTACATATGGAGAAAGTTGCTTGAACCTGTCACGTTTTGCCATACGCATTCTGAGTCAGACATGCAGCTCATTGATTGGCTCCGGGAGAAACCTGACACCAGTCGAGCAAGTTTTTGAATCGAAGAACTCTATTGAGCGGCAACGGCTTAGCGATCTTGTGTTTGTTCAGTACAACATGCGCCTCAGACGACTGTAAGTTGAAATCTTTTGCTTCTTCTCGATTACAACACCATGTCTGTTCAAGACAGAACTAAAGGGTTTTCTCTGTCTCCTTCAGGGGCGTTGAAAGCGGAGATGATAATGTAGACCCGTTATCACACAGCAACATGGAACTTCTTGAATACTGGGTTTCCAGAAACCAAGTCTGTATAGAAGGAAATGGAAGCTCAGACTGGAAGTCACTGGAGTCCATAAAGAGGACAGAAGAAGTAGCGGTTATCGATGAAACAGAAGACTTGGGCTCAGGTAAAAAGCTTCACACAATCTAGTTTTTTATTGGAGATTGAATAATGGTGTGAGAAGTTGTTATACGTTAATTGTGTAAACAAAGGCTTTTTAATGAAATGTGAACAGGTTTTGATGATGCTGAGATATTCAAGGGAGAAAAAGAAGTGAGTGATGAAGGTTATTACACAAACATATCAGAGAAGCTGTTCACGTGAACTCACTAAGAAGACCTCTTTCTGTAATCATAGTGTTTGATTTGGACAAAAAAAAAATTGTGATTTTCCTCTAGGGTTTGATTTGTATTCAATAGGAGTCTTTACCAGTTACCAATTTAAGCTGTATCCCATAAACTAATTATCACTCAGCATGCATTTCTCTATATGTTAGTGAGGACAAATACCATTCAAAGATGTTGATTGTTATTAATTTTCAGGGTTTGTCTAATCTCCAGACTATTCAAATGTTACACAAATACCCTTTTATATTATCTCTTCTCTAGATATGGTCTTGATGGATTTTTTTTGGACATGGGGTGATCTTGATTCTTGAAAATAAATTAGTGAAAAATCGAGTTTAGATTCAGACACTTTTTGAGGTTGTTAAATCGGGTTTACAATTGTCTTTAATTCGTTAATAATGTATGGTTAAGGTTGTGTGGTTTTCAAGAACGCACATTTACATATATAAAGAGCCTTATCCTTAAAGAGAGTAGAAGATACGTTTGGTTTCTGGTCTGTTCAGAGAAGAGAAATGGATGGGCTTAGCCACATCGGTCTTCCTGTCCTGGGGATTCTCGCAGTCTCCGTCGTTACTTTCTACGTCGTTAGCTTCGCCGAGATCAGAGAGGTTGGTCGTTTTTCCCAAAACAACTTCTTTCTCTTCTATTCCAATTTCTCTGAGTAGAAACCTCATCAAGACAATATTCTAGGTTCGATTGATGGATTTTGAATTGTGCAGAAATCGTTTAAAGATTTGTACGACTCAGAGAATGGAGACGGAGCAGGGTTCAAGACTTCACTAAGTTCGAGAGAGAGAAGATCGAGAAGAGAGGCAAATAAGAAACGTCCTCGATCTTGAAAAATCCCCAAAAAATAGCAATGGAGAGTGGAGAGAAAACTAAGGCTTGTGTGCATTCAAAAGCCATCTTTGATTTTGGTTGGTCATATGGTTCTGATCACATAGTGAGAAGTCCCACTGTTGTCTCTGTTTCCATCAAGTAGACTGCAAAATAACTAAAGCTTGTGTGCATTCAAAAGAAAAGATCCAATCTTTGAGTAAATGGGTTTTTAAAGTTGGAAACTTTATTATGCAATATAACTGAAATGTTCCAGGGAGAGGAGATGGGAGAAGAATCTCTAAACCACTTCATCAGAGCTTTGCTTCTCACTTCTTTTGCTGAGTCTTGAGTTCATCGACCCTCTCTTCCGTTGCTTTCAATGCCTTCCCGTAGATAGAAATCAACTGCAAAATCATAAAAACCAAAGAAGAGAGTTTCAGAGAGAAACGAACACAAAGATTTAGCAGATCAAAAACGTCTCAAGATCTGTACTTTACCTCATCGATCTCTTCAGGTGAGATAATGAGCGGTGGACACATCATTATGGCATCACCTGCAACGCGGACTATCATCCCATGCTTCTGGCACTCGGCTGCAAAGTATTCCCCAACACCTATAAACATCAATACAAAAAAAAAGAAAGAAAGTGTAATATGAGACCGTGATCTTTTAACTTGTGCAAGTAGAGCATTCGAACACGGCCTTCAAGTAGAGTATAAGAGGGTTTAGAGAAGAGTTGCTACTTTACCCCATTCAGGTGGAAATGGTTCATTTGGAGATTTGTTTTCTGTAAACTCAGTCGCGAGAATCAAACCCGTTCCTCTTATCTGAAAACCATTCACAGAATACTCAAATGCTACTTCAAAAGAAGAAGAAAAAATGTGACTTTAAAAGAAATGGTACCTCTCCAACAATAGGACTACTGGAGAAAGCTTTAAGACCATCTTGAAACCTTGAGGCAACTCTGTCTACATGCTCTGGTATGTTCCTTTCCCTGTAATATGAATTTCTCGTCAAGAAATTTCAGATAAGAGTAAACAGTAGTGGGATAATACTCTTATCAACTGCTATGAGTTCTTGACAAATTACAGTTTAAACTTACTTATATATCTTTAACGCTTCAATTGCTACAGCACAGGAAACTGGATGACCAGAATAAGTAAACCCATGTGCGAAAATACCTGAAAATAACAAAGTTTTATTTAAGCATTGTAAGATCAGAACATTTTTAGATATAACATTACTAAAAAAGTACCTATCTTGTTGCTTTGGGAGTAAATGACATCTGACACTTCTTGACTCATAAGAACGGCTCCAATCGGCACATATGCTGAGGACAATGCCTGCATATCAATAACATTTCAATCTATGCCCCGGAGAGAAATTTTGTAAAATCTACTAATCATCTTGCAAAATCTGACCTTAGCGAAGGAAACAAGATCTGGCTTGATGTTGTATTTGTCACAGCCAAACATTGTCCCGAGCCTTCCAAATGCACATATCACCTTATAGTCCAAACAATATACAAATTGTCTAATGATATCTTCTCTTCTTTAATAGATTCTAGAGTTTTAATTAATATGATGATGATTCTGTGTGTGGACTGATATATAGTAACATTTTTTATACATGTACCTCATCAGCAATAAACAGGATATCATATTTCTTAACAACAGCTTGGACCTGCAACAACATAAAAAGAGCAAAAAGAAACACACTTTGATAAGAGTATACGATCCTAATCCACATCGATCTAACCACTAAACCGCATAATTCATGCTATCTATTATGAAAGTTTTGGAAAATGACCTTTTCAAAGTAGGTAGCAGGTGGAGGTATCACACCACCAGCACCCATGAGTGGTTCAGCGATAAAAGCACCAATCTACTAAGAAGACATTTGTGTTAAATTGAGATTCCAACATCAACACAAACGCATAAAGACCAAAAGTATTTAATAGAATGTTTACAGTTTCTGGTCCTTCTTTGATGATAAGATCTTCTAAATTCTTGGCTAATCTGGTTGAGAACTCCTCTTCCGATTCACCTGCATAAACAGTTTGCATGATATAAAATAAAAAGATTACTTTATTTTGACTTTTTTTTTGAAAAAACGAATTAACCTGGAAGATGATAACGCCAGTAATGAGGACAATCCGTGTATAACATAAATGGTGCCGGTAAATCAAATTTTTGATGCATCCCTGGAATTCTGGAACAATGTATGAAATTTGTTAGAATTTTTGGTTTTTTGTTTTTTGAATTAGCACTTCTTGGAAGATTTAACTGAGGAACAATAGATATCTTTACCCAGACAAACTTGCTGACACCAAAGTAGAGCCATGGTACCTGAATTCATATATAAGCACTTTATTTTAAAATCTAATGGAAACAGACAAATTGTTATGGTGGATGTGAGAAAACGAATATCAACCAAAAAACTGTAGACATATTTTATATTTTCATGACCAAAGTTGTGTTAACTACGTCCATGGATAGTATATATTAATTGTGACCTGTGGAAGATCACTTGAAAATACTATAGTGGCGAAAATGAGAACAAGAACTATTTTTTGTGCTATTTTAGGGATATTTCTCTAGGTTCAAAGCATATCAGCACAATTTTTTTTTTCCCTCACGATGTGCTTCTTGCGATAATTTTTCTTCTTCTCAGGCCTTCCAAGTGCGTTATTGTAATACCAAACCAGCTTGACCTGCATTAAATATAATAATAGATTTACAAACATCATTAGAGGATATCAGAGCTAGAGACAAATAGTTAATCGAAACAAGAAGAAAAAGTAATTTTCTGAATATGAAACGAATCTTTAATTCCTCTAGGATAAACAGTTTAGGATAGAGTTAAATATATGGAAACCTGGGTGTCATTAGCCTCTGATCCACTGTTTGTAAAAAATGCTTTGGTCATTTTGTTGGCAGTGAACATGTCTAAAAGTTCCTTAGCAAGATCCTGTTTTTTTACAAGAAAAACACATCACAGTGACCAAACTCAACAAAGAAACAAATTAGCATAATGGCACCCAAAACGAAAAACTATTGACTACCAGAGAAGGTTTAGTAGTAAAGTTCCAAAAGGAGTGGTAAAACGGCAAGGTGTTCAATTGTGAAACCGCAGCAGAAACAAGCCGTGGCTCATTTCCTCCTGCAAGATTTTGTGGTATCAATCACATAACTTGCACATCAAGCAAACCCCCCAAAAAAACCTTACACATCAAGACATGTGTAGTAATAGAAGGATAAATGAGGAATAACCCAAGGCTGTACACCAAAGACCAGCGAGAGAATCAAGATACTTTTTCCCATGGATATCATACACATAACTCCCCTGTAAAAAAAATTAAGAAGGATGAAAGAAAAATTGTCACACTTGTTTGTATCAAGTGGCAACATTTACAATTTATTATGGTCTATCAAAAGAAGTATCACTTCGGATTTTGCTATGATCAACGGATCTAAATCAGCACTCTGCCACCCAGCTGTAAAAGGTGCAAGCATACTATGACCCTTATACCTGTAAGAAAAACAGTTGCACTATTCACAAACTCGTAAAGCATTCAGTGGCATTTGTGTTGGCAAAAACATAGAACATAATTAAGAATTAAGAAACTAGCATCATAAGTGACACAATTAGGGGAATTGACCATTTCGGTGTATGGATAGACGAAAAATTCTTGGGACTGATAACACAATTATATATATATATATAATTCTATTTTATACATATATACTTTTAAATAGATTTACTGATATTCTATTGATAAAACATACTAATGTTATTCATGGAACCTAATGTTATATTCTATATTTTCTTCTTTGAACTTCTATGAGAAATATTGGAAGCAAGATTTCTATACTAAAAGATAAAATTCAACTGTATAGATTGAGAGAGAGAGAGAGAGAGAGTAGGAGTTTGGTATTTGTTTGGCATTTTTCCCCATTACAATTTAGTGGCCTATGGGCCCTATAATTTATTACTTTTCAAACAAAATATTAAAACGTATCTTCTTCTTTCTTTTTTGGCATTTTTTCACCATTATAATTGAGTGTCCTATTACAGTATATATTTACTTTTCGAACAAAGGATAAAATGTGTATTGACTATTGTGTCTAATTACTTGAATAGTTGGTCATTCCCTTCCATTAATTATAGACCATTTCATAGTCCTATCACCAAATTTCTCTAAAACAAAATTACTATGAAACTCACCCAACTGAATTTTGCTTCTTTGATGATGCATCTGTAGTGAATATCCTCGAGGTAATGTTCCCATGCATGCATTTGACAGAAGCAACGTACCTTTTCTGCAAAGTAACCTGCCATGAGGGGGAAGATATATATTAGCACTGAGCTATGAACAACTTCACTATTTTTTCTTTTGTTTTTGGTAACTAAGAAATTCGAAAACAAAAAAAAGAAATTCGAAAACAAAAAACTAAGATATTCGAGCCTTAGGCTTATTTTTAATCTCTTCGGACCGGAGACCAAAACATGTTAGTTTAATTCAGTCTCCTTCTTGTCGTTGGTACTCGAACAAGATTCTCCCCCTTAAAGGGTTTAATATTACTATTTAGGTTATACAACATAAATTCACTTTCCAATTTTTGGCATCCAAATTAACGTTCTACTGAAAAAGGAGAGAAACGTAAGAAACCTGACTGGTATGAGCCAAGCGTCGGAGGCAGTTGATCAAGGCCATTTCTCGTATGTGGAATCTCAAACCGAAATGAAGAATTAAACACAGAAAAAAAAAGAATTAAACACAGAGAGAAATATTATTAGAGGAAAAGAAGGAGAAGCGAGTGGATTTTTTCAGAAGGAGGATAATATTGGTTTTTATAGACATATATGAACGCCTTATGAAACATAATATATACTTTGTTGTTATCTCTTCAAGTTCAATTGCTTTTAGCCAATGACTTGTCCAATGACAATGACTAGTAATCCTAGTACGAATAATTTGGTTTATTGAAAAATTCAATAAACTGTCCTTTTCAGTATAAACCAAAATAGACTGTCTTCTTCAGCAAAACCAAACTATCCCCACTAGAATCATTTTTCCTCCAAGTGGAGAGTGGAGAGTACAGTTGAAGTTTGTTGATTTTACTCAACTTCTACAAAAACAAAGACTTGAATCAGAAAATAAAGCTAGCTAGCTACAAAATAATATAGGCAAAAAGTGATCAAGGCTTATAGAGAAACAAACATAAAGGCACGAGACATTAAACCAAGTGTGTAAACCTGGATCTAGTAAGCAAGGAGAATAAAAAATTTGTTGACTTAGCTCAAATTCTACTATCTACAATCAATACTTCACTAAGAAAAAAAGAAAAGAAAATCAACTCCATGAGATTCAGCATCATTCATCAGTTTTGACTAGTAAATGCGTAAGGATTTGCAAGAGGAAAATATCAAGTACCACCATGAAACGAAACTACTTACGGCTTGAAAGAATTTGAGTTGTTCAGCTTCTTAAGAACATAATGTGCGAAAAGATCATGCCATATAATATGAAGCCATCCAGGTTTTTAAAGGTACTGCAAAATAATATATATAGACAAAAAGTAATCAAAAGACAAAACTTGTAAAATTAAACATAAAGGCATGAAACAAGAAGATTATGGTTTTTGCTTCCATATATATTTTCTGTGCTATTAATGAGATTTGTGTAGCGTTTGGCATGAGATTATTATTTTGTATGTTTTTGGGATATTTATTATAATTTTTGTGTTTCTAGATTTGTTTGGGACTGTAGTTTCTTTGTTTGGTATGTTTTTTTTTTGTGAAATGTTGGTGTAATATTTAGTTTGACATTATGATTTTCGTTAACTATATTCTTCTATATTGTATGTTTGTGTTATTACTTATGATGTTTGTGGAATGTTTTGTAATTTTTATTTTTTAAGTAATTAAATTTGTGATGCAGATTTTTTTTTTTTTTGAAAATTGAGAAGACTTATGGTAATTACCAAATGAAATAAAAAGAAGAAAAGATTGGCTTTGTGTAAGATGGAACCAATAGCTCTTCTTTTTTTGAAGTTCAAAAACTTTAATGCAATAGCCTTGTGGAGATTGCTAGCTTCAAGACGTTAAACCAAAACAAAACAACACTACTATATTTATTTTATTAACAAAATCACAACAATTCTAAAAAGCGAGAACAAAACTACTGAACAATTGGGCCTAATATTAAACCCAAGTATGTACTAATCCCAAAACCTAAACTATCGTCGTTTCTTATCAAACAAAACAAAATCTATCTCTCTAACAATAAATACGTAATTAGCATTTTTGTATGTTTAGTTGGTTTGGTAAGATGATTTTGGTAACATCGTCAGTTGTTTATTCCTCATAGAATGACGCATTTGTTAAGACTTGTGTAGAAAAAAGACAAAAAAGATTCAAACTTTTGATGATACAAAAGATCCTTTCCACTATTTAGTCCCTCATTTACAGTTAAGACTTAAGACCATTTTCCATAGCTGTCATTTGGTGAGGAGCTCGAGAGAAATGGAGTTAAAATTGACATCTTTATTATGCATATCACTGAAACTGTAAATTGTGCAAAGCAAATGGCAAACAATTCAAGGAGAGAGATGGGATTAATCTAAACCACTCATCATAACTCTCTGTTTCTCACTTCTTTTGCTGAGTCTTGAGTTCCTTTACCCTCTCTTCCGTTGCCTTCAACGCTTTCCCGTAGATATCGATCAACTGAAAAAAATGATAAAATCCCAAAGAAGGAAGAAGAAAAGGGTGAGTCTCAGGGAATTTGGTCACAAGATTTAGCAGACAAAAAGCCTTAAAAATGACTCAAGATTGGCACTTTACCTCATCGATCTCTTCAGGTGAGATAATGAGCGGTGGAGACATCATTATGCTATCACCTGCAACACGGACTAACATCCCGCGCTTCTGGCACTCTGCTCCAAAGTATGCGCCAACACCTGCAAACATTGATTGCAAATGGTAGGGATTTAGTAAAGTAGTGAGTTTAGGAGAGGAGAAACATTTTTTGGTTTTGGTCATGAGAGAGACTTCACCCCATTCAGGTGGAAATGGTTCGTTTGGTGATTTGTTGTCTGTAAACTCTGTCCCGAGAATCAAACCCGTTCCTCTTATCTGAATATGATCACAAAATGCCCCAATGTTTAATCAAATACTTCAAAAGAAAAGCTAATGACTAAAAGAAATTATACCTCTCCAATAATAGGACTACTCTTGGAGAAAGCTTTAAGACCATCTTGAAATCTTGGGGCAACTTTGGCGACATGCTCTGGTATGTTCCTTTCCCTGTAATATGAAGAAAATAAGTGCAGATAAGAATCGAGTAACTTTATCACATGTGTGTGAGACAGGTTTTGAGTTTTTGGCAAATTACAATTTCAAAACCGGCTTACTTGCATGAACGAGCAAAAGTGACAAACTTACTTGTATATCTTTAACGCTTCAATTGCTACAGCACATGAAACTGGATGACCAGAATAAGTAAATCCATGCGAGAAAGCACCTGACATAAAAAAAAAACAAAAACAAAAATTACTGGCATTTTAAGATCAGAACACTGGAATATTACCACGGTGAACATTACTAAAAAGGTACCTAGCTTGTTGCTTTGAGAATAAATTACATCTGCCACTTCTTGACTTATAAGAATGGCTCCAATCGGCATATATGCTGAAGAAAGTGCCTGCATATTAAAACATTTACAACATGTATGTGAAATTTGTCAACAGAGGAAGTAAAGAAAAAATACTCGGTTTGCAAAATCTGACCTTAGCTAAGGAAACAAGATCTGGCTTGATGTTGTATTTGTCACAGCCAAACATTGTCCCGAGCCTTCCAAATGCACATATCACCTTAATTAAAGTCCAACAAAATAAAATTAGATAAATGGTAACCCATCTTCTTGATCGATTTTGGGGCCACGATCCTGTGTGTGGACTCATATTAAACAAGGTTTAATTAGATATGCACATACCTCATCAGCAATGAACAGAATATCGTATTTCTTAACAACAGCTTGGACCTGCAGCAGAGGAAAAAGAGCTCAATGTTACATCCAGAAAGATCTAACCACTGAACCACATAATTATGCTTAGTACCAACAAAGTTTACGAAATTGACCTTTTCAAAGTAGGTAGCAGGAGGAGGTATCACACCACCAGCACCCATGACTGGTTCAGCGATAAAAGCACCAATCTAGTAAGAAGACATTTTTGTTAGATTGAGATTCCAACATCATCACAAATGCATAGAGACCAAACGTATTTAAAAGAATGTTTACAGTTTCTGGTCCCTCTTTGATGATAAGATCCTCTAAATTCTTGGCTAATCTGGTTGAGAAGTCCTCTTCCGTTTCACCTGAACAAACAATTCCAAGGTTGAGATCAATGATTACTTTTACTTTAAAAAAAGAATTTAGAATCATTCATAGTAAATACCTGGAAGATGAAAACGCCAATAGTGAGGGCAATCTGTGTGCAACACAAATGGTGCAGGTAAATCAAAATTTTGGTGCAGCGCTGGAAGACTAGAAGTAGAAGATAAATTTGTTAGGTAGTAACGAAAAGAATCTTTAGAACATCTACAAAGAATGTCTGAGGAACTATATTTACTCTACCCGGATAAACTTGCTGATATTAGAGTGGAACCATGGTACCTGAAGTCATAAAACCGAACTAATAAACACCTTGAGATCTTATAAAATAAGACAAACACAAAATGACAAGCAGATATCTTTCTCACGATTTATTTCTTGCGATAAACTTTTTCTTCTCGGGCCTTCCAAGTGCGTTATTGTAATACCAAACCAGCTTGACCTGCAGATAGATACAGGAGATTTATAAACAACTCTTATAGGCAAACAGCTTAGAAAATCAAGGTACAGCGCATAGTTATGGAAACCTCAAACCTGTGTATCATTGGCCTCTGATCCACTGTTTGTAAAAAATGCTTTGGCCATTTTGTTAGCCGTGAACATGCCTAAAAGATCCTTAGCAAGATCCTGTTTTGCAGGTAAACCAGCACAGTGATCAAATTCTCTTTGATTACCCATTAAGTATACTGCCCTGAGTCTTAACAGCACACAGAAAGCAGCAGCAGACAGTAGAAAAAAAAAAAACTTTATAATAATGGCACCAAAAGGAAATGCCTAAGTACCAGAGAAGGTTTCGTAGTACGGTTCCAAAAGGAGTGATAAAACGGCAAGGTGTTCAACTGTTCCATAGCAGCAGAAACAAGCCGTGGCTCATTTCCTCCTGCAAGATTTTGGGGAGGGTCAGAGTCAAGGACGTAAAGCCAACACATTCACAACTATCCAGGAAATCCAAACTGTACAAGAGAAACATCAAGTCATGTGTATCAAGATAAATGAGGAAACAACCTAAGGCTGTACACCATAGACCAGCGAGAGAATCAAGATACTTTGTCCCATGGTCATCATACACATAACTTCCCTGTACAAATTTAAGAAAAATGTCATAACTTACATACATAACACTACTTTGAATCAACATTTACATTGCACGCCGATAAAAAAACCAACAACCAGTAAAATAAAGTTGACATTTTTGATATGTACCTCAGACTTTGCTATGATCAAGGGATGTAAATCAGCACTTTGCCACCCAGCTGTAAAAGGTGCAAGCATATCATGCCCTTTAGACCTGCTCAGAATTTCATGTAAGTTCTAAGAAACACATTTCCACTATTCATTACTCTACTGAAGCATCAGAAATCATCAAATCGAAACTCACCCAGCTGGTTTTTGCTTCTCCGGTGATGCTTCCGTAGTGAAGATCCTCGAGCCAGACATGGATTTGGAAGAAGCAGCATATCTACTCTGCAAATTAACCTGCCATGATAGGAAAAATATATTCTTTCATATTAGCACTAAGGTTGACCTACGAATCACATCACCATTTGGGTTCCCTAATTACTGGAGAATCCCCAAAAAGTATAATTCCAAAAAGACACCTGAGCTATTTCATCAAGCTTGGAGTATCAATTTGTTGATTTCTTACAAAAAAAATACAAATTTTTAATCTCAGCATTTTTCTGAATCCTGATCTACTAAACGAAAAAGGAGAAGGGTGACGAGTGACGAGAGAAAAGTTATGATTTTAGGTAACAAAATTCTCTAGGTCTGATGATGATGATGACGCAGTTAAAAGCAATCGAGGAATCATCTATCCGGAAATAATAAGATAATCGAAAGAAGAAGCGAGTAAGAAGAAGAACTCGATGGTATCGAGAAGAACCTGAGTTGTACGAGCCAATCGTCGGAGGCTGTTGATTGCTGCCATTTCTCGTAAGTCGAATGTCTCGAAGCAGAACGAAGAAACAGAGAGAAGAAATGATCAAAGAAGGAGGAATCTGTAGAATCCTGGATTCTTTGAGAGTGATGAAGGATCATGATGGCTTTATGAATCAAAAATATCTTATTTATCACTTCAAGTTCCATTTGATTTTGACCAATGACGTGTCATTGAGTCATTGTATATTTACAATAATTTAGTTTTTATTGATAGGCTGCCATAGTATTTAGCAAATTTCTTACCATATTAAACCGCATCAACTAGGCCAACTAGTAGAAAAAAACTTCCAAACTTGGTTAGATATTAAATTGAAGTTAGTAGGGGATAACACTTATACAATTTACGAGTGTTCACTACATTATTATTACATCAAATACATAAAAAAATTTGTCTTGTTTGTTGACAGGTGACACATATGATAAGGAAAAAAAAAAGAGTCCTCCTTATAAACGGTAAAAGATAAAAGATTTTTTTACTGTCTTCTTTTGACCAATATTTTTTTACTGTTGTCGACAAAAAAAAATCTTTTTTTCTGTCTGAACAGTAATCGTAATATAACACAAATCACTAAGCTATGTATAATTATCGGTGTATTAATTTGAATACTGCAGCAAAATAAAAATGATCCCGTTAAGTAACAAACGTTACAAAATCAGTCATATCATATCATATATGACAACACGTCACATAAGAAAAAAAGATTTTTTGTCTTTCATACCAAATATTATTCTTTAGAACTTATATAGTGTAAATGCATGCATTAAAGCCGTCGAATAAATAAAGCTCAAAACTGCTTGCCGTTTTACAACTCAATAAACGCTGCTAAGTTTCAGGTTATCGCGGCGCAAATTAGCACCGTACGGCGTGCAATCTATCAATCATTCATTCGTATCTGACGAGAGGGAAACGAAACGATAATAATCAATTTTTAGCTAAGTCCAAGTCCTATCTATCTGTAATCCTTCATTCTTCAGATAGAGAAAGAGAGAAATGGACTTTTTGGAGAGAGAGTAAAAGTAGTGCGAGAAAGACGATCAGTGACTGAAGAAGATCACTCACTCTCACACCCTCTCTGGAGATCTCATCGGCCGATCTTTTCTTCCCCACCTGTAAAGTTTCTAATTTTGCTTCTTTTTATGTCTGCTCATTTCTCAATTCCCTCTCTCTTAATTTGAGAGTTTCTTGAAAAAGTTTGGTTTTTTTTGTTGGTATAAAGAGTTGTTGATTTAGTGTTCGTCACTTTCATTTTGGGATCCAAAAGAGTGTAGCGACTCAATTGAGTTTCCTTATCTGTGTCTCTGTGCTTTTAATTACTTATTAATTAAACCCAAAACAGAAAGTTATCATTTTTGTTTCGAATTTTGAATAATTCAGTTGCTAAATGCAATCCTGCAGGTCGTTGTTATCTTTGCTGATCGTTGAAATCTGATACAATGGGTGCTTCGGGGAGGTGGATTAAAGCATTGGTTGGTTTCACGAAATCTGATAAGTCAAGGTCTTCAAAAAAAGATGACAATGTGAGTACTCTATGCTATTTTGATTACAAGAGTATCTCTTTATCAAATTATGCAAATGTTGGTTAAAAAAATGTATACAACCTTCATCTTATTTGTATTCATGAAGGTAAAGATTGCCACCAAGAGCCGGTTTGGGAGAAAGAATTCAGTTGATTTTGACGCTGAAAAATTTCAAGACGGATTTGAAGATTCCAATGCGCATAGTATGATAGATACTGGTGTCTCTACTTCGACTTCACTACAATCATATGGTGCAGCTTATGAAGAGCAAAGGAAAGAACATAGAGCTGCGACACGCATCCAAACAGCTTATAGAGGATTTCTGGTATTAGTTTCGCCTTATTAAGTTGATTGTATTTTCCTTGTTGCCTTGTATATCTATCTGCATGCTTTGCTTTGTGGGTTTGATTGGACTGAAGTAAAGATGATACATTTCGTAGGCTAGAAGGGCTTTACGAGCGTTGAAGGGATTGGTTAGACTTCAAGCTCTTGTCAGAGGACACGCGGTGAGGAAACAAGCAGCGGTAACGCTTCGATGCATGCAAGCGTTAGTAA
The DNA here is from genome assembly GCF_000478725.1 of Eutrema salsugineum. Taxonomy (NCBI): domain Eukaryota; kingdom Viridiplantae; phylum Streptophyta; class Magnoliopsida; order Brassicales; family Brassicaceae; genus Eutrema; species Eutrema salsugineum. The sequence continues at coordinate 1,211,935 of NW_006256885.1, forward strand.
GAGTTCAGGCTCGTGTACGCGCAAGACGTGTTCGTCTTGCCTTGGAAAGTGAAACGGGTCAGCAGACACTTCAGCAACAGCTAGCTGATGAAGCCCGAGTTCGAGAAATAGAGGTGATGTTCAGTTGTTCACTTGTCTCAGTTATATACAAACTTTGTATGGCCTTTACTTTTTGTTGAGAGAATTACAGTAATGTTGACTATGTGAAAATCATCTCTCAGGAAGGTTGGTGCGATAGCATTGGATCTGTTGAACAAATACAAGCAAAGCTGGTAAAGAGGCAGGAAGCTGCAGCTAAGCGTGAGAGGGCTATGGCATATGCTTTGACTCACCAGGTTACTCACAACCACTATGCTATTTAAGAAGTAACTGTTTGAATTTGCTCACTTTGTTAAGAAGTAATTGTTTGAATCTGCTCACATTGTACAAATCATAACATCCCTGAATAGTCTCTTTGATCGTCAATGGTTCTCTTCCATAGGACCAATCTTTAACCAAACACACTATGACAATCTCCCATGAAAGTGTATCTTTTTGCTTATGCTACTGGCCTCATCTCAGCCCCGATCACAGTTTCCGGTGCTGTTGTTTCTTTGTGTATGCAAAAGGATCTTTCTTTGTCTTACATACAAATTGCTCTCTTGTAGTGGCAAGCGGGAACTCGGCAGTTATCTGCGCACAGTGGCTTTCAACCTGACAAAAACAACTGGGGATGGAACTGGTTGGAAAGATGGATGGCTGTTCGTCCATGGGAGAACCGGTTTCTTGACAGTAACCTCAGGGAGGATACGACATTAGTTGAAAACAATGTGGAGCAGTCTGAGAATTTGCATAAAACGCAGATGAGAAATGCAAGCAAAATGCCAAACACTTCAACTCTTGTATCCGGTGTTTCAAGTCAGAAGGCAACCGGGCCATCTCTGTCGGATAGTAATTCGTCTTCTCCTGGAATATCTTCAAGCATTCCAGTGGTATCCAAGGCTAAGTCAAAGCTTGCTAAAGACGATCTTGCTGTAGAAGTTAACTCAAAACCTGGCGCTGGTCCAAGATCGCACAGCAATCCGAAAGAAAGATCAAGAGAGCCAATTAGATCTTCAAAGGAACGATTATCTCTGCCAAACAGTGGTTAGATCTCTTTCTCTCTTTCTCTACGCGTAGGAAACCTCGTTTCTTTTCCCTTCTGTGATGATTGAATGAATAGTCTTACCAACATGGTGATAGTGATAAGAGAATCAGTTTTGCATTGGTCATTACGATTCAAACCACAAGTTAGATAATTAGGTTAACTAAGTTTTAGTAAAACCTACAAATCTGATCTATTGTGTCAGGGGAGAGTTTGACCAGGCCTCAAATCAATCTGAATACATTATTAAACACGGAACAAGTCACATTCAACTAAGACGCATACATTTGATCTTTGAAACATTTCGGTTGTCTTTGGTTTTATTGTCCTTTTAAGTCTAAATTGTGAATATTCTTGAGCAGGAAGATCCTCAGGATCTCAGTCAGCTAAAGCCAGCCGAGCGGGAAAACTCACACCAACATCTCATAAAGTAGTCGAGGAGAAAACTGCCCAAAACCAGAGAAGACGTAATTCCGATCCAATAAAACAGAGGCTCGCATAGCCATGTTAAGTGTACATACACAGGTTCTGATGAAATGAAAGAAAAATGATAAAGACAAAAATCATGGAAGAACAGAATGGGTTTCAAAACTCGAGAGAGCTGCTTGGTTCATCGAACAAGAAGAGAACAGCGTCTTTCTGCTTTCATTGTTGTCGTTATTTATGTTAGCCATCCCTTTTTTGTCCATGATTCTCTGTGGATTCATATATATGGACCGGTAAGTAGTCTTATAATTTTAAGTAAGGTGTTTGGGGTATATTTGTGAAACAGTTTTTGTTGGGAGAACAGACCATGCTGCTCGTGGCCCTCCCAATGTGATTATATAGAGTTCGTTGTTTTGTATACATTTTCCCATTTCAAAAGAGTGATCTTTATCAATAATTAGTTGCTTTGCAAAAGTGATTAATTTAAGTGCAAGAAAAGAAACTGCCTATCAAAGAAGCTCAAATCATTGAAAGAAAACTAATAATCCTAATTTCCTTTCGAGAAATACGCTTAGTTTATCTACTTGATGCTAGAACCGGGTTGCGAGTTTGTCCCAAGACCTCCAGGGGTAAACACTGGAAGCTGGTTTGAGTTTAAATCCCTTCTAAATCTTGCATCACGATGAAGTGTCGATGCCAATCTGTCATGTCCCTCTCTTACCAAGCTCCTTTCACTTCTCGGGTTACTTCTAGTCGGGATATTAACCAGAGGTCCTCCAAAGAATATAGAGTCACCAGTATATGTCAGTCTTCTCTCGGCTTGCTGCAGAGGAAGAGGAGCCTTTAACGCTGATGATCCAGAAGATGAATCTTGAGGTGGAAGAATAGGTCTTGGATTCTGAGTGTTGGCTATTTGTGAGCTAGGATTTGGCAATCTGTTGCGGCCTTCAGGCATTGTCGTTACAGGAGCTGATACGTATCTCCCAGCTTCGGGATCCCAAACAACCGATGTCTTTCTCACGTCTCGCAGAAGCGAAGTTGCAGGATTGGAGAGAAACAGCGGATCAGCGCCGTTTCCTCTGTGCAGCACCTTTTCATCAAACGTCGAGTGCATGTGATGGGTTGTTGCTGCGAAGCGATGGTCAGTTAATGTATGATTGTGAGGGAGAGGAGCAAGTGTGATAGACTCGTGAACATGGCTTGGACTGCTGAAATTGCTAATGCCATGGCTTCCAGTGTCATACTCATCCCGGCTACTCTGGGTTGGAGCAAACGAGTTTCTAGAAAGAGATGACCGTAGTTCATTGTTCTGCATCTCTTTACTTGCAGTCACGTTTGCATCTGTGCTTACACTGCTGATGATACTAACTGTGCCAATGGAACTTAGTTCATTATCTTGTAAATGGCGATTATCTATCGGTCTTAGGACAGATGAAGATGCTCTGGCTCTGGCGGCTGCCCTTGCTGCTTCATTTGCATCCAACTTAGCGAGCTTCCATGCATTACGTTTGACAACGGGTCTTTTCGGAGCCTTGATGCCTCTCCCTGCTGCATCTGGATCTACGGTCGACGGGACCATGTGAGGGTCTAAATGGGGAATGACTTCATCCTGCAATAGAAATTATAACTGGCAAGTCAATACCGGACCATCATCTCAGTTTAGGCAGTACATGTATGCAACAATTAACGCATTTCATCATCGCCTTTCAAGGTCATACATAGCGATTAATACCATGGACAACACGATTTTCCAATGAGGTATAAAACCAACTATAGCAAACCAAAACTCTAATGAGTTTTACAAGAGATTAGAGATGCGATGAAATAGAATGGTTGGATGTTTAGGAAAAGGAAGAGATACCTGATCATCAACAAACACTCTAGGTGGAGTGCACCAGACACCCTTTTTGTATGGTAGGCCGAGAGAGCTTCCACCACTAAAGCCGGTTGTGGCAGACCCGGTAGGAGAATAGAGCACATTCTGAATTTCCTCATCAGCTGGCACCTCGCTCATGGCTCTCATTGCCACAACATACTCATACGTTGTAAGTCCCTGCCGATATTAAACAGAAGATAACCTCACATTGCTTATACTGGAACATGCCATCAGCAAGTTATAAACAAAGTTGTAGACATAAGTTAAAATGCCGTGAGCTTTAAAATTGGGAAAGGAGTTCGGGAGAATGGTTCAGATGGTTATAGTTATGAAAGATACAGCTGAACATTAAGATATAAAGCAGCTAACAAAAATTATCCAAGTTTAACCTCACTACTATGCAACCATGGATCTCTTGTGCTAAGAAAAATTCTCAGTGTTATAAGTAAGTAAAATAAAAGCTAGCTTCTTTCCTACTGACCTTTTTAATGAGCAGCATGTGGAAAAAGAGAAGTTCACCCAGTGGAAAACATGCCAGAATGGTAACAACAGTGCAAAGACCCTACATAATTTGCAGATATGACATTAGGAAACAGGACCACACCTCCAAGCAAAGACACAACATCAAGAATACTTACAACAACTGCCGCAAAAGGTGCACGGGAGAAACTATTTCCAAGTCTATTGACAATTTCGGTTTCCATGCTCTTCCTATTAACAAAAACACGAACTATAACTGCGATTCCGACTGCTGCTTCAATAATGAGCTGAGGAAGAAAGCGTAACCTTTTAATGGTTAAGTGATAAATAAGTTTAAGAAATAGAACATACTACAAGGCAAATACATACCCAAAGAAGGCTGGCCGTCATCAGAGACACAAAAGTCATGTAGTTTTTGCGACCGACACAATTGTTAAGCCACTGTAGCATTTATTACAACTATGTCATCTACTGAACCCATGAAAATCTAGTCAAATATCCAGACAAAGGCAACTGATTGCAATAAAAAAATTTGAAAACATGAGAGAGTTTACCTTGCAATGGTGATCGAAACCATCAACGCATTTATCACAGCTTCGACAATGCTTGCTGAACTTGCGTACCTGTGACAAATTCATGCATAATTGACTTTTATATTAAGGAGTATACATGTACACTTGACAAATACAGCTATGGGGACTTGACTGTAGCCATGTTATATATCTTGGAACCATTGTTACTATACCTCAGAATTGCACAATGTGCAAAATAGAGCCTCTTCGCTGTTTCCCTGTTGTTCAGCTCTTTCTTCCTGTTTCCAGCAGTCCTCAAGAACAAACACGCAACAGAAGATAGCCAGAGGATTATAGCAAGTTTTTCTACGAACAGAGTCCACTCTTTGAGCATCTCCTACAGAACCTTTCACACTAGAGTTTGGTGCTAAGGTAGAACTCCTGGAGACAATTGAAGGAGAAGACTGCAACTGACTGCCAGTTTCATCAAAATTCCTGGAGATATCTCTAGCTGATAAGGCACGAGCCATGTCAGCTCTGTGAATGCCTGTATCAAATATTGACATGATTCTTGGATCTGCAGGGTTGATTGCAGTACAGCGAACATACAGAACGAACACAAGAAGAGCCTGCAAACACATAATCCATCAACATTGAGTAATGCAGTAAGATATGTATATCTTCACACTTATAAGCATCATCTCTATTTCCTCGCTCAGATGCTCAAAACCTAAAACTCGTGGATGAATTTGCATATTGATACTAAAAATCAATGCTTGTGCTCTTGGTTATATGGTTTTATTAAGTTGCTAAGAACGAACTTTAACTTAGATTGTGAAGTATACAACTTGAGAAGCATTGAACATACCACCGGAGAGTAAACACCGATCAAGACGTATTCCCAAATGCGGCCACCGACGAAAGGAGCAAAGAAAGCATAATAAGCGACCACCAACAAGCAAAACACAGTAATCGCAATCACCTGACAACAAACATATATCAGGAGCCATTTCTATCGCCAATCAAAATCACAACTTTTGATTGACCAGGTTCGTCGACAGGATCGTATAAGAGATTGGAATTCGATTAATGGTTATAGAAGGTTACGAATCGATTACTTGGAGTGTGTGAGCGGGAAGTTGCCAACCGTGTTTCCTCACCATAGCTTCTCCAATAGCAACAACAGAACAACCAGAGAACTAGTCGAAACCCTAATGTCAACAACGTCTCCGCCACGGTTTCACGGCCGGGAGATGATCAAGTGGGAGGCGGAGCTGTGAGAGGGAAGAAAAGGAAAGTGACTGACTGAGAAAATATCGTCTCTCTCTCTAACTCTGACTGTGGCAGGTTTTAGTCGTAATTATTGACCAAAAAACTATTACATCTATTATATTAAAACACAAGCACATTTAGTTGATTGTTTCCTAAATTTTTTTAAAAATATTTTATATATATATATAAATTTAATTCCGAAAATTAGATATTAATTTAGATAACTAAAAATTTGCTTAAATATAGGTTATATCTATATTCTATAGATATTAATTTAAATAGATTTTCTTAAATATAGGTTAGATTTAATTTAATATTTGAAATTTAAATAAAATTTTTAGAATAACACATATGATTAAAAAATATCTTATTATATTTTTTAATTATATTATATCAGATTAAAATTTCACATATTAAAAATAGATAAATATTAATATTATATAATAATTTGATGGGATAAGTTAAGTTTTTTTGTTAGGTTATGAAAGCATGCATGATATTAAGAGAAAATTATTTCAAAATTAGTAAATAATTATATTATAAAATAATATAAACGGGCGGATTAGAATTATTGTATCATAAATATGGTTTTTCGTATTAATAAAATGAGCAAGTTAGAAATACATTTTTATAATAACAGTCACTTTTAAATTAATAAAATAATCGGGTTTAAATTATATTTTTATGATCATGATGGTCATAATAATACTGAAAAAAATATATATCTAAACACAAATTCTTTTTATACCACTTATTAACAAATTATATTTATAAAGAAAATATAAATTTTGATTAAAACAAAATTCCTGTGCGAATGCACGGGGTAAAATCTAGTTAGGATTAATTTCGTGGACTAATTCTAACATACAATATTTTCTATAATTTTTTGTTTTTTTGTTTTTCCAGCTATCTTTTTCATCTTTAAATAAATTCCAATTCCTGACACAGTCGAAAATAATATAGATAAATTTTTACACAAAATTAAAAACTTGTTAGAATTTTTTTTTAAAAAAAATTGGAGTATTTTAGGTTTTAGGTTTCTCACCACCCTAACTACTTGAAAATACCAAGTTTTAAGCTTTCAAGTTTGATTTATAATAGTTTATTACACAGTCATAAAAAAATACAAACTAAATATATAGATGTTTTAAAATTAAAAGGAAAAATACAAGCTAATTTAGTTATTTTGTTCGTTTTTAAAATAATTTGGACCAACCATTTAAAAGCCTAAGTCTAGTCGGACAGCCAATAGACTATAGTAATTATTAATGATGCCATTAATTCACGCTTCATCTATTTTACCTGGCAAGTGTTGGCACGCGCAACGCGTGCGCCGTAGGGAAGTATCGAACACCGAGAAAAAAAAAACCAAACAAAAAAAAATGTCTCTCTTAAGTGGAGAGAGAGAGAGAGACAACAATATCATCAACAACACGGTGCTGCGTTTAGACAAGAGAGAAACCCTAGAAAACCAAAAAAAAAGAGGAAATTCGTGCCTCCTTACCTCCCACTCGCTTCCTTAGATCGCGTGAACACCACACACGAGATTTCTCTCTTCTCTCTTCCCTCTTCTCTCTATCGTCCTCTTCCTTTCGCAGATCGAAAACGCCAACTCGCACCGATTGGCGCGTGCGTTGCCTTCTTCTTCCTCGAATCTTCGTCTTTCTTGAGATTATAGATTGGTTTCTTTCGATTCTTCTTGTTTTCCCAATCTCTCTGCTCTTCGTACCAGGTAATTTCATTTACTGGAACCACATATATATCTACAGTGTTTGATCAGCTTCTCTTCTTGTTTCAATCAAATTGAAATTCGGATTCAGGAATATGTAATTACCTGCTATGATGAATGATATCGTTAACCACTATGAATTTTAGCTTCAAGTTGCTACCTTTTCTGCATTTGTGAGAACAAAATGTATCCATCGAACTTGATTCTCTGATCTTTTTGACCTAAAGATAGATTTTTTCAGTGTTGCAGGGAGTCTGCTTCCTTAAATTATAGGAAAAAAGTTATCTTTTGTCATGGATATAGATCTTCGACTACATTCAGGTGACCTCTGCAAGGAAGGTGATGATGATAGAGGACTTGACAATGTGTTGCAGAACGAGCACAAGCTTCATGATGCTGATGAAGATATGGACATTGGCAAAATCGAGGACGTCACTGTCGAGGTACAAACCGATGACAGTGTAGGCATGGGTGTTCCAACGGTGGAGTTGGTTGAATACACAGAAGGTACGAACCCTGAACCTTTCAACGGTATGGAGTTTGCGTCACACGGCGAGGCGTATTCGTTTTACCAGGACTATTCTCGAGCGATTGGATTCAACACTGCGATACAGAACAGTCGTAGGTCAAAGACGACGAGAGAGTTTATAGATGCCAAGTTTGCTTGCTCTAGGTATGGTACTAAAAGAGAGTATGACAAGTCTTTTAACAGGCCACGAGCTAGGCAGAGCAAGCAAGACCCTGAGAATATGGCTGGTCGACGAACGTGTGCGAAAACAGATTGCAAAGCTAGCATGCATGTTAAGAGAAGGCCTGATGGGAAATGGGTGATTCATAGCTTTGTGAGGGAGCATAATCATGAGCTTTTACCTGCACAAGCTGTGAGTGAGCAGACTAGAAAGATATATGCTGCTATGGCTAAGCAGTTTGCGGAATACAAAACTGTTATTAGCCTGAAAAGCGATTCGAAGAGTTCTTTTGAGAAAGGTCGGAGTTTATCAGTGGAGACGGCGGATTTCAAAGTCCTGCTTGACTTCTTGTCACGGATGCAAATCTTGAATTCCAACTTCTTTTATGCGGTGGATCTTGGCGATGATCAGCGGCTGAAGAATGTGTTTTGGGTAGATGCAAAGAGCAGGCATAACTATGGCAGCTTTTGTGATGTTGTTTCTCTAGATATCACATACGTTAGAAACAAGTACAAGATGCCACTTGCTGTTTTTGTTGGAGTGAACCAGCACTACCAGTATATGGTCCTTGGGTGTGCTTTGATATCCGACGAGAGTGCAGCAACATTTTCTTGGTTAATGGAGACCTGGCTGAAAGCGATGGGTGGACAAGCTCCAAAGGTTTTGATCACTGAGCAAGATGTTGTATTGAACTCCATTGTCCCCGGAATCTTCCCCAATACCCAACATTGCCTTTTTCTTTGGCATGTTTTGATTAAGGTTTCTGAGAATCTTGGTCAAGTTGCTAAGCAACATGAAAATTTTACATCAAAGTTCGAGAAGTGCATCTATAAATCATGGAAGGAGGAAGACTTTGCTAGAAGATGGTGGAAGATTCTTTCTAGATTCGGCCTCAAAGACGATCAGTGGATGCAGTCGTTATATGAAGACCGCAGGAAATGGGCACCGACCTACATGACTAATGTTCTTTTGGCAGGGATGTCTACACCTCAAAGAGCTGATAGTGTTAACGCCTTCTTCGACAAGTACTTGCATAAGAAGACTAGTGTACAAGAATTTGTGAAACTATATGATACAATTTTGCAAGATAGATGTGAAGAAGAAGCCAAAGCTGATTCTGAATCGTGGAACAAGCAGCCAGCAATGAAGTCTCCATCGCCTTTTGAGAAGAGTGTTTCTGAAGTCTATACTCCTGCTGTATTCAAAAAATTCCAGATTGAAGTTTTGGGTGCAATTGCGTGTAGTCCCAGAGAGGAGAACCGAGATGCAACTTGTTCTACTTTTAGAGTTCAGGATTTTGAAAACAACCAGGACTTCATTGTAACATGGAACCAAGCAAAGGCTGAAGTCTCTTGCATCTGTCGGTTATTTGAGTACAAAGGCTATCTCTGCAGACACACGCTTAATGTTCTTCAGTGTTGTCATCTTTCTTCCATCCCCTCGCAGTACATATTGAAGCGGTGGACAAAAGATGCAAAAAGCCGGCATTTTTCAGGAGAACCTCAGCAGTTGCAGAGTAGGCTGCAGCGGTATAACGACTTGTGCCAACGAGCGTTGAAGCTGAATGAAGAGGCATCGTTCTCTCAAGAGAGTTACAATATTGCATTCCTTGCCATTGAAGAAGCTTTGGGAAATTGTGCTAGTGTTAATACTTCCGGCAGAAGTCTTCCAGATGTGGTCACCTCGCCAACTCAAGGTCTGATTTCCGTCGAGGAGGATAACCAGAGCAGAATTGCTGGCAAGACAAGCAAAAAAAAGAATCCAACTAAGAAAAGAAAAGTAACTTCTTGTTTACGATCTCTTTTTGCATTCAACTTAAGGTTTTTCTTGCCCTTTTATGGTTTGGAAGTCTGATGATTCGAAATACCAATTGCAGGTGAACTCAGAGCAGGAGGTTATGCCAGTTGCAGCGCCAGAAAGCTTGCAACAGATGGTCTCTCTTTGTTGATATGTCGTAGCAAGCTTTTGTTAACTTAAGAGTCCCCTAAGTATTTGATATCTGACTTTTATAATTGCAGGATAAGTTGAGCCCAAGGACAGTCGGCATTGAAAGTTATTATGGAACACAGCAGAGCGTGCAGAACATGGTAATTAATCACAAAATACTCATATTATTCTCATATAGACTGAGATTTTCTGTATGTAATCTGGTATGATTTGTGTGATTACAGGTCCAGCTGAATTTAATGGCGCCAACTCGCGATAATTTCTATGGGAATCAGCAAACAATTCAAGGATTGGTATGAAAATCGACCATGACAACTCTCTGTAAAACTAGCTTCTGCTGTTTTTTCTTTCATTAATTTTTGGATAAAAAACAAAAATCCCCGGCTGGTTTTATGTAGCGACAGTTGAACTCAATAGCGCCAAGCTACGACAGTTACTACGCTGCTCAGCAAGGCATCCATGGACAGGTAACAGTTATTCTCAGAGCTTTCAAGAGCAATGTCAATCTCTTACAAGACTGCAATCAAAAATGATCATTCTTACTCTTTTTTTTCTTTCTAGGGAGTTGATTTCTTCAGGCCACCCAATTTTCCTTATGATATCCGGGTAAATTTTCTGTTGTAATAACAGATTATCACCTTTTCTTTTCCTGTTTGTATCAAGTGGATTATCTTGTTCATGAAACACTTATTTTCACTACAGGATGATCCTAATGTGAGGACTACGCAGTTGCATGAGGACGCATCTAGACACTCATAGACAAAACTATAGCCCAACTGCGAAGCAAATCTCAAAATGCTTTGGATGAAAGGTTCAAATCTCTGTAGAACAGACGCCAACAAGCACTAGAAAGAAGCTCATTTGACACACTGAGGTTTGGAACAGAACAAGAGCATGATCTGTTTTTATCTGCTCACGTGTTTAATAGGATGTTGTATTGTTTCGCTTATTATCCCAGAGATTCGCTTCTGTTAATATTGTTCGTGTTTGTATTGTTAGTTCAGATGATCACCAAGCTTTGATCATTGACTGCTCGATTTTAGAGGGAAAAAAACAGTGTTTAGAGATATTCTCTATTTGTAAACTCTTGTTAATTCTTTTGATCAAGTTTCTTAAATTTGTATCAGAATTAAGCCTGATCTTGAAACCAAATACAAAAATGGTATATGGCTTGTTCATTGATCCCCTACCTTATATTTTTAACATTTGTAGAATGGATCTCACATCATAATCTACTACACAGTATTTATCTGAAAACAACAAAAATGTGCTTTTACTTTTTACTGAACACATTTATAGACATAAAACGCCTAAATTTGATAAAATTTTAGTATATACCAAATATGGAAAGGGAAAATGTGCTCTCCCCCTAAACAAACTACTATGTATATTTTTGACAAAAAAATTCAAAATAACAAACTACGTTATTCCATTGATGCAAAATTCTAACAGAACAGAACGATGAGATAGTAACTATTATGACGACGTTAGAATCAAATTATTGTTTTCTTTGAAAATTCTCACTAGTTTCCTATTTGGTCGTCTCTTGTTTAGCATTCATTTCAAAGTCACCTGTCCCGTCAATTAATTTGTGTCCACTTATTCCCTATTAAATTGCGTAAATAATACATATCAACTATTGAAACACTAGTCGCAATTAATCTTTCCTCAGTTTACTACCACAGTGGATTTAAATAATCTTAACATCTAAAATAATCAAATAGTATGCAAGAGTGTAGAAAGCATCTAACACACTAGGATATATCCTGAGTTTCTTATCAAAATTTTAATAATATATCACTGTCCAATGGTTATATATAAATCTTAGCAACATCTTCTTGATTTATTTCGTTGTCTCGTTGATGATTTTGTTATCAGGCTCGTGCCTATATGTACTAAAATAAAACATTGGCCTACGGGCCCATAGTTTTAAGAAAATATTAAGGATCTAATTTTTTTATTAGATTCAATGTCTCAGAGTCCTAATAAAATTTTAATCAAAATAGTTAATGATTTTTTTTTTCAGAAATAGTAATAAATATTGGAAAAAGAAATTAGGGTAATATACATGATCTGCCTAATCAATTGTTTTTAATTTTTACATTCGTCTCTTTACCTATTTTCAACCAGAGATAATGTATGTTTATTTTTTTCTTCTACATTTACAAACAAAATCATAATCAATTGGAAAATATTTTTTTTTTCATTTAATAGCCTACTGTTAACTACTATTAGTTTTTCTCAAATATAGAATAGACATAAGCACAATTTAATAGTTATTATTTATTCTATGAATTGAGGCATTCTTGGTACCGCCTAGGGTCTCAATAGCTCTAGATTATGTCTTTAAGTATCATATACGAATATCTATTTCTTTTTGTAATTTGACTAATCGTTCGTTTTCGCTGATTAAAACAGCTTAAAGGCTTTTCATTCTGTTGTGGGTTGAACAAAATTGTCGGTGTATCATATTCTATTACGTCTAACCTATACCTATATTATAACTTTTTTAAAATGATATATATGCATGTAGAACTTAGTATATAGCAAATCGCATCATTATCATTATCGTAAGACCCTCGTTACTTCGTGCTATATAATACGGCTACTGCACTAAGCAGGCAACGTGAAATGAAATATATTAACGTTTTTGTTAGCAAGAACGTACAGAAAAATATGCCGTCAGCTTTGTGACGATTATGTAAAGTGAGGGACTTAATTTACTATTTAATAAAAAAATACACACAATAGTGAAATGGGCCAATTTCGTCAACTTGTTGGGAAAGTAGCCAATAGCAAACATAATTCTACTAGTTTATTGATAGATAAAACTCAACTCAACTAACTGTAACTTCGTAAGGTCCATTATTTTATATGAATTTTTGATATCATCGAATGAGGTTAAATCAGAATAGGTAAACTAAGTACCAAAAAAAAGATTTATCAATTAAACACAAAAAGTAGATTAACGCAAAGCTACAAAATCAACGTGTAATGAAAACGTTCCCTAAATCAACGGTCACGATTGATTAGAAATTTTTTAGAATAGTCTTCCTTTTGACCAAGTCGAATCAAAATTAAACCTAGATAAATAAGAACTAAAGGAAGACAAAAGCTTTTAGCTTCTTTAGTTCTTTCTTTCTTATTACAACAAATCTCAACATAGTCTTTTTACAAACACAACAAAAAATGGCTAACCCAAACGAATGGTCTCAGTTCTACAACAACAACCAAACTTTCTTCACAACTTCCACCATCACTTCAACCACCGTCACAACCGCTTCTCCCTCCGGTGAAGCCACCTCCACAGACTCTCGTCTGAGTCCTGAAACCGGTCGTGTAACAAAACCGGCACGTAGAAGATCAAGAGCTTCACGTAGAACACCAACAACACTTCTCAACACAGACACATCCAATTTCCGTGCCATGGTTCAGCAGTTCACTGGTGGTCCATCCGCTATGGCTTTTGGTTCCGGTAATACTACTTCCGGTTTTAGCCTCACCACTTCGTCGGATCCAACCGCCGGATCTTCTCAACAAACTCCTTGGCAATATAATTTCCAGCCTCACGCGCCGCCGCAGCCTCCTCCTCAAAGGGCTTATATGTTCTCGTTGAGCAACGTGAATCCCATCGTTGGGTATAGTAACATGAACAACCCTAATAATACTTTGGTTTCCGGTGTGTTTGGAACGGTGGATGGTGGTGCTGGTGCTCCGTCGTCTAAGGAGGCAACGAATAGTAATACGTCTTCTTCGAGGCTACAATGAGAAAACGATTGGATTCTTTTGAATTTTTTTTTTTTTTTTCGCATAAAGGCAGAAATGTTAGGTACTGACTTTCTTTGTCATAGAATGAAAACTTTGACTTTTGTATATTTAAGTTTTTTCGTTTTCATATTTAATATTTTTTCTTTTTAGGCTCAAGAGATTATAGCGTTATCATGGCCCTAAATCCGCAAATATTCAGTAACTGAAGTTGCATACTTGCATTCCATATTGCAAACTGTCAATCAAAATTTTAAAAATGGTGATTATGGATTGTGGACTATATATTTTTTTTTATTAGAATTTAAATTTAAACAGTTAATATGCTCGAACACTAATGTATATCAATTATCACATATAATATTTATAATAAAAAAAAAATCACGTGAAGTTCTCAAGTGCATGTGAAAGTTTATATCTTTTCCAAAATACTAGTCAAAGAAATATATATATATATATAGCATAGACTAAGGCAAATAGCTTACATATCAAAATTTTCTGTGCTTATTGGATTGTAGACATTCAAATACGAAAATTGTGTGGATATTTTCCAAATTAGCTCGATAAAATAGAGAGTACGTATGAATATAAGTTATAACTAAAAAGTGCATATAACAGAGGACCATGAGGCATTTGTATTATTGTGAAATTAGTGTGAATGTAGCTTTACCAAATTAGCTCGATAAAATAGAGAAAATGAATAAAATGTTATAACTTCATAATTTCTTTTATAAAACGTGCATAGAGGATCATGAAGCATTTGTATTCTTATTATTGGATTGTAGACATTCAAACATGAAAAGAATGTGAATGTCGCTTTACAAATCAGCGCGAAAATATAGAAAAATTATATGTTTTGTCAAAAAATATATATAATATATAAGTTATAACTTTTTTTTCTTTTTCTTAGGGCACAATATATAGTTACATATTAATCATATGACTTGTAGACGGAAAACGGTGATTAGCCTTTTCCTTTTGACAACTTAAATTTGACCCCCTTTTTTTCTTTGTCTTTGATCATTAACATTTAGGATTATTGAAATACATCGAAGGAGAATTTTCCTGAAGACTAGAATAATCTTTTTTTTTTTTTTTTTTTGAAACGGGACTAGAATAATCTTTGACAGTAAAATTTGGAGAAGAGAGTATTGGATCATACCGAAATCAAACTTGCCTTTCGTTCGGAAACGGAGGAAGCTTTTTGGTGAAGGTAGGCTACCAACATGCCTAGATTCTTATCGTTTATTTTCTTTTCTTTTCCAATTCCTTCGCTAAAATTAATTTATGATTATTACTATATTTGATTTGACGGAGATCGAAGTTAATATAGAGTTTGGCATAAATATATACCAAAGCCTCGCATTCACGGTAGATAACAAATACTTAGTCTTATAGAATGTCTGTAGTTTTTTTTTGTTTCTTTTGTAATTTCGTTAGGTTTCAGATTCCTACGATAAATCCATAAATCAATGAAAGAGAATAATTTTATCATGTCGTATTCGTGTTTCTTTTGGACAAAAGAAATAAAAATAAAATAATATTGAAGAAATGATAAAAATAAAATAAAATGAGTGAGAAATGGGTTGGGAAGAGGGGATGAATCTAAGCACATTGTGGGTCCCATTAAGCTTAAGTGAAATTGCACTTCTCTTTTACTATCGAAAACATCTAAAGATCTCTTACTCATACTTTTATAGATTCTAATGTTATTTATGACTAAATCATGTCTCTTTTCATTAGATATGGTTTCATTAATTCATTAAATTTAAATAATCTAACTTATTTTCTTAGAAAGTATAGAAACACAACTAGACTAAAAGGTGATTTTAAAACACATGAAAGGATTGATTGGAACAAACTCTCTAATATTCTTTCACCTAACAGTTTTTGCAGTCATATAAATGTATTTAATTGTATTTAATTGGATATAAACATATTTCTTATGAGTTTATGGAGAGGTGGACTAGTGGTTGAGTTGTAGTTTTTCTAGATGGCCATGTAATTCTCAAAACTCCATGCATTATGGTATTTGTAATATTTAGTGTAATCATATATGTAAACAAAAATTTCAAACTCATTAAAAAGTTCCACCTCATTAGAAATGTACATAAATTTGTTCAATGTATTTTTTTTTTTTTGTTTTTTGACATGATTAATGTTTTGTTGTTTAGAATCAGCTTTTTAAGTTTCTCATAATTTATGAAAACGAAGCAAGTAAAATTATTAGGTTTATATCTTTAAATTTTCCCTACATGAGCTTAAATTTGTGTATAAATTCAATTCCATTCATCATTTATTCTAAATTATGAAAATTTAATAATTATAATATTTCCGTTTACAAAAGAATTGGCCTAGAGTGAAGATGAGAGAAAGGAAACTACAATGGTGTTTACAACTCTTTTTGTCCCAGTTTCTACTCTGCCTTCTTCATGATCGGCTTGTAATATTGGATACAACGACCAAACTGTACAATGTGTGGCAAAGAATGGTCTAAAACCTCCATCTGCTGTTTTATGTCTGGTAAAGTTCTCTCAGGGATCAGATCCAGAGATGGCTAATTAGGTAGAAGAATTGCTGAAGACAATGATGAACAAAGAGTGTTTATGACCATTAAGATTTGCTTCAACCTCAATAAAAAAGAGCTTCAGAAAGCAAAGTTATGAGATTTTTGCGAGCTTACCCACTTTTAAGGCCTTGAAACATCTCACTTTTCCTCGCATCTTATATCCATACTCTGTGAGAGCTAAAGAGTTACTGGTATTCTCCTTCACTCATCCAATTCAAAACTTGGAGTAACAGTTGGGAATGACGTCAGATACGAATCGCCGTCTCTCATATCTTTAGCTAAACCGTCGATTACATCGTATATCTCATCAGACTGAGGATGCTCCTGATCTTTAGACACAAAACAGTTTACATAACCTGCAACCTCAATCCCACTACGACCAACTTCTTTCCTCAAACCCTTTTCTCTCATTCCTCTCCTCAACCTATCAACGCCCGTCCAATTTTTCTCCTCAGCATACATATTCGATAGCAAAACCTGATACCCTGAAAAGTTCTTTCCTTTATCTACTTTAGCTAACTTCTCTGAAACAGTT
Source organism: Eutrema salsugineum (assembly GCF_000478725.1). Taxonomy (NCBI): domain Eukaryota; kingdom Viridiplantae; phylum Streptophyta; class Magnoliopsida; order Brassicales; family Brassicaceae; genus Eutrema; species Eutrema salsugineum. Next base: position 1,228,858 of record NW_006256885.1, read on the forward strand.
TCAGCGAGATCAAGCTCATTGTGTAGTCTACACGACCCAAGAATTGAACCCCATAGCTCAGCTACATTTCCTTCTTCACCAAGTCCTTTAACAAACTCATAGGCTTCATTAACCCGGCCTACTCTCCCTAACATGTCTGTAATGCAGCAATAATGCTCATTCGAAGGCTGAATGTTATAAACTTCTCTCATTTCCTCGAATATCTTGAGACCTTCATCCACTAGACCGGAATAGCTGCAAGCTGATAACACTGCAACAAAGGTGATCGCATCGGGTTTGATTCTCGACTCTTCCATTGAACGGAAAAGCGAGATTGCTCTCTCACCCATTCCATGTTGACCATACCCCAATATCATCGTGGTGTATGTCACAGAATTTCTCTCTTTCGTCTGAGAAAACATGTTTTCTGCATACGTTATCACTCCTGACTTTGAATACATATCAACTAAGGCAGAAGCGACAAATACGTTCTGATCCAAGTATTGCCTGATAGAGAAACCATGGAGCTGTTTACCTAAGTCGATACTACCTATTTGGCTACACACAGGGAGAATCGATGCCAGAGTAACAGCATTGGGTCGGATGTTCTGTTCTAACATCTTCCTGAACACAACAAACGTTTCCTCTGTGTGTCCATTCTGAGCATACCCGGAAATCATAGAATTCCAAGTAGCTTGATCTCTTTCAGCATAACCACTTCTCTCAAAAAGCTTCTGTGAGATCCTAATTAGACCTGACTTAGCATACATGTCGATAAGGTAACTGTTCATTCCTTCAAACTGAATCCCGTGCCTGAGAAGGAAACCATGAGTCTGCTTCCCAATCTCTTGGTTTCTAAGATTTGACGCAGCCGAAAGCAAAGCAGTCACAGTTATGGAATCAAGCTTAAACCCTTGCCTTTGCATCTCGTACACCAACATCAATCCTTCATCATCTAAGCCATTTTGGACAAATGCAGAGATCATAGTATTCCACGATACAACATCTCTCTCTCGCATTGAATCGAAGACTCCAAATGACTCGTGCACAGAGCCACACCTCGAGTACATCACCATCAACGAGTTAAATATCACAATCGGTAGCTCTTGAAATTTCTTGCTGACGAAACCATGAAACTGCCTGCCTAATTCCACTTGCTGCAGAGCTGAAACAGCACTTGCTGCCAAGAGGAACGTTACTTCGTCAGACACAATCTCTTTTGATCCTACTGCTTCAAGAAAAAGATCGATACTTTCAACAAGGTAATCGTTCTGAACACAGACCCCAATCATTGTATTCCACACCTCGATGTTTCTCTCAACGCAAGATTCAAAAACTCTCCGTGATGATTCAAGATCGCCAAGCTCGGCATACATAGAAATAGCCGAACTCACCACAAACAAGTCCTTCACATACTCATCACCCAGTTTAAGCATCAAACCATAAAAAACGTTAGCTTTCTTAATGCTTCTCGAAGTCGACACCGCGGGGAAAACATTGACAAAGCTAACCGGGCTCGGTTTAATCTCCATTCTCATCATAATCGCGAACTGCCTACACGCTTCTGCGTTTCTCTCTGTTTTCACATACCAAGAAATCAGCGTATTCCACGCCACAACGTTCTTCCTACGCATATTATCGAAAACTTTACGCACCACATCGTAATCAGAAGAATCCAATTCACTCACAGGAGCGTTCAAGCACGAAACGTACATATTCATCAGAGAATTATGCACAACCCTGCTTGAGTTCTGTAAACAACGAATCAAATGGCAATGCACGGCCTTACCAGCTTTCAAGTTTCTGGTCTCAGCACACGCCTTGAGTGTAGAAGAGTAAGTGTAAGGATCACATTTGGTGAAAGGTGCCGTCTTTTTCATCCGGGAGTAGAAAAGGAGAGCCTCGTGAGGCAGATTGTTGCAGATAAAGCCGATGATGATGGTGTTCCATAGAACAGTGGTTGGTTTGGGAATTGCGTCGAATAGTTGGCGTGCGAGTTGTGGGTTACCATCTTGGCAGATTCTGCTGAGGCGGGAACGAATGGAAGGCGTTTGGGGAGTGAGGTTTGGCGGTGAGAAGGAAGAAGAATGTCGGGTTTGATTTTGCGGCGGAGATTGGAACGACAGTGGCGGTGGCGGTGGAAGTGGCAGAGCTGATCCGGCCATTATGAAGGAGATGACGAAGAAGAAGAAGAAGAGCCTTTATTGGCTCTCTTCTTTCTATGTTATCATCTTTGAAGTTTCAGTGATAAGAGTTTGTTTTGTTAGTTTATTTTTTAATTACACTCAATAAATTTATAAATATTCCATTTTTCTAAACAATTTACAATCTTCTTCTTTTATTGCTATTTACCAAATTAAACAAAACAAAAAGAAAAAAACATATAACAGAAAAACAGAGGCTCTGTTTCACATTATATATTGGGCTTCTTTATCAAAATTATATTTATTGGGCTAAAAACGGCTTATATATTGGGCGGTAAAGTGCAATATTAATGGGCTCTAGATTGCTTCGGCTTGTTTGAGTCGACCCAAAGTGGGACAAACCTAAATCCAAATCCTCCAGAATTGTACTAGGTAATAGGTATGAGCATTAACTCTCTACTATCATTATTTTTGTTCTTTTGTCAAGGACACTGTATTTCCTTTTTTGTCATGTATATGAATCTATTTTGTTTGTGCTGAAAAGTATATTTACGAGATAAGTGGCATATTTTAAAACATGTCAATTCTTCCATATTTTATTTCAAAGTTAGCTACATACAGCATACAAAAAAAATACAGATTCGGACAAAATATAGAGCAATATATCAAAGGATAGGTTGAAAAAAGGACAAGGCATAAAAGATATTTTGTTCTTACCTACAATCGTGTCACAAAAATAATAGAGTTTTGGTGCTTGAGTTTTGATGCTTTTGTTTTGATACATTATTTACAGTATGTTGCTTTTGGCATCTTGAAAGAGTTGCTATTATAAATTTAAGTTTTGGGGGACCTTACAGAATAGACGTCTCTAAAATCAATAATACTAGGAGATAAGACAACAACATTAGTAAAAGTAACTTATAAAAACAAGAAAATACTTTTACGTATTCGGTTATTCCTTTTTGAATTAATTATCATTATAACATTTTTTATATATGTTTTAAATTTAAATCAATGTCATTGTGGATTTTGAATATAATTTTGGTTTAAATTATTATTCTATTAAAACAGAAGCATGTTTTGTGTCCAAACAGATTTTTTTAGTTTTTTACTATTCTGTATTTGGATAACTGTTTTGTTATTTTTGTTTTTAATATATTTTTAATAAAATAATAAATTTGAATTTTATTTTTAAAATTAATGAAAAAAATCAAATTTAAATTTGATTAGTTTAGATTTTTTTAGATATATAGGTAAGATTAATTATAAAAATTATTTGTTATTATTTTTATAAAAATAATAAATAAGATATTAATTTATTTTCTATTTAGATATTTAAATTTAAATAATATTTTCATATTTGTAAGATGATAAAAGATATATTATTATATAGTTTTTTATGATCAATCTTTTTAAAAATTTAAATATTTAAAATTAATAAAATTTTATATTATATGGTAATATGATAGAACATAACAAAATTATATTTTTTATTTATAATTTTTCAGATTAATCGAATGGATGCATTTAAAATATGTTTTTATTGTAAATTTAAAAATAAATTTTATCTAAACACAAAAATAAATTTGTATTATTATTAAAAAAAATCATATTTGTAAAAAACACAAATTACATTATAAAATAAAATTAAAAAAATAATTTTTTTGTGCGTCTGCACGAGATAGAATCTAGAATAACATTCCAAAAAAAAATTTGCTTTGGCAGAAATATGTATAGTAAAAATAATTAATATGTTTTTTTTAATTTGAGTGAAAATTTTTAAAATGATATGTAACATGAAAAAATGTGTAATATTATATTTGCAAGGTGTAAGTGCCAAACCTTCACAATCAGATTTATTGTCTGATAGACTACTAAAGTATCAATTGAAATAATGTCCATTTTTGGAAGTTCAACTTTGAAGCCAAAAAAAAATGCTCAACCTATTATAAACGAAAATTGCATTAATTCTGATAAATCTAAATTCAAATACATTTCTGACGTCAAAAAGAAAGAAAAAAAATGTATGTTTTAAAGCTGAAATCAGCATTTAAACATATTGGTAATACATATGAGATGATGGTTATGTACTTATGTGTAATTCGTTTGGGATTTTTTTTTCCAAATAGGCTCAACGCCACACCATACTATTTGATTTTTGATTTTTAATTTTTTTTTTTTGGTGATGCTTATTGCCATAGTTTTTTTTGTTACAGTCTTATTGCCTAAATCTGTTATTTTTAACTATTAATAATGTCTTAGAACACAGCCGCGTAAGCATATACATATGATAGAAGACCTCTGCAAATTAAAAACCTCGTATACTATCGTATGAAAATAGTCTTCTTTGCTTTCTCAAAAAACATAGTCTTCTTTTTCTTTTATATGTGGAAATAGTCTTCCCTTTTTTTTTTGCTAATTAAAGAAAATAGTCTTCTCTTTTATTTACTGCTAATTTGGTTTTGAACCATCTTATTTTAAAATAAAAAAATGTACTGCTAAAAGGACTAACTTTATAATTAAAAATTAAGTTCCATATCGTAACTCTTTTTTTGTTTTAAGATTTTCGAAATAAAAGGGCAATATTTTAGAAGTGTAAGAAAATATCATACCAATGACCATATCCTGATCCAATGTTTTTGCTCTTTTCTGCTAGTGATTGACCGACTTATTCAAAATGTCAAAACTTTTTTTCTGTCAAAAATAGAAAATGTCAAAACGATAATCGTTTTCTTGTGTCCCAATTTTATTCTCTTTTCTGCTGATGTGTAAAAAATATCAAAACCACTATCGTCTTCTTGTCCCAATTTCTTGGTCTTTTCTGCTGGTGATGGACCAACAATGTGACGTTACGAATAGACGAATAGTACTCAAGTACTCAGACGACCATTAGTTTTAGTTTTATTTTTTTTAATTAGTGCTGCTGTTATGATGAGAGGAAACAAAGAAAACGATATATAAATTATGGACCCGGTTATACGGAAAATTAGTACTCAGACGACCATTAGTTTTAGTTGGCAGGTTGTACGTAAAATTAGTGTAAACCCAAGAAGTCATTCACTATTAGGATTTAATTTTCTAGGAATAAAAAACGTAAGACAGAGAGAGATGGATAATGTTACGTAATGAATGGATCTCATCTCATGCTCAAGCAAAAGAATGGATATCGTGCACTCATGCACCGTAAATATATCGGAAGGACAAAATCTTGATACTTTTAGTTTCATGATTATATGATTATATCATACAAAGTGGGTTCGTACTTCGTAGCTAATCCCTTTAACAAAAAGAAAGGTGGGTTGGTAGCTCTAATATCGGTTTCGAACACACAACTGAATTAGAAGATAAATTAGATTATATTTCGCGAATATAAATATTAAATTGTCTATATACTGAGGAGCTAACATTTCCATGGGCGGATGTAGTAAAGAAAGAGTGGGGTGATGTGCCCCTACTTTTTTGATTCGTTTTTTTAATATTTAAGCAAATTCAATGAAAATAAATTTAATTTAGTAGTAAAAAAATTATTTTGTCCTCAACTAATTTTTGTTTTTCCTGTTTATAAATTTATTATGTCCCCAATTAAATTTTTTCTAGATCTGAAGATATGTATACATTTTCTAAAAAAGAAGAAGTTTAACTTGTTATGAACTGTTTATATATAATATATATATATATATATGTGTGTGCGTGTCAGTGTGTGTGGTTTAGTTGTTTTGAACTGTGCGCGTAAAAATTGCCTTACAATCACTGTTTGAATTTAATCATAGCTAAACTATAATTTAGCATTAACAAGTAGATGTTTACGAGATTTGAGTGGCCCAAGGTAATACTCTATGTCACCAAGAGGGTTCGAACCCTAACATAAAACCCTCACATAGTGAGAGAGAAAATGCATATGATGTGAAACGACTTGATTAAAAGATGGAAAAAAGTAATAGTAGATGTTGATCTTTTACATTATACTTTAAATCCTAGACTGAATAGTGAATACGATACCACTTACCAGCAACATCAATGTAATATATAAGATTATTATGAGAGCGTATGGACCATTTCGTAGATTTGTGATTCTATGCAAAATTTGATTCTCCATTTCTATAGGTACAGACACAAACTAACACCCAAAAATGACCTAATATCATGATAACAAAACAACGTGGACCTAAAAGATGAACGAAATGAGAGAAAAGGATGTCTTTACTTATCTCTTGTGACTGTAGAAAATAGACAATTGGTAGTGCCTCTTAAGTCAAATAATAATGCAAAACTCTTTCGTATTATTGTCCCACTGGGCATTACACTACAAAAACCTTTGGTTGCTCCCATTGTTTTCACCCAATAATTACAAAATATGACTACGTCAAGTTCTTAATTTTATAACATTCGCTAGCGAATGTTAATTTACTGATTTCTAAAATTTTAAAGACTATACTAAGACTAGCTAGGCATCGCTCCATAAGTCTAAGGTTATAGACTAGATTTTATGCTTTGATTTCTCTGATTTTGCTGGTTCAATGCTTTGATTTGATGTTAGATTGTAGAATTTCGAAAAGATAAAAAAAAAAGATAGGAAAACAAAAAAAATGAGGGAAGCTTGTCAAAAGAAGAAATAATTTCTGGACGATTTTATCTCTCGGGTGTAATGTGTCATGTGTGTGTGCTTTTTTTAAGTTTCATAAATAGAATGATAGTACATGTGATGAGCTCGCATAAAAAAACACATGCTACGTTAATAAAGAACGGCGACCGAATGAAACTAATTTTGGTTATTGTTAAAAAAAAAAAACTTATTTTGGTTGAGCGTATTTTCATACAATCTGGAAAAAAATACAAATTGATGCAAGCGTACGTGGATTTTAAAATTCTTATTTTTAAGATGGTGGTGATCGGAACATTACAATTAATATAAAGAACGGACATTAGATGAATATGGAGCATTATAGGCTCACACCGATTGAACTGGTTAATCGCGTTTGGGTATTAATGGTTGTTTCGCAAGTGGAGAAACACAACCTTCATATTAAGATCGTATTCTCAAAAAACTGTTCTTTCAAAGTTAAAACTTAAAAAACAAGTAAAATTGTTCCACCAATTGCCAAAAATAAAATAATAATCAGAACTACAAAAAAATCTTACTATATCACGTTGTACATGTAATTCAAAATTCTAACGAATCAGATTATGATACATATATATTGATTAATTATTTTTTTGTTAGCTTTAAAAAGAATGATCTTTTCTATTTTAACTATGGATTAGTGCTGACAGAGTTAATAAAAATAGATATTCACAATTGTAATTGTATACTATAGTTAAGTGGTCATGAAATATGAGGTTCATAGATAAGTGGTCAAAAATAATAATAACAAATAAAAAAATTAAGAGAACTGAAGTCGGCAATAAAATAAAATTAGGAAAAATGAAATTGGCAACTTAATAAAAAAAATATAAGAAAACAAAATAGTTATGTCGGTATATTATTGAGTCCATATAAATAGATATTCGTATCTATGCCAAAATACAAAACTAGCACGTGTATATAATGAAATACTAACCTACATTTTTGTAATAAAAATTACTTGCCACTATATAATAAATAAAAGATTGGAAGATATCAGGAACGATGAGTTAAATTAACGAAAATATAAAAATGTTTCTTACTCTTAGAATTTTTTGAATATATTGAAAAAAAAATTTACTTACAAGAGTAATAAAAACTATATATATATATATGTAATTCAATAAGTTAATATTCCAAGCAAAGTTGAGTCAATCAATTCTTTTAAAGTTAATGTTGATCACACCACAAATTATGCATGGTTTACATGGGGAAGATAGAAATTAGCATGTTCAAATTAACAAAGAAGCCGAGGGCAAGGATCAAATGATAAAATTATCCCTGCTTTGGCATGTAAGAGTTTTTTTTTGTTTTTTAAGGGTGTCGAGTAGCAGGCTAATAGTTATCATATATGTCTAGTACTAATATCGATGGTAATTATATGATTTGAAGTTGTGAACCCCAATCCATCTAAGTGAAAGCTTAGGAGTTTAAAAATAAAGTATTATTAAGAACTTCTCTATTTTATACGTAGAATACCAACCCATTGATTTATCTATAGACTTTAGTTCAATATATGTTATATTTTATTAGCAAATTAATAAGAGTTCATCTTAATTTTTAATAGCCACAATATTTTATTTAGGATAACATTACTGTTAAGGTTTTTTTTATTATCATTGATAAACTTTGTTAAGAGCGTAAATGATAATTCAAGAGGGTTAGGGTCGAACGATTTCCAAAACCAAGACTGGATCCCATATCAAGAGTATGATATTTCCGATAACATTATTTTTTGCAGTATTTTTTACAACCGAGTATTTATTAAAAAGTTGGTATAATTCTTAATTTTTTCATAGACGTAAAAGAATCTAAAACTAGAAATACGCCTCTTCTTTTTGTTACTAAGTGACCCGAAATGTGCTTTAACAAAATCATATCCGATTCCCTTAATCTCAATTTGGTGCTTACATTAAGATATACAAAATAATATCTTTAAATATTTTTTCTATAAAAGGGAACACATTCACACTCCTCTTACTTACTGAATCTCATCACTTCGTCACAAACCCACACCCACATTCTCAAAGATGGGGTTTCCCACACAAAACCTCCCCTTGCTCATTCTTCTCATCTTCGGCTTCCTTGCCGTCTCCTACGCTCGTCACTGTAGCCCCAGCCCTCCTAAACAATCACCACATCCCCACAAACCGCCAAAACATCCCCCTCAAACCACCTAAACCACATCCCCACCCTAAACCACCAACCGTCAAACCACACCCCCACCCTAAACCCCACCCTCACCCTAAACCACACCCCCACCCAAAACCTCACCCCCACCCGAAACCTCCCACCGTAAAACCACCTCCGTCCACCCCAACACCGCCTATTATCAAGCCTCCGCCTTCACCAAGCCCACCTGTCATAATGCCACCATCACCACCTGTTATAACGCCGCCAAAGTCACCACCAACACCCGTCATAACACCGCCGACACCAATACCGCCTATTAAAGAAGAGACT